>NC_143176.1:20980000-21290178 GCF_047325235.1 Durio zibethinus | reverse complement strand
TAACGTTGACCTTCCCGAAACTATTGACCAATTATCTAAAATGTTTTCCAAGGAAAGTAAAATCCGCCTTGCGGTGACGGAGTTTGAGCTTGTCAAATCCGCTTTTAGCAACTTAACTTGATTGATTAACTCTCCGTGATTATCGGAATCAATTCCTAAACATCTTGCTAAATCCATGATTATGGCGCTTTGAACTGCTTTACTTGTTGGCCTTCCTTCTCCTTCTTTTTGAAGCGTTAGGTGAACTCTTTCTTCATTTTCAGTAACCTAAAAAAAAGATGCAAACTTTGTCAAAATTTTAAGAAAAAAATTATATTTTGAAGGAAAAGAGAAGTTTTTTTGATGAGTTTTTTATACGGTGAAATGGGATTGTTTGATGTCGCGGGAGAGATCGGAGGTCTTTTTGCGGAGATCTGGGAGGTTATCGGAGAGGGAAGATTCGATCAAGGCGAGCCAGGAAGCGATGGCGGAGGAGTGTTGTTGGAGAGAAGAAGCGAGAGATTTGCAGTTGATGAGGACGAAGATCTTGCTTCGTTTACGGTAAACCAACACCGTGTCTACGGCTTTGGTAAGATCCGAGGCGATTCCTCTGAGAGCTGTTTGGAGAGGCGGAGGGAGAGAGTCGTAGTTGAGGAAGTGATGGTGGTTGAGGAGGAGCTGGAGTCGGGAAGCAAAGGAGGTGAACCGGCGTGAGTTGTCGAAGCAGTCAGGAGAGGAACAGGAAGTGAGTTCTGCGAGAGAACGGTGGATAGACTCCCCCGCTGCGGCAGCGGTAGACGGTGGTGGTGACGTCATTTCAGTGCGAGCTTGACATTGAAGAAGTTGCTATTGGTTGGTAGGCTTGCATTTGCAAAAAAGAAGGAACTTTAAAGTTTAAAAAGTAAAATTTTGGTATGCTTGGCCAAATGCTGAAGCTGTTTTTATGAAAGTACAGCCTCCTTTCCAAAGGTTTTTCATTCGAAGGAGATGAGTCAAGGTTTGACTTTGAGGGGCGCAGACTTTTAAAACGCATTGTTAATTTCTGATAAAGTCCTTCTTATCGTTTTGTTGGTTGTAACTTGTACACTTGCAGTTGTAAGAAGTTCGAACCCGGGTTAGATCCGAATCCAGAGATCTTGACTTTGACCCGAATCCATATGAGCAATTGCAAATTTTCTTTTCATTTTGTTTTTGGGGAAAAATATTTAAAAGAAAATGAGCAAAAACATTGGCTTGAGGTTCTCATTGATTATTTCTTAGATTGCATTAGGGAAACTCGAGCCAACAATTCTTGATTTATTGTTAAAATATTAAATATTTAATTTCAGTAATTAAAATTTAAATTTTGAAAAAAATTAAAAGATATGAAATCGTACAAGTGATAAAAAAAACAACTCAAATACCGAATAAATCTTTTGATAATATGAAAAAAGTCATCATAAGCCTCGGAATCTGATCATCCGTGTAACAACATGGTACAGATAAGCAAATGAAGGAACAAGAGTACTCAGCCCTTAAACCTGACAAATTACCTCACTTAGAATCTATATTCTGCTTATGTCACGACCAAACACGAAAGTTGTAAGCCAGTTAACAGCCACATAGAATCGGTTCCTCCAGCTGACAACACGTGTTAGATATGCCGATCGCCATATAAACCAGCTGACGAATCCTGCAAGAGATATCCCTTTTGCCTCCTGCAAAAGAATCAAAGATGCATCACAAATCATTCGCATTAGTAACTCAAATGTGAAAAAAAGAAAATCACCTTGCTCTGTCTTAGGTCAACAAGAGCCTTGAATCTGCCAACTGTTGCCATGCTTCCAAGATGCTTGTACTCGAATGGATCCCCAAAGTCTATGTCCTTGGCACAGTCAGCATGTCCTCCGCCATCTTTACCGATTTTATTCAATAGGTTCGCCAGGTACTTTCCTTGTCGCTCAGCAACCTGTTCAAGAAAGAAACATTAGCACCAAAGTTTTCAAAGCAACAAAAGGATGTGCACCAATCTCCAAGGCGTATAAACAGAACTAGCATCTGGTTTAACAAGCTACTATAGAAAGTTGACCATGGTGCTTGACATCCAATAGGATACACACAACTTTGCATTGTACCCCTGGTTTGGATGGAAAGAGTAGCTTAAATAAAACACCATTGACAAGATTCAAATTTGTCCCCTTTCAGGACATGAAAGGTACAATCATGTGATAACACACAGGCAGGTGACGCTTGTTGGACGCCCTAGTCCAATTTCCACCAGAACTGGATGATAATATCGTGAGCTTGGCAAGCACAAAAAAAAATGAAGACAAAAAAAATTGAAGCAAAGCTTCGAAAAGGTCGGGACCATTCCTAGCATACCTGCGCTAAAGCTGGTAGGACTGGTTTACCAGTACTTTCCAGAAACCCACTGCAGTCACCAATTGAAAACACATCTTGCACAGTAGGAACTCGAAGCCACTCATCAATACCAATCCTGTTAGCAAAAAGGAATAAGTCCCAAAATTAAAATCAACCCAGATAGTAAAGCAAGGTTCACAAAGCAATGATAAGTTAAATTCAAAGGATAATGCACTTGTGACATAGGGCAGCTAACCCCCTCGGCATGAAAATCAAATCGATTTAGACTTCTTTCTCAAAAACAGAGGGGAACCAGCTGGCCTCCAAAGTTGTATTTACAATTCTAAGAAGAATTGCTGATACTGAGTTAAACCTTTTATGCCAGTTTGAAACTTTATAAGGCGCATGCTACGATGCCATCAAGAAAATCTTCATGAAAAATTAAAAAAAGAAAAAAGAAAAAAAGAAGCAAAGAAGTCACTCAGGGATTTATCTTTACCTTCCACCCGGAGATTTTGGAAGTCCTAGAGAGTTTACAAATGGAGAAGGACCAACCCCTGTTGACCATACTAACAATCCATAGGGAACCTCCGAACCATCGCTCAGGATTAGCTTTTCAGGTTTAACATCGTTCACAACCCCACGAACTAGACGAACTCCTGACTGAGAAAAACTACTTGATGAAATATGAAAAAAAAATCCAGAATGAAGTAAAATGAAAAAATCCTCCAATCAAAGCATAATAGGAGATACGTAAATTCCTTGAATAGAAGTTGAGAAGATAAAATCATCATTGCATCAATCAACCTTTGTTAACTGCTTAATTGCATAGTGTCTGAGGCGATCATCAAAGGAAGAAAGTATCTCATTTGCCTGACAAGAAAAGAATAATTTTATTACAATTGAAAATCTCCTCAATACAGCAACTTCAAACAAGAGTTGAGCACAACAAGAATCTTGAGCAGGCCTTCTAGTTTCCAGGCAAAGTTTGGGAAAGACAGCGTTGATTTTCAACAAAGATGTTAGAAAACAAAAAACTAAAGAAATGTAGCAAGAATATAAATGGTGATCATAACTTGGATTGCAGTAAAACAAACCTCAATCAGTGTGACACGGATATAGTCTTTTACATGTGTGTATCTTTGGTGAACATCCCTCCTAATAAAATCACTAAGTTCACCACTAAACTCAACACCTGTAGGACCACCTCCTACAACAACACAATGCAGCAATCTACGTTTCTCTTCTTCAGAAATCCCTGCCTCAACACCAAACCAGTAAGAAACATATCTAATCACACTTGAGTTATTTGTTTTCATAATAAAAGGTAAAACAAGCAAGTGGTACTTAACCTGGCACATCAGATAGCATCAAGTTCAGGAGTAGTTTCCTGCGAATTTCCTGAGCGTGGTGAACTTCACGCAAAAATATTGCATGTTCTTTCACGCCATGGATTCCAAAAGTTGATGCCTGTGCTCCTGATGCAATTACCAACTTATCATATGAAATCTTAAACTTCCACGGGTCCAAGGTGTCAGCTCCATCAGTAACAGTCTCGCAATGCACCTTCAATGCCCAAAGCAAATATCCTTGATTAAGCCATTGAAAAAGCCAAAATTTCAAAACTTTCATACAGCACAACACCATCTTTTATTGTTCACTTGGTATAGGAATGCTACCAGCAAGCTTAATTCAACCGATTACATTATACCAAGCAATATCTAGATATAAGATCCACCAATTAATTAGATTTTTTGTCACAGCACAGCACTGGTCCCTAAAAACTAGTTATCTTTTCTAAAGTCTAACTAAATTCAATAGCCAAGAGCCCAAAGCCAAAACGTTTAGTCCAATAAAGGCAACATTTTTTTTTTAACATACCTCGTGGCTCTCAGTATCCAAACCAGTAGAATTAGCAAGGAAAAAATACGAGCCGGGTGCTGAAGAGATCGAGGGCTGAATCCTGGCAATTGGTTCAGCCACGGACCTGAACTCAAGAGTCCCAACACAAGTTGAAGCCAAGAGCGGAGTAAATACCATATGATTCCTAGGTGACACGCAAACGATGTCGTACAGTTTGGGATCCAAGCCTTTCATTAGCCTGCAACCAGCCCATCCTGACCCTAACACCACCACTCTTGGTTTCTCATCTGGCTTGGTGGGTCCAAGACCTGAAAGCGGAGCCACCGGAGGGGGTTGGTTGGCGGTGCTGAAGTGGGATAAAGAAGTCAGTAGAAGATTTGTGGTAATGGTGCTTTTGGGTTTGTTTGCCGTTGAGATTTTGACCAAGCTCCTGTACCAAAACATCGCTGATTACTGATTGTTCATAGAATGGAAAAAAGAAAACAGTTTAAGGATGTTTTTTCTAGGTCCCAGAATTCTGGATTTTATAGATTTCTGGGGAACTTTTAAGAGGGTTACAGACTTTCAGTTAAAGTGCAAGTAGATCTACTGACATGATAGGCAACTTTGGTGCCAGAGTTGATGGGTTCATGCCACGTGTCTGGCCCATTGGGCTAAAATTTTATTGGATAGAATCAATGCATTATGCAATCCAGGAGTTTTTTTTTTCCTAATGCAGTTACTTCTTTAACCTTAATTCTTCAACTAAAACACTTAAATTTTATTCCAAAATATATGTATTTTCAATTAAATTAAGCGCCACATCAGCATTTTATTCAACGTCAACTTCTTCTTCCCCTGCAACTACATTTGTATTTGTTTTAATTTAAAAAAAAATTCTCGAAATATCAAAATTTTATCAAATTATAATAAATAAATAAATTATACTTTCTACCAATTCATATATAGAATTTTATCTCTTTAAAAAACCACGTAGATTGAAAATCATTCAAAAATTTTATTATAAATATTAATAAGATTTTTTTTCCCAAAAAGGAAAATCTAATTCCAGTTTTAAATACAAATACAGTAAAAGCATATGTTGCTCATATTGTTCCCATGAAACCATAATTAGCCCCAAAGGAACAATCTTATCCAAAAGCTGAAGACAATGCCCGATATAGGCAAAAGCGTCTATTTCCCATTTGTATTAACAAGAACCATGATCAGCTCTTCTCCTTTACTTGCTTTGAATGGACTCAAAAGTTGATGATAGGCGCTTCATATTTGCTTTTGAATTATTTTCAAATTCAACTTTATCAACTTGAATTTGGGTTTCACTCCACAAGAAAATGTTGTATCTTTTTTCTTTTCTTACCATAATTTCTTATCTTTCTTGAATCGTGCTTGAAATTGCATCTATTTCATAAGAAATTGACAATTCTATTGATATAATCGAAGAGCATGGAAAGGAACCAGAGACTGTTTTCTCAGAAACAAGCATCAGAGTTGCAGGTACTCGGGTGCATCAAAGAGGCTACGGGAATGCGCATTACAGGCTTGAGGAACCTTGCTGCAGATTCTGTCAATCTTGGTCTTTGTAATTCATGGTCTTGAATTCTTACATATTTGAATTTAGTTGTATTGCTTGGGGGGCTAAATGCATTGTATGATTAAGGAAAACAGTTTTATTGTAGCAGTTTATCTGCTTATTTGGATAAATAAAATCATTGCTTATCCAAAAAAAAAAAAAAAACATTTCCTCTGTTAAAATCATTTCTTGTGAATCAGTCTGCTTGCAGAAGATAATCTAACATGAATTTACACCCACCACCACTTGAATTCAATCAGTGACCTCTGTTGACATATCATCCGCCATATCTCATTGAACCAGATTGTCCATTTGCCTCTCAACATTTGCCATGCTCACTGATCATAATCACAAAATAAACAGAGAATGGAAACCAGATTGTCCATAAAGGTAGCAGCTCACTGGAGCATCTCAATAAGCAAGATGAAGGAGGATGGATGACTGAAAAATAGGGGAAGGGTAAGCACCACTCAATTATAGTGGGATTTTGCAATAAAGTGCACACTAACCATCATCCAATTAACCATTGATAAATCGACATTTCCCTAGCATTCTGTTCAGAAGACTAACTTTTAGCACTTGGAATGGTACTAGAATTGAAGTAGCAAATCACATCAATTCCCGTGTTCTGCCAAAAGAAAAACTTTGCCTTAAAAGTAGAGAAAATTTAAGTGCTAGAGAGGTTGCAGAACACGAAGGACCCTGGGAATCACATAAATTTATACAATGATGACAAAGGATCTTACAAGTAGACATAGAGTGATATGTCCTTGACAAAAAATCCCAACAGTAATAACAAAGGGGCTTTGGTTCGTAAAATTTTGAATTTTGGAGAAAAATATATTATTTGAAAAAATTTGACACTAGAGGTTTTATTTGACTTTCAAACATCCTGTAATCATATCCATTCCTTTGGTTGGGAGAATTTTGATTTATTAATTTTTATATAATTATTATAATTTCTTTAATAAGGTAATATTTTATTTTGTTTTAATAAAAAAAAAAGATTTTAATTTTTTTAATTAAATATATTTAATTACGGTGTTTAATTAGATATCTATCATAATTATTGTATTAAAATATTTAAAAAAATCAATTATAACGTTTGAAATAGTTGAACGACTTATTTATTTTTGTAAATATATTAGAAAAAGTATCAAATAAAATATTTGTTATAAAAAAAAAACGTCTTATTTACTTTTGTAAAAATTTCTAAAAATTGTCTATCAAATAAGATATTTGTAAAAAGTATATGCTTTATTTGAATGGGTCTTGTTAACACTTTATTTGATGATTTTTTAAAAATTCTGACAAAAAATTCAAATAAAACTTTTCTAAAAAAAGAAATATGATTTAATTGATTTGTAAGAAGAAACGCTTTAATTGATTTCAATTATGGTGTTTGTAAGAAAAAATATCTTAATTGATTAATTGTCATTTATTAAAATTGAATTAAAAATAAAATAAATTTTTAAAAAAAATGTTAAAATTGAGTTTCAAATTTACTTTTCAAAAAGGTAAAATATAAATAACAAAATTTTTATTCAAGTCAGATTTAAAAATAAGATAATTTTTTTCTCAAAATCTTAAAATATTATAGGGAGATGATGGTTTATGATTCCGAAATTTTGGATTCTATTGAAAATCTGATATTTTATTACGTAATCGAATTATCTTAAATTAAACATGAAAAATAAATACTCACCATCAAGATTTTATGAAAAAAATTCATAAATTCCTCCCAATCAAACGCACTCTTTAAAGTTTTTCAC
Organism: Durio zibethinus; assembly: GCF_047325235.1. Classification (NCBI taxonomy): domain Eukaryota; kingdom Viridiplantae; phylum Streptophyta; class Magnoliopsida; order Malvales; family Malvaceae; genus Durio; species Durio zibethinus. The sequence continues at coordinate 21,282,654 of NC_143176.1, read as the reverse complement.
TTAAAAGGTTAAAGGTTAAAATCTTGAGAAGAGGTGAGACTCAATGGAACAAAAGGGAACTACTTCACATTGTTTAAACGTAGATCAAATAGAACCAAAATCGAAGGCATAAAAAACTCATATTAAATCATTGTATTAACATATAGATGCAGGACTATAAACAGAAATCCGACAAGAGAGCAAATCAGTAAATAGAACTCCATAAGCAAGTCGACTATCCATTTCCATAGCAGAAAAATTTAACAGACAAAAATCTACAAACCAGAAGTCTCACTATCATTCCAACATTCTAAAATGAGTCACTCCAAGCTATATAAGCACCGGCAAACTATAATGACAACGGATATAATTATCCATTAATCATCTTTTCTTAAAACCATATTTTTTGCGTTCATAGAATAAGTCAGTTTTAGCGCTACCAAGATTAACAATTTTCGGACAAGCATCCCGATCTTTCTCTTGCTGTGTACACTCCTTACAGTAATATGCATCAGATATTCCCACTCCTCCACAGATAACACACCTACCCTGAAACGACCCGTAATTTCATTCATAACAAACACGTACCAGTGTGCAAGGACGAACATAGGAGTCACAGATTACACACTTGCCATCACACTTCTCACGTAGTCGTCCAATTGCAATACCTGGCTGCTTCCGGCACATGATCAAATCAGGATGGTGCTTGGCCATGACTGCCGCAACTCTTTCCTAGTTGTCTCAGCAACTGAAACAAAAAACACACAAAATCCCCTTAGAGAGTTAAAAAATCACAAAATCAGACAATGGCAAAGATTATTATGAAGATAAATTCAAAACCCAACATCAAAAAAAATCAAAGACAGAACATTAAGGAAAGAGAAAAAAAAACAAACCCTTACTTAAAAAAAAAAAAAGCACATGTAAACTATACAAACTTTGGACCAAAAACTATAAGCAGAAATATAGAGTTTGGGGTTTGGGGTTTAGGAGAATGAGCTAACAAAGAAAAGAAAGGAGAGAGGTAATGCTGACCTGAGAGGGATAGCAAAGCCGGCTAATGCTGTCGTGATTGGCCAGAGAGTCTCGAAGTAGAGAGGACGACGAGAGCCAGAAAGTTCTAAGTCAGTTGGACCGTAGGTTCGACCGATGTAATAACGTTTCAGCTTTGATTTGGGCCGTGTGTGGAATGTTGTCGAATGGATGGACGATTTTTCAAAGTTTTTGGGCCGCTAACTTGTTCAATTTGATTTGGATCATGATCGATTAATTATATACAATTAACAATCTCAATTTATGCATGGATATGATTTCGTACGACCCTCAATATAAAATTTTAGTGAACTTCCCCGTAAATTGAACCCTCCCCCTCGCATAAGAAACTTACTCAATAATGATACCTACATTGTTCATCAAGTCATGTCTAAAGTCAATTTCAAAATTTTGAACTGGTCAATGCTCCGTTAAACTAGTAGGGACAACTTTTTTTTGTTGAATTATTGTTTACAATTGAGCCGATTGGCATTATAGTTTTGTAGCTAATAATTACCTAATCTGTTAATAAAACATTAAACTTTTAATTTATTAATTTTCAAATTTTAAAAACAAATAAAAAAAAACATTTCAGTCTTGCAAGGGCAAGATTTCTGTCATTGAAAAAGAGCTGGATAATAAAAGACTGCTTCAATTATGGTGCCGTTGCTGGATATTACTAGTATGCACTTGAAGGGAAAGAAAGGTCATAAATAAGCCAGCTCAGAACAGATTTCACGTTGGATTTCATATTGCAATTTATAGATGGGAACAATTGAAGTTTTTTGCTGATTATAGGCACAAAAGAGAAGATTCTCATTGATGATTAACTTCTGCTTCAAGATATCGACGATACACTTTAAAAGCATAAGCAACAACAGGTTGATGATAACAAATGACGATCGAACGACCAGGAAATATCTTAGTACTTGGAAACATCGCCTATAGTATACAGCAGACTATTCTAAAGTTTCATGGATATGCCACAAATCCTACCATCGATTATTGAATATCCACGTTCCTCTTCCTTCCAGTAGGCGGGCACTAACTTTATATGGCAACTCCTGGAACTTCCATTATCCGTGGCATGCTATCGATAACCTTGGATGAAACGTTGCTGAGACGGGTCTCCGCGTCATAGGCTGAGAGATGGACCCCCAGGGCAGCCCTGCCTGAAGGATCAAGGTTGTTCTTCCAGGCAGCATCCCACTCAACAGCTTTAGCAGTGCTGCATGCTACACTGGCTCCTCCAGGGACAGTCAATCGAGCTGAGTTCTGTTAGACCGAGCAAAGGAGGATGATCAATTTGGTTAACATTGCTATTGACAAAGTTAAAAGTGCATACAAATGTACCCCAACTGCGAAAATTTAGGAAATCACCTGAGGGAAGAACCTCTCAAAGATCATCCTGTAGTAGTACGCTTCTTTTGTAGTTGGTGTGTTGTGAGGAAAGATGTAAGAAGCATTAAGCATCATCTTATCAGTCACCTGAAAGTAGAAGTTGAGAATTAATCAATCCTCACTGCATTAATTATTAACTATAAACAATAGACTAATTGAAAACAGCACATTAGAAAGATAATTACATGTTGGGCAGCATGGGCTTTGAGACCATCGATCCAACTATATCCAACACCATCACTAAATTGTTCTTTCTGCCTGTAAAGGATATGCTATAGGGCATCAAACAGGACATGTTAGTTGGGTAATTACTTCATAGTTGACAAATATCAAAGACAACAAAAGATTCTATAAGACCTTTGGCAGATAGGGACACTCTTCATCATCAAAGGCTCTTCTGAGAACCCACTTCTCAATTCTTCCTTGATCTTTTTGGATCTGATTCATAAAACAGAGAAGCATTGTTGATAAGTCTGTGAATCTCAACTATGGATGAACAAACCAAGCAATTCCAGGAACAATATAGTACTTTTGCTGTCTTAAGAAGAATACTTGTTTCCATACCATCTTCGATTCAGGGTCTATAGCCGTGGCAACATTGATAAATTCTTTGTCCAAGAAAGGGACTCGAGCCTCCAATCCCCATGCAGATGTTGCTTTGTTAGCTCTCAGGCAATCATACTGATGAAGGGCCTTGATCTGCACAAAAGTATCAGTGTATCAACATAGACTAGTCTCCATTATATTCTTGAATTCCAACTCCCTTGGTGGTAAGGAAAGTGCCAAGTAAGATGATCTATTACCTTGCGGCATGTTTCACGGTGGAATTCTTCCTTATTTGGTGCCTTGTGGAAGTACAAATATCCACCAAAAATCTCATCCGAGCCTTCACCTGAAATAACCATCTTCACTCCTAGTGACTTGATCTTTCGTGACATCAGGAACATAGGAGTGCTTGCCCTGATCGTGGTCACGTCATAGGTTTCAATGTGGTATATGACCTCTTCAATGGCATCAATCCCATCCTGCCACATTAGAGAGAAATTTAGCTTGTTCTAGAATCATTAGACCCCAATTCTTGAATTAAAAATATTACTAAATGTTCAGTCAATACTTGAACAGTGAAGTGAAACTCATGATGAACAGTGCCTAGATAGTCCGCAACCTCCCTTGCAGCCTTCAAATCTGGTGAACCCTGCAGACAAATCGAGAAACAAATTTTAAGGACCAATTAAATCTTTTAAAGCTATACTTTAAGGTTTCATCCTATACTATACGACTTACCTCTAAGCCAACACAGAAAGAATGGAGCTGACTTCCCCACTGTTTGGCAGCCTTGGTACCAGCCAAGTACCTAGCTGTGATAGAAGCAACCAATGATGAATCAAGACCTCCAGATAGCAGAACTCCGAAAGGCACATCGGTCATCAACCTTTTGATCACAGCCTGCAAATATATTGAATCGAACCCGTAAGCTAAAATTACACAAAAAATACAAGAAAAACAACTCTTTCTTTAATAAAGTAACTGTCAAATGTTTCTCAGGCTACAATTCATCAATCTTACATTTTCAAATGCACGTCTGAGAACAAGGGGGTCATATGGAACTGATGGAATGGCCTCAGAGAACCAAGGTGGGTTGTACCACCTCCTAAATCCTCCAGATTTGCTAGAGTACAGATGACCAGGAGGAAAGCTCTCAAAGTGTTCACAGTCATCATTCAATCCTTTCAATTCTGATGATATCCAAACCGAACCTGAATATAATAGGTAGAAAACATCTTAGCAAAAACCAATTTCAACCCAAATTTAGACAGCTAGAAATCCATTCACAAAAATTACTAGAAATCGAGAGAGCAAGATTTCATACCATCAAGTCCCCAGCCAATATAGAGGGAGGTGACCCCAATGGCATCACGTGCAACAATGAAGCTGTTGTCACGGGTATCCAGCAGCACAAATGAGAAGATTCCATCCAACATGTCCACAAAGTCTTCCCCATACTCCTCATACTATCATATGGTATAAACAAATTAAAAAATTTAGGCCAAAAAATATAAACAAATTAAAAAAATTTTAGACCAAAAAATTAGCTCTATCCAACAATTTCCCATGGAGACTTACCAGATGGGCAATAACATCACAATCACTACCAGTCCTGAACTTGTGGTTTACCAACTTCTTCCTCAGTTCTTCATGGTTGTAAATCTCTCCATTCACCTAGTTTTCAGCACAGGTTTTTCTCTTTCCATTAGTTAAAATTACAATTATAACATAGTCCATTATTAGTCCTAAAACGTTAAGTTTTTTTTTTTTTTTTTTTTACTTTGAAGGCAGATAGGGTTACTACTGGACTAGGCCCAAGTGATCATATAGGCTAAAAAAGGAAACAAAATAGTCAAACAAGACAAGGCTAGAGGCCTACCGTGACAACAACACTCTTGTCTTCGTTAAAGAGAGGTTGGTCACCGGAAGCAGGATCAACGATGGCAAGGCGTTGATGGGCCAAATAGCAGTCTCCATGATGGTGTAGTCCACTCCAATCAGGACCACGGTGCTTCAGTCTTTTCATACATCATCAAATAGTACATATTTCAGCTGGTTATTTCTCTTTATCATTTAAAACAAAATACTACTGGTATTTGTTTCTCCTAATAATCGTTCAATTATGGCCCACACCCCACGTGGATTATCACTAACTAATTAAGTAATAAATCTACTGTAATTTATTATGCCTAGCTTCATTATCTGCTTGAATTTGCATCTTAAAACATGGACTCTGCCATTTTTCTTCCTTTGATTTCAAAGTTGTAAAATCAATAAATATGAAATTTAAAGACAATTGATTCATATAACTATTTTTAAAAATTAACTTTTAACATATTTTAAATTAAAATTTTTAAAATTTTAACATTTATAATCTTTTCTCGTCGTTTAAATTAAGACCTTCTTACTTAAAAAGGTTATACTGTTTTGTCAATACTTAGGACTATTGACTTAGCTTGGCCTCCTGCCTTCATCCCCAGAGTCTGTTTGCAAATTAGAAAGAAATAAATAATGTTTCCAGCACCCTCCAAGTTGGAGATTTTCCTTTCAACTTATGCAATTAATACTTAAAGATGATCAAGAATTCAAGATCAACTTATCCAACTTCATCATAACCAAAAGTTATACTTTCACCTTGAGTTTTCAACGTTACCATCAATGGATTAAGAAACAAAAACCCTAGTCTCCATACCCTTTTTCTTTTGATTTCCAAGCAACAAAACAAAAAACTTGTCATTTGTCAAACCTATAGTTGACAAATGTTATTCAAACTTTGTAAAGACAGAACCATCAAAATCAGCCAAAAGCACAAAAAAAAAAAAAACCAGATAAAAAGTGAAAAGTAGGAAAGAAAAAGATTATTTGCCTGCGGGAAAGCTCCAACACTCGAACCCTTTTTGCCTGAGATTCATCAGAACAACCCAAAACCGCTAAAATCCCACACATTTTCTTTCAATAATAAACAATCCCAGAGTTTTTTCTCCTTTCTTTTCCCAGAACAAGAAGAAGAACTAAAGTAAGTTAAAATCCTTAAAAAAAAAACGAAGGAAAAAAAAAAAGAAAAAAAAGAGGACGAAGATTTTTGCAGGGAAATCAACGGAGTGTAAACAGGGGAAGGCAACACGAAGCCGTGTTTAGAAGCTCATCTAACTCCAAGTATTTATAGCTGCGAACTTCAGGAGCACCTTTCACACGGCGCCATTGCGTCACTTCTTTGGCTCCACCTCTCTCGTCTCGCCACGTGGTCCCACGTGGTTGGTTTTTACAGTTGCTTTTTGACCGTTATCTACCAATTATCACAGTAAGGGGCTAAGGGCTTTATCCATATCCCTTGCTGACTCAGCGCCAATCATAGTCAAAAGTCAAAATCATTGTCCCCCCTCTAGCAACCGTCCACGTGTAATCACTAAACTGGTTCTCATAGCTGACGTGGATTTTGATTTTTTAGTTTTGGCGATGCAACCTAGGCCGTTGATACGTTTGACCTGAGATATCATCAAGGCTTATCTTCACAATCCTTTATAAATTGACTAAATATTTAAAATAATTAATAATACAATACGTAACTTTCCAAGTAATTATATTTTAATATCTATTAAAAATGATGTTAACTTCTATAATCCAAGCAATTATCGAGAAAGAGGCGAACGAATCATCGCGTATCAATAAACAAATAAAAGAAGATGACAAATGTTTGAAAATTATACATTACAAGAAAAAATAATTGTCACTTTGGTATATACATTTGATGGAACGTTTATTTTTGTCTGGTTTTATTTGTTGAAATAATCGACCAATGGTGTAACAACTTAACGAGATGTTAAAATCAACATCCTTTTACCTTTTCTTTTCTTTTTTTAACTTTGAATACGTCTAAAAAATGAAAGTTTGATTTGAAAATTGACATTGAAAATGAGACAATCAAAATAAAAAATTATTTGAATCTTGTTGTTTATTGATGATTGGAGCGATTAGTATTAAAGTTATATATAGATTGGTATTTTTGTTAATTAAAAAGAGAGTTAAAGGTGACAATTAGGGTTAGGTATCTTGATTGTTTATTAACAATGGACCTAATTGAAATCCATAGTAAATTTATCGATGAATGGTTGATTTGACAATTATTGAGTTTATTACCATAACAAAAACAAACAAGAATAGGCCCAAAACAAAACACGCCTATTCTAATGATGGAACAAGGTAATAAGCATAATTCATGTGAGCCTCAAAATTAAAATTATCATCTCTTTTTTCAAAATTCAAACATGTATAATTATTTGTTTTTTTTTTTCACAAAAAATTTAAGATTAGAGACGGTTTTTAATTTCAAAGTTGGATTATACCACAAATCTCAAATAAGGTTTATATTAAATTTACAAATCACTCACTAAAAAAAATTATTGGCAGTGAAACTCGAATTTAGACTTAACAGTAAAATATTCTAATCTTAGTAACTTAATTAATCCTGTTGACTATAAATGTGCATATCTAATACTAGAAGTATAAATGATACGTTAACACTCGTAAATTATTAAGGTTTGACTCGGATAAAATTTAAATTCAACTTAATCATTATCGAGCTAAACTCAAGCAATTTTACTTATTAAGTGAATTGAGTTTAAGTATCCTAATGTTCGGCTTTAGCAACTCATGAGTATAATTAAGTTTTTATATTGTAATATATATTTTTATTATTTTAATTAAAAAAATACTATTTTACCCTTATATATCAATTTAAACTTGAATTTGAATACAAAAGATTGAACTTGAAGTCCAGTATACCATAAAAAAATTTAAGGTGAGAAAAGGTTTTTAATTTCAAGGTTAGAGTATACCACAAGTTTCAAACAGAGTTTATATTAAATTTACAAATCACTCACTAAAAGAAATTATTGGCAATGAGACTCGAATTTAGACTTTATAAGTTAAATATTGGAATCTTACTAATTCAGTTAACCTCGTTGATTACAAATGTGGATATCTAATACTAGAGGTATACCAATACTCGTAAATTACACAAGTTCAATTTGAACAAAAGTTAAATTTGATTTAATTATTATCAAGTTAAACTCAAACAAGTCAACTTATCAAGTGAGTTAAGTTTATATATCTTAATACTTGGCTTTAGTAATTCACGAGTATAATTAAGTTTTTATATTATAATATATATTTTTATTATTTTAATTAAAAATTACTATTTTATATATATATATATATATATATATTAGTTTGAGGTTGAGTTCGAACACAAATAATTAAACTTGAAGTTGAGTATGAGAATCAAACTCATTTTTTTTGATAAATGAGTCTAATCAAGAAAGCTTAAGATTTTTTTATTTTTCTCTTAAATTAAGCTTGAAAATTAAAATTTAATTGAGATCAAATAAAATTTTAAAAAATAAATTTTAAGTTGAATTCAAGCTTAAACTTCTCGCTATACTTACTCAACTCAACTCAACTCGATTACACTTATATTTAATACTACTTAATTCAAAAAGCACTTGGTCTACACTTAGACTATCCACGGTATAAAACTATAAAAAAATCAAATATTTCGGTATTCATATTTTTTTAGTTTACATTATTAAAAAGACTTAAACCAAACCAAATTATTATGGTTTGCTTTGCTTTGCTTTGATTTGATTTATATTCCGGGCGTTAGGCAAGATGTAATGTAAAATTGCATATGGCCGCTTCCAAAATTATGAACCAACAAATCAAATTTTTTGAGATCAATTAGGTGATATGGTTTTTTTTTTTTAATGAAATCACAAATGCAAATAAAAACTACTATTATCATAATCAAGTAATTTTTAACATGATAAAAACATTTCATATTTAAAAATCAACTTAAAATTGGATTGAAGCTACATTTATTAGTAAGATTGACTGGAACCTACTATCAAGACAGGTTAATAACTTTGGCAAATGATAATGCTTTTTAAAGAGATTTGAATTTAAATTTTAAAATTTTTGAATATTATTTTTTAAAAATAATTATATAAATCGATTGACTTTAGTCTCGAATTCATAATTTTTATAAATTAAATTCTTTTAACGTAAAGAAAAGTATAACCATTTAATCACAGATTGTGACCTCTAGTTTCTTCAGTCCAAATTATTACAATGTTTTATCCAAATTCCAACCACTTGTCCCACCACGTTTCCCTATCTTTTGAAGGATTGGGTAAAGAATTTCACTTCAACTTAAATTACACGACATGGACACGTATGTATAATAGTTTTTCAACAAATGGACAAGGAATTCCAGTTTATGTTGGAAAATTTTCTATTATAGCCTTCTATTTTACTTTTAAGAGAAAAAAAATAAAAAATACTATTATTTTTAAAAATTAGACATATCGACGCATATATATTTCATTTACAAATTTTCTTTTTGGCATGATCATAAAGGGAATTTTCATTCAAAGTTTGAGCAACATGAACAATAACTAAAACATTACAAGAAAATAAAATTACAATTTATTTAAAAAAATAGTACAAGAAATTTTTTTTTTAAAAAAAAATCAAGATTACAAATAGCATTAGACAACGTTCCATCTACAACTTTTCACAACGTAAGCCAAACTTGATATCTAACCATAAATATGATTTCAATCATACACGTATATGTTCACACGCATATAATATATTTTAACGACTAAATATTTAATACGCACACGTATATAATAATCTAAACTAATGAATTGTATAAGAAGGAATAATTAAATAGGAAATTAGAATAGTTTCTATTTTCTTTCATCATTAGGTCACCCCTAATGTTTTCATATCTTTTCAAATTTATAATCAAGTTGGCTTTTGAAGCAATTGTAGAAAGACACATCGATCCCTCAACCAAAATCATGATGACGAACCTTAAACAAAAGGAAAAAAACAAAAATGAGGACTCTGTCTTTTCTTCCACCAAGTCTAGCTGTCTTAGGAGGGTTCTTAGAGATTTTTCCCCCTCCAATTACGCTACAAATGACTTTTGGTAAATCAATACGTGGTTTCTCATTTTATGTTCTTATGTTGTATTGGAAAGATGAGGAAGAAAATAAGATTAAAAGGGAAAACGTGAATCATCATTTTTTAAATTAAGTTCACAATAATTTAAAGATTATGATGTATGTGTAGACATTTCATTTTGTTTGAAATTTTTTTTAAAATCGAAAAATGGGTTGTGGTCATAAATTAGGCTTGACTAAGAAGTTTCAGGCCTAATAAAATAATTTTAATTTTAATTTGATTTATTTATTTATCTATTTTTTGGTTTAATTTTATTTAAAAAGTCAAAAAGTTAAAAAATAGTCAAAGTTGAGAAAAAAAAGAAGTCAAAAAATGAAAAAGGAAAATTTTGAAAATCTTGGATTTAATCCTCTTGGGCTTGATTTATGCACAATCAAATTAATTCATAAGAATAAAATCACAAGAAAATCCCAGATTAATCGATTTGATTTTTATAAAACAAAAACAATAAACCACACAAAGGGCAGAAAAAAAATCAATTTGAGCATAAGAGATTTTTTTGGTGGGAGGTTTTTGGTTGCTGGAACACGATTTAAGAATTGTGGGATTAAGTTCAAATTTTGGTTCTAGTTTTTTCTAATTTAAATTTGATTCTTAAAGTCTCCAGAAGTTCATAAAATTCTGCCCAAAGATTTTAATTTGATTCTTGTTGAAACTTTAAATTTCTGGGTTTAGGAATTGGTTTAATTATTTCTTTGAAATTTCTAGGTTTGAAATCTAATCTTTTTGCGAAACATTTGGCATTTGTTTGAAATTTTAGATTTTGAATTTATGAGAAATTGGGGTTTTACTGGGTTATTGAATTTCACGACGAGATTTTAAAGTTTTTTGTGGTCAGTTGATAGCGGTTGGCGACGACGCACAGTGGTAGGGTGGTGAAGTTCAACTGGCATCTGAAAAGAACATTTGTTGTTTTTCATGTTTCTTCATTTTCTAGAAAGAAGATAGAGAGAAAGTTTTAGAGGAAAAGTGGAGAGGTTTGAAATATGAAGACAAAAAGCCAAAGGCTGATATTTATATTAGTTCCATATGATGTAGTTTTAGAGTAGGTCCAGATCCGTGTGTAACCCAAATAAGATCCACGTGCAACCTAACTTTAAACCCAACTCGATCGTAAGTTTTTTCATTTTCATTTTCTTTTTATTTTCAATTTTGATTTTTATGTTGATTTTTTCTCTCTTTATTTATTTTCATTTTAAAAATATTTTATGAGTTCTAATAATAATAATATTATTATTATTATAGTAAATTCGAATATATTTTTTATTTTTACAACATGCAGATCAAATGCCTTTTTTCATGATACATATATAAATGCAAATGCAAATGATGCAAATGCGAATACTTTTTTTGTTTCTTTTTTCAAAACGTCTTTGTTCAAACTTTCAATGTTCACTTTTCACCAAAAATTATCTCAAGGTTTTGTACAGAATTCTTAAATAATCTCGAACTTTTCAAAAGTGATCAGAAAATTACCTTACATAAAGTATCTTTATAATCAATGAAAAAAATTAAAAACTCATGACTTTTGAATCTCTTAAAAAATGATTACTATTTGAAATACTTGTGGATATGGCTAATCGATAATTCAATTCTTTTCACTGGTGAGCATATCTTAAGGAAGGCTTAACGAGGCTTACAATGATTTCTATTGGACTAACGAAAAAGATAATTTTTCTAAAGTACTTTTCTTTTATTGAAAACATGATACTTTAATATACATCAAAACTAACCATTGTTTTTTGATAAAGATTTGGGAAGAAAAAAAAGGTTGATTTTTTTTTTCACTCTTTGGTGAAATATAAAGTTTTTAATCGATACTGATCCTTTAAAAGGTTTTGCATCATGACTTCTTATTCTGGATAGAACCTCAAATCTCTAAAATTCTTTTAGGGTTTTAAAAGTGGCTCTAATTTAAATTATCTTTTTTGGGTTTTCACCTTAGAGTTATGTTTTCTAATCAATGAAGAACTTGGTAAAATCTATTAGATACTAATAATATATACAAATTTTCAAGGATATAGCTCTTCAATTCAAGTGTCTGCATTGGATCAAAATGGACTTTTCAAGGTATGTAACTTATGCTAAGGTGCAGGGTTTTGAAAAAAATGGATAAATAGGTTCAAAATATGCTATTTAGGATAATTAGGCCAAAGATCTTATGAAGCATTCTCTAGATGAAAAGCTATATGTCTTTTTTTCTTTATTCTCTTTTTTTTTGAAACATTTGACTTCAAGTTTTGCATTCTACTTTCCTGAAATCTTTTTCTCTTTTTTTTTTTTTTTAGATTCTAACTGATACTTTATTCACTTTTTTGTCTCGAGCTCTCATGTCTGAGGAGCATGTCTTCTGTTTTCTTTTTTTTACTTTTTTTTTTGAAAACATTTGTCTTTAACTTTAGCAATCTACTTTCTTGAATTCTATCTTCTTTTTACTTGGGATTCTAGTTGAAGTTTTATTTACTTTTTATCCTATACTCTTATCTTTAAGGTGCATGTATATATATATTTTTTGCCTTTATTATTTTTTGGAAACATTTGACTTCAACCTAAGCATTCTATTTTCTTGAATTTTATCTTTTTTTTCTTGAGATTCTACTGATGCTTTATTCACTTTTTATCCCGAACTTTCATTTTTGAGGTACATGTATTTTTTTATTTGCTTTTTTTTTTTAAACATCTAACTTCAACTTTAGTAATCTATTTTCTTAATTCTTAGGATTCTAATTGTAATTTTATTTACTTTTTACCCCAGATTCTTATCTCCGAGTGCATGTTTTTCTTTCTTTATTTTTTTTCTCTTTTTTTTTTTTTTAGACATTTGACTTCATTTTTAGCAATCTACTTTCTTAAATTCTTAGGATTCCAACTAAAGCTTCATTCACTTTTTGCTCTAGACTCTCATCTTTGAGGTGTATGTTAGACATTCAATATTAAACATTTTCTTTGAAGTTGGGCTCTTGAAGATATCTTTATTTTACCTTCCAATGTAAAAGATGATCCTTAACCGAGGTTCATTTTAGGAACAAAAAATTTAATAAGCTAAAATGGATAGTAAATTGATAATTTTTTTATATGTGAAGGATAAAAAAAGATGGACATTCATCATTTTAAACACGATCACTTAGTTAGAAGAGTAAATTATTTGAAGAAAAAGATAAAAGGTTTCTTTTATTTTTTTTATTTTTTTCTTTATTTTTGTGTTATAACTATCAATCATTTTTATGTGACTGATGCCCCATCTTGCTACTCACTCAAAATTCTCATGATGGTGAAAATCAAATTGCATGGGATATCTCAAATTTGATCACACAGTTCAAAAAAAGCTTATTTTAATTCCAAATTATTTGGCATTTTTGGTAAAATAAGAGAAAAATGTATTAATGCATGAAATAAATTATCTTAGGTGAGAAAAAATTTTGCTTCTTTTAGTTAATGTGCCTTAAGACATGAAATAAGGGCTACTTAAGAAAGAAAGTTCAGGCATTTTTCATGTCTATGGTCATCAAAAGAATTTAGATGGTTCAATCACATTGGCAAATTTTGACACACATTAAATTACCAATTAAAAATTTGAAAGAGTATCTTATTTGATTTTTGAAATCCAAAATAAAATTTTAAAATTTGTTTCTTTTGTTCATTGCTCAAAAAAAGATTATTATCTCAATATATCAAATGATGCCAAGGTTCACAAGTTAAAATTCAAGCTCCTTAAAGGATTATGACTGATCAATGAAGTTATTCAAAAGGATTGAAGCATAAGAAAGGTCAAGAAAAATTATGAAGGTATTGGATGAGTTTATTTTTTTATAGTAATCACCAATTATTTCGATATTCTTACCATTTAAAAAAATGTATATTTTCCTTTGAAAAGGTTTATTTAAAAAAAAAAATTTGATGATCTTGAAAATCGCTTATATGAGACTTAATTGTCAAACAATTATAATTTTTTTTTTACAAAGCACTTTTCATTTTATGATTTTAGAAATTAATTATGTGGGATTGTTATTTAAACAATTGCATAAAAATAAATTTCATAGAAAAATTGAAAGCATTCATTTCTTCCAAAATAAAGTTCAACAAGATTAATTTAAATAACTCTTAAGAACCCATGTCATACATAAAAGGTAAAAGGTTAAAAAAAATTCATCTTATCTTGATCTTCAAAACTCAAAACCTTATTCTACATTTTAACTCTTCATATTTCATAATTGGATAAAATCAACTTTCATTGTTCCATCAATTTTGGAGTCAAAATGCCACTCTTGACGAGATTTTCAACATTATCCTTCAGTTGTCTATATTTTTTAGTCGAATAGTCGATTGCCCCTATGTGATAATCACTCTTGCCATTAGGATCATAACTCATTACTGATGGATTTGGTATTATTTTTGGAGGCACAGGAGTGAAGTATCATCTTTTTATTAGTAAAGGTAAAAAGTGAGAAATAGGGATTGAAAATTTTTATCAATAATTTCTTGGTCTTTTTTTGTTATTTGTTGGTTAAGTGATAGGCTCAAGTGTGGGAACAACATCGTAAATGGTCATTTAAGGATGAAGATTTGTCGAAAAGCCTAAATACTAGTTTGGTTGATTAAGATATGGGTTTTAAAAGATACTACTTATAATTGAGGAGTGGGGTTGATGAAAAAGATAAGAATTACTTGAGATGAAATTCTTGGGTAAATGGCCTTCAAGTGTGATTGCTTACATATTTCCTTCATTTTTTTTTGATTTATTTCCATTTTCAACATCAGTTGTATCTTTCAACTTAATCATACCGTTCTTGATTGCATTTTTTATCATTTCCCTAACAATCACCATGTCAATAAAATTTTTGGAGATATTCTCAATCATTCTTTCATAATAGGGAGTGTTCAAGGAATTGATAAATAAAATAGTGATTTCTTTCTCTAACAGGGGTGGTTACATCTAGCTACTATGTCTCTTCATTTGTATGCATATTTTTTGAAAGTTTTGATTAACCTTTTCTCTATGTTTTGCAAAGACAACTTATTTGGTATCATATCTTCAATATGCTTGTATTGTGCTAGGAAAATCCTAGTCAAATCATTCTATGAGCAAATTTTACTTCGATTTAACTGGGCATACCACTTTGTTATAGACTCGATGGGATTCTCTTGAAAGCAATAGGTCAACAATTTATCATTGTGAATGTAGCCTGTCATTTTTTGACAGTATATAGTGATGTGTGCCAAAGAGCATTTTGTTCCATTATACTTTTCAAAATCTATGGTTTTAAAGTTTGATGAAATGATAAGATCAGGTACTAAACTAAACTCATTGGCGTCAACATTCCCATATATATCATGGCCTTTAATTACCTTCAATCTTTTTTTCAATAGATCATATTTATCTTTCATCACTATATCTCCTGATGGATTCGGTATTTTTTTTAGGTGCTTCCATTCTTTTGGATTATCCAAATTAGGCATAACAATAGAGTCGTAAAGAGTAGACCCGTGATAGACATTTATTTGAATTGAAGGTGACTTGACAAAAGTGTCAATATAAGATTGATGAGTTACTGAAGGTGCTTGTGACATATGTGGGTTTCGAATATATAGATATGTAAACTTAGATGGATGAAATTATTAAAAATGAAATACACCAAATTTAGTTTTTGTTGATGCTTGATTTTATATATCCACCAATAATCTTACTTCCTAATAGTGAAGTATTGTGTGCCGAATGGTACCAATACATGAGTGACAATAAGATGTAACAATCTATCATGCATTGACATCCTAGAAGCTTGAGTGGGAGCAACTTATAAATTATTATTTCTAAAATATCTTAAGCAAGCTCTACCATGTCATATCTAATATTGGTTTCTCTCTCATCATCTAACATGAAAGTTTCAGCTAATAATTACTTGGTAACTATGATTTTTTTTCCTATCACATATATTCTAAATCTATCAAAATGATATCTATTGGACCCTTCAATTTGAATACAACTAGCATTGCTACAAAATATCTTTACTAGATTCTTAAATAAGAACCTATCCATGTATAAGTAATTTAGCCATCCAAAATTTTTAAAAGCATGTAAGTAAGGAAATTCTATAGATCGTAGGAAATCAAATGAAATTACCCTTCTATGCTTCACTTCTTTATGTGTAAAATATGTTTCATATCATTCCTTTGCATCTGGATTGACAAAATTTTGATTGAAGGAAAGCCTCATTGATGAGCTTGATTACTTCTTTTGGGGATTCCTCATTTCAGTACTTACTTTAGTCTTTGGAGCCATGAAGATGATGGGATAATGGAGATAGGTAGATTGAAGTGAAATTGATGAGAGAATTGTTAATTGTAAGTGATGAGGAGTAAGATATGTGTGGAAGAGGCAAGAAGGATGGGTGAATGTGGTAATTTCAAAAGGAGATTAACTTTTTAGAGTGAAAAAATGGGTATCAATTTTTGTGTGATTTGATGGTTTTCAAGGATGAATTTTACAAGAAATCAAGTTGAAATGAAAGAATTTGCAAAAGATTTTCTTAAGAGGGATCAATTTTGAGTGAAAAATGAGTGAGAATGCTTAGGGTTTGGAGAGAATGAATTTGAAGAAGAAGATGAATAGGTGAAAAAGACTGAAATGATCAATCAAAGGAGCAGGGGACCCGATTTTATCACCCCAAAATGATGCATATAGTGCTAAAGAAACATGACCCTATTGATCGACTGAGATAGGGGATCGATCGGTTATGGTTTTACATTGAACTAATCAATTGGTTTTGAAGGAGATCGATCAATTTTTCACATTTTAACTTCTTTTAGCTACTGGATGAATACCTTATCAATCCTGTTTCAAGGGGATCGAGTGGTTCTTTTATGTTTTCCTTTTAATTTGGCTATGGGGAAAATAACCAATTAATCCATTCCAAAAGGGATCGATTGGTTTTTGCTGTAGCATTTTTTTTAAAGATTTAAAAATCATGCAATATGATCATTCAAACATGCATCATACAATCATACACAAGCCAAAAAAAATATTTAGATAAACATACATTTGATCAATCAAGAATGCAATATAACATTAAGAAGTTTATTTCAAAGAGCATTCATCATACCAAGTTCACATCTAATTACATAAAATCTATCATTATCAAGAGGTTTTATAAAAATATCAGCTAATTGATGCAATGTATCAATATATTCAAGCACAATATCACCTTTTTGAACATGATCTCTAATAAAATGATGCCTAATTTCAATATATTTGGTTCTAGAGTGTTGAATTAGATTTTTAGTGAGATTGATGGCACTAGTATTGTTACATTTAATGGGAATATGATCCATGGTAATTTCAAAATCCTCCAATTATTGCTTAATCCATAAAACTTGAGGATAACAACTTTTGATCGCTACATATTCAGCTTCGGTTATGGATTGAGCAATACTATTTTATTTCTTGAAAAATCATGACATGAGCATATTTCTAAATAATTGACAAGTATCGAAAGTGTTTTCTCTATCAATTTTGCACCCACTAAAATCTACATTGAAATGACATATAAAACAAAAGATGAACCTTTTGGATACCATAATCTTAAATTAAAGGTATCTTTAATGTACCTAAAAATTCTTTTGACAACAGATAAATGTGATTCTCTAGGTAAAGATTAAAATCTAGCACATAAACATACACTAAACATTATATCTAGTCTATTTGCAGTAAAATATAGCAATGAACTAATAATAAACTTATATAATTTAGAGTCAACACATTTACCTCGTTCATCTTTGTCAAGTTTTGTTGAAGTGCTCATAGGTGTTAAGCAAAGTTTTGATTCTTCCAATCCAAACCTTATGAGCAAATCCTTGATGTATTTGGCTTGATTGATGAATGTGCCATCTTTTTTTTGCTTTACTAGTAGTCCCAAGAAGAATGTGAGTTCTCCCATCATGTTCATTTCAAATTCACCTTGCATAGTCTTAGCAAATTCTTAACAAAGAACTTCATTAGTAGCACTAAATATAATATCATTAATATAAACTTGCACTATGAGAATGTCCTTTCTTTTTGTTTTAATAAAAAGTGTAATATCAGCCTTCCCTCTATTAAAACCATTTTCAATTAAAAATTTTGACAATCTTTCATACCAAACTCTAGGAGCTTATTTTAAACCATATAAAGTTTTTGTCAATTTATAAACATGATTCAGAAATTTAGGATTTTCAAAACTGGGAGGTTACTCTACATACATGTTTTCATTTATATAACCATTAAGAAATGCATTTTTGACATTCATTTGAAAAAGCTTGAAATTTTTGAAACATGCAAATGCAAGTAACATTCTAATGGCTTCTAACCTTGCAATCGGGGCATAGGTTTCATTGTAATCAATTCATTCCTCTTGACTATACCTTTGAGCTATCAATCTAGCTTTGTTTCTAATAACATTCTCATGCTCATCCATTTTATTCCTAAAAGCCTATTTGGTGCCTATAGTAGGATGATCACTAGGCTTAGGTATAAGATTTCAAACTTGGCTTCTTTTAAATTGGTTCAATTTCTCTTGCATGGTCAATATCCAATGATCATCTTCTAAGGCTTTATCTATATTCTTGGGTTTAATATGAGATAGAAAAGTAACATAATTACATACATTATAAGAAGATCTGATTTTTATCCCTTGAGTTGGATCACTAATAATTTCACTATCTTTGACATATTTCCTTTTTCAATGGTGATTTGACTCTCTCTCTATATGTTGTGGCTCATCTAGAAACCCATCATTTTTTTTATTTTTATCTTCAATGTCATGAGGTGCATCATTGATACATTCTTGAAGTATACCTACATCATCATCATCAAGAGGCACCTTTCTCAGGGGTGGGTTAGACTCATAAAAAATAACATATATAGATTTTTCAACAACTAATGTTCTTTTATTAAAGACTCTATATGCTTTTGAATTCAAAGAATATCATAGAAAAATCCTTTCATCACTTTTTGCATCAAATTTTCCAAGATCATTTTTTTCATTATTCAAAATAAAACATTTACAACTAAAAGGATGAAAATAACTTATGTTAGGCCTTTTTCCCTTAAAAAGTTCATAGAGGGTTTTCTTTAAAATTGGCCTAATCATAGCTCTATTATAATATAACAAGAGGTATTTATGGCTTTCGCCTAAAAATATCTTGGTAAATTATTTTCACAAAGTATGGTTCTAGCCATTTCTTCTAAAGTTCTATTTCTCCTTCTACTATCCCATTTTGTTGAGGAGTTTTAAGAGCAAAAAAATTATGGCTAATACAATTTTCACTACAAAACACATTAAAGCTAAGATTTTCAAATTCTTTTCCATGATCACTTCTAATGTTAGTAATTGAATAACCTTTTTCATTTTGTATTTGCTTGCTAAAAGTGATGAATTTTTCCAAAGCTTCATTCTTTGAATGCAAAAAGAAAACCCATGTGAATCTAGTGAAGTCATCAACAATAACAAACCCATATTGTATTTCACAAAGACTCATTGTCCTAGTAGGACCAAAAAGATTAATATAAAGTAGCTGAAGATGTCTAATAGTTGAAATGCAATTCTTAGGTTTGAAAGAAATTCTTTTATGTTTTCCTTGAGCACATACATCACAAACCTTGTCATTTTCATATTTCAATTTTGGCAAATCAACAACCAAATCATTTTGAAAAATTTTTAAAATTACATGCATACTTGCATGTCCAAGTTTTCTATGCCAAATTTAGCTTTGATTTTCTTTTTGAGCCATAAAATAAATATTTTTAGAGGTAAGATCATCTAGATGCACCACATAAATATTTTCTTGACAATGTCCAACAAAAACAAGTTTGTTAGTTTTGATATCAATCACTTGACAGCATGTGGATTCAAACACAACTCTAAGTCCTTTATCACATAATTGACTAATACTAAGTAAGTTATGCTTGAGTCTTTTTACAAGTAAAATATTTTCAAAAGTAGTAGAAAAATTGTTATCAATAGAGCCAATCCCTTCAATTTGACCTTTAAAATTGTCATCAAATGTAACATCTCCTCAACTTTTAGCTTTCAAGTCCTTAAAAAGAGTTTTATCTCTAGTCATGTGTTTTGAGCATCCACTATCAAGATACCAAGGATTGTTCTTGCTTAAATTGGCTTTGTAGCAATGCACATCCACCTACAAAAATACAATTTAATTTTTATTTTGGGTACCTAAATTTTCTTAGGTCATTAAGTGTTATTATTAATAATTTTTGTGCCTTTTGAAATCCACTTCATTTTAGTAATCTTATCTTGAGATGTGCTAATTCTTTTTGGAATCCACACTCTCCTAATAAGCTTACCTCTATAAGTGACTTTTTTTAAGGAACAATATTGTATAGAATGACCCAATTTATGACAATATACACATATGCTAGATGAATCATTTGGCTTAACAAATAAATTCTTTAAATGAGTTTTTTTGTTGCCACCATTATAACCTAGTCCATTTTTATCAAAGAATGCTATTTGTGTTTCAAACATGTCATTGAGTTTTTGATGTCCCATATAAATCTAGAAAATGAATTATGTAAATTTTCATTTTTCTTAGTCAAATCATTGATATTCAACTTTAAGAGCTTAATTTTTTTTTTAACTCATTTGCTTTAGTCAAGTGTTCATTTTCTAGTTTCAACTTAAAGATCATTTTTTTATATTTCATGTTCATGTTCTCAAATTTTATGGCTAGTTCATCATATGCATCTTGTAGTTTATCAAATATGTATAAATTTAAATCACATGGATTAGAAGTTACCTTGAGCTCATCAATAGCTATGAGACATAGATTGGTTTTATCATGTTTTACTTCTTTTACAAAGGACAATTAAATTTAATATGACCCAGTTTGTTACATTTATAGCAAATAATTTGATCTCTTTCTCTTCTACTTGATTTTTTTTTAGTCATTTCCCTTTGTGGTCTTCTTATACTTGAAAAGTTGTTTATCCTCATGAATTTCTTGAATCTCTTTGCAAATATGGTCATCTCTTCATCTTCATCATCCTTTTTTTGTCCAAGATTTTTTTTCATCTTCTTGAAAGGTAGATTTGAGAGCAATGCCACCTTTCTTGAGTGGTTCTTGTTCTTTTTTAAGTTTTATCTCATAGGTAAGAAGAGAACCATTAGTTCATCCAAAAAAAGTGTGTAAGGATCTTTGGACTCTTCAATGGCTGTCATTTTAGCTTCCTAACTCTTTGGTAGATTATTGAGAATTTTTTTCATCATCTCTACATTTGAGTAAGTCTTTCCAAGAGCTTTTAAACCATTAATGATATTGGTAAAGCATTTTAATATCTCACTAATAGTTTCATCTGGTTTCATCTTGAATAACTCATAATCATGAGTGAGCATATCAATTTTTATTTTCTTCACTTGATTTGTACATTCATGAATGACAGCTAACTTATCTCAAATTTTTTTTTGCATTTTCACACAAACTCTATTGTACTTATTAGGTTTCAATGCATAAAAGAATGTATGCATTATTTTGGCATTGAGTTGAGCCTTCTTTATATCATTGACATCCCATTCACTCTTTTACTTAATCACCTCTCTACCATTCACTATCTTCATTGAAATTTGAAGATCATTTACAATAACCCTCCAAACTTTATAATCATTAGCTTGAATGAACAACCTCATCTTAGTCTTTCAATATGAGTAATTGTCACCAACAAAAAGACGAAGTCTTACAATTGAATGTCCTTCACTTCTAAGAGATATTACAACTGTTTCATTTGTCATGAGACACACCTTTTGTTAGCCACTATATGTGTTGTAGCTTGAGAATGGTTGTTTCACATTAATCACCATATTTCTTTGAGCTATTTTTAGGATCACTTTTAGGTTATTAAACCTAAAAAAAAAGTACTAGCTCTGATACTAATTATTAGCTCAAATACTTGGAATAAACTAAGAGAATAGGTGAATTGGTTTTAATAAAATTCTCAAAATCAATATTCAATAAGCATAAATTTAGCTAAACAAATTATCTAAGCAAATAAACACAATAAATTAAAGTAAACAAGAGATAAGGATAGAGGATTTGACACCAAGATTTATAGAGGTTTGATCTTTTTTTTAGGTACCTATGTCCTCTCTCTTAGCCTCTCTTATCAAAGAGTTTAATCCACTATGTATTGAAGAATACAACCAAGCTTCTCAAAGCTTTACAAAACCAACACCATACACTCTTAAGGGTTATCCTTCCCTTTAAGCTCACAAATTATAATACAAAGTTTCTAAAGTATTTTACAAACTTTAAAAACCTCTCAAAGGTTGGGTGTTTGCTAATTTGAAATACACAATAGTATAGACAATAAAATTTAGAGAAAAACTGATATGAGTAAGATTTTCTATATTTTTCTCTATTTGAATAGCTTTGAATGCTTGAACAAGTTGGTTGGTGAGTAGCAATAAGTTCTCTTAGCTTTTCTTACTCTTGTTCTACAGTGGAAGGTTTCATTTATAGGTAGGAAGAACTTGAGAGCCATTACTTTATATTTAATGCTTCAAACCTATAAAAATTTCAGACAAAATATAATTGTTTGGGCTTTCTAGGACTCAAGAGATCGATCCCTTCTTTTAGGGGATCGATTGGGTGAGCTTTGAAACACCCTAAAATCATGCTTAAAATGCCTTATTTGATTGATCAAGTAATGCACTTGATCGATCTATTCTTTAGGTGATCGATCCCTTATGTGAAGGGATCGATCCTTGTTGCTCATTTTTAAACGAGAAAACCATTTTGTTTCAAAATCGATCGATCTTTTTAATGGAAAGATAGATCTCATGCCTAGGTGATCGATTTTCTATGTAGAGGGATCGATCCTTTTTTTGGAAATTTGAGCGAGGAAAGCATTCTGTATGAAAAAGTGATCGATCCCTTTAAAGAAAGGATTGATCGTGTAAGCTTGAAACCCTAGCCAATCAATCCCTATAAAGAGGGGATCGATTGATTCTTGCCAAAACTTCAAGAATTTTGATTATGAAAGAAAACAAGATTGATTCCTTTTGCTAGAGGATCGATCTGATAAAGAAAGGATTGATCCCTTTCCTTAGGGGATCGATCCTTTCTATCAAAACATGCATTAATCCTTTTTTGTTCCAAGAATTTAACTTGTTTTGGTTTCTATACGTATTTTGGCAAGATAGAAGGGTGGAAAAATGTTCAATTTAAGAATAGAAGAGATTGATTCAAGTTATGCAAATTTGTGTTTTATCAAATCAAAACTTTTAATCAATTCAAGGCCAACAAAGACCAACTTATCTTTTTTTTTTCACCAGGTGTGGCGCTATTTTTTCTCATTTGCTACTCCTATCATGAATAGTGATGGTATAAATGGCTCTTTTTTTGTTTCTCTTTCTTCTCTTGTTCACCTAATCTCTTTCCTTTTCTCTTTCATTTTTTTAAACTGAAACTGATTTTTTATTCTTTTTAAGGTGGCTATGGCGCTGGTGGTTCCTCCCCTCAGGGAAGACTGTGTGTGTGTGTGTTTTTTTTTTTGGCTGTGGTCGATTGAATGGGGTTATTTCTGGTGGGCTTTTTGGGTATTTTTTCTGGGTTTGATGATGATCTGTGGAAGTAGGGTAATTTTTTGTGTTGAAAAGGACAATTTGGTTGGAAATAGGCTATTAATAGTGGTTTGAAGAAGGTGACAGGGTTTGTGGTATGGTGCTTAAGGTGTTTGGGCTAGTAAAGGCTAAGGCTATTGTGGAGGGTGTTAAGGGACTATGCTGGGGCTCCAGTCGAGGGTTCGTGTAGATGGCTTGATAGGGCTATTGTGGAGGGTCGTGCAGGTGGCTTGAGGGGCCCTTGATTTGCTACAAGCAAAGGTGTAGGCAAGGGCCAGTTTTAGGCATGGCACGAGTAAGGAATGGATTGGTTTGAGTAAACAAGGTTCTTAGTTGAGGATGAGAAGCTCGGGTGTGTGGGTGAAGAATGGGTTCTAGTGATGGTAGATAGGTGGTGCTAATAAGTTTTTGGGTTGAATGGAGCATGGTGTAGACGCTGGATGAAGGTGTTCATGAGGGGCTAGCGCTTAAAGATGGTCCCCTTTAGGGTTGGGTGATGAAAGTACTTGCAAAAAAATAAAATAAAATTTGGAACCTCCCTCTTTCTTTCTCGTTCCCCTTATCTATTTATGTCCATGAATCTATATAATAAGCCACAACAATTCAATTTACCATAGAATTGCCACAAATTTCTGTATTATATTGAAAATTTGGTTTCTTCTAGTAACAAATGGTGTTTTGCATATATGCTTGCCAGCTACTACCTATACTTTACCTATTTTCTATTTTTTTGTCTTTTTTTGTTTTTAATTACTTTTTGGTTTTTTTTTAATTATTATTCAATTAATTTCAAATAAAGAAATAAAAATGAAATTGAGATTTAAAAATTAATCTGGGCCTAAAATTAGAGTTTAAGGCTCGAAAAATTGATTTGGGCTTCTATTAGGCCTTCAAGTCCAAATGATTAAATTTTGACATGAGATTGAACAGAATTGGACTTTAAAACTCGAACTTTAAAACGAACTAGATTTTAATCATATAAAATGATTAAAAAATAATTAATCCAAAATAAGCTGAAACATGTTAATTCAATTATCGCGCTCTGATTAGTCCAAATTAAATTATTGGAATCGAACATAAAAATCAAGCAAAGTTGAATCAACCCGAACAAAATTAGGTTGAACTTCAAATTATGCAAATAGGATCGAAAACAATTAATCCAGAACAAATTTAAACGAGTTTAATTTAATTAAATGCAATTAAGTTAGCCTAAATTGAAATACTAAAATCAAATTTAAAACTCGAATAAATTTAAGTCAATCCAAACAAAACTAAATGTCTACAATAAGCTCGTTGTTACCATGAGCTAAGGTGATCAGAGTAAAAATTTTTAAATATTTTTTGTATATATTAAAATCTTTGAACTCGTAAATTGATTTATTATATATTAATAAAAATATAAGTAATTTTTTTGATAATAAGGTGATCTGAGTTATCCTTTATTTTTTATAAAAAAAACCGTAATAAAGGATAAAAAAATCTCTCTTAAAGTTAAGAATATATGAATTGAGATTGGTATAATTAATCCTCATGTTGAAAAATTGGCTTCAATGCATGACTTTTTTTACCAGTCAACATGAATGGTCTCACCTTCTAGACAACTAAAGCACGTTTATTAGATGGGGAAATCCTTAGCATTTCCCACAACCCCGAAGAATTATTATTCTTGTTACCTTATCTTGACTAGTTATTTGGTTATAAAAAATTCTAAACTTAATTGATGTAACAGCTGGAATTTTGAAAGAGTCCAACAATACTCTAATAATTAAGTAATACTGTAACAAAAGAAAAACAAGCTTATCCATGATAAGCAAAAAAAAAAAAAAACTTGAAAATCACCAAATTATTTTTAAATAATAATATAGATTAATTTCTCATGTCCAAGCTTGAAAAATACATTGATAAAATTAAGTTATATATCTTGATTTCGATATAATTTTCTCACTAATTTTATTAGAATAATTTTAATATCTTATAAGATGATCATACAGATAGTATTATGAATAAAAAAAAATCTTAGTCACCAAAAAAAATACAAAAGTCATTTTCTTCCTACTGATTTTTCAAGTTTCATATCATAAACTAAACCCAAAGTTGAACAAACCAATCCCCCAATCCAAACGAATAAAAAAAAAGAGTTAGGGTAAGAATAGTCCAACAGTAACGTGTGTAATGGAAATAATTTGATGATACATCTCAGAATTATGTGGCGCAAACGAAGTTAAAGTTGACAAAAATGTTAATCTTTACCCTAATAAACAAAAATAATAATAATAATTTGACAATAAACAGTAAAAAAGTAATAAAATTAATTTTTAATATCGAAGAAAGAATCAAATTTAACCTTTGAAAATCTCATGCATAAAACAAATGAATAATTAAAGTTTTGATAGTCCAATGAGGTCCTTTCTCTTTCATGACTAATTCAAGCATTTTTAATCTTTGTTTTTGTTATTGGGTTGAGATAAAATTTATATGAAAATTTTTAAATGAAGTTTGTGAAGTTTTTTTTTTTTTAAATGATTTAATAAAAAATTTAAATTAATAAATTAATAGAATTTGATATAAAAATTAATAATATATAAAAAATTATTTATAATTCAAATTTGATCGATATTTATTTAACGATAAAAATTTTATTAATATTTTATAAAAAATATCTATTTAAAAACATATATAATTTTTAAAATTTTACACACTTAATTTACATAATAAAACTTTTTAATTTTAATTAGTATTTAATTATTTCGACTTTAATCTGTCGGTTCTCGTTGGGTCGTCTTATTCCCTGTAAATGGTCCCAAATTCTATCTGCCTTTCGTGCGGCGACACGTTTGAGTTGCGTGTCTAACAACCAAGAAACTGACATTCTACGATTCCAACAAGCTTGTGTTTTTTATATAGTAGTAATCTTTTTTTTTAAATGGAACATTACAAAAAATTCAAAGACTAAATGCAATTTACCTCGAATTATCTCAAGTTTTGATGGCTAATGTGTCCCCCAAGGAACTATATGTTGCCAATTGAATAATTTCTTCACAACAACTTGGAAATCTTGAATTATTGTTAACTAAAACTCCGACTCTTTGAGTGAACATTGTCAATTTTTTCTCTTGATTTGATTGTAATTTTATACATAAAAAAATTGTCAATTGGACAAGTTGGATATTTAACTATTAAAATTCAAATCAAGGTGAAATAAAAATTCATGTTAACTTGTAAAACGAAATCACTTATGAGATTATGATTCCTAAATATATAAATACATATATTAATAAAATAGGTTATCCGCAAAATAGACTAATTGATATATATGTTAAAAATGTTTTCAAACTAAACCTCAATCGAAACTTCCACAACATTGCTTGACAATTTATTTCTCCTATTATTCCGATTATTTCATATTATTTCATTAATTTTAGAAATTAAAAATTTATCAGCAAAGATTTTTAAGTTGTTAGTGTTTTTAAAGTTTTCGGGCAAGCAGAGTTAAAAATTAACCCGGCTCGTGATATTTTAATAAATTATTAGTATGATATATTTAAATTAATTAATAAATTAATATGATAAATAAAAAATATATGATAATAATTTAATTTTATTGATAGTTTAAAAAATCGTTGAAATATTTATGTATTTTAATATGAATCATTGAAAGTGAAATTTAAAGATTTAGACATACCAAAACTCTAACTCCATTGAAGATGTAGTGACGATAATATTCACGAGATCAAGGTTGAAGACTGCCGCACTCAAAAAACTCAAAGATTTGAATCGAAAGGGCGGCAGTGGTCGATCCGTAACGAAACTATAGTAACAAACAAAGATAACATTAACAAATAATAACAAAGACAAGTGGTAGAACAAAGAACAGATAGCATGTTTTGGTTAATCTTAACCAGAAAGAGTTGAGTTGATGAATGACGATAATGATTTCTTCCTTCAAAAAACATAAAAAATGTAAAAACTAGACACTGTTTAATGATAATTCAGTTGCTCCAGTTTCTTAGAATATCCATAAGATCATGCCCACTTGTTGATTATATACATGGGACATGCTTAAAACGATTCATAGGCCTAACCAAATCGGTGTTGCGGCTTTGCATGAGCCATGTCATTCACCTGTATCATCGGACAGAGGGCCCAAACATTCAACAGAAAATTAGTTGGGCTTAGACGAGACGACCAATGTAGTCCACCCTGGAAACTGAATATTAAGGACTAAAAACATTATAAGACACAGGTTGAGCCCATGGCAACCCGAGGTTGTCTTACTAATTTATTCATGTTCTAACAAAATGGGCATCTCAAGTTCCGGTTGGGGCACGTTCCCCACGTGTTATGGTGCTGCTCCATGGAATTCCTCAGGTAAACAATAAACAATTACATATACATAACCAAATGATAAATTGCACTAAGCACGCTTCGTGTGAAGGATAAGACGTCAATAACAAGATCCCACCCACAGAACGGGGAAAAAGAACTGAATGACTGATGTCAATCCTTGCATCAGATTTGGTGGTGAACTACTGGAGGAAAATGGAAATGTTACGTGAATCTTTATTACAACATGTCGTACAAAATCAAAGAGTGTTTGAGGTTTGATTGATATATAAATTTTCAGATTAAGAATGTGCTTAAGAACAGAAAAAGTTGCACAATTCATGCAGTTGTAAAAGAGCTGGTTTAAGCATTGGATCTTTTGATTTTTTATTTGGTTTTTTTATCTTTTTCCCCATCAAGTGGAGGCTCATAGAATTGGGTTTTTATGCAATGCTACCATGAGTCAGAGTAAGGGAAAAGTATATACTAATTTTGTTCTTTCTACTAATAGATAAGTAACTCTACTTATTTAATCCTGTACTCAATAATAAATATAAGATTCATAATGCTCAAAAAGGCTACTTGATTCCATTCACACCCAAAAAAAATATTTTTTAAGCAAACTTGTCTGTCAGCTCAGAATGTGAATGCTTGTGCCAGAAGATAGATGCCCTTGGAAGTTAACAGGAAAAAAAACTATGGAAAGCTGCTGGATTCCGATGTCATTACTCATTAGACTCATTTGAGACGACTAACCATTAATATAAAGCTTTGATCATTAGTTTTTGTAATAACCGTAAAAAAAAAAATACTATTTTAAATATTTTTATAAGTGAAAGGATTCTTTAATAAAAATAAAAAATATAAAAGACCTATTGATAAATAATTTAAATTTTTTAATAGGATTAATTTATTCAATTTTTAATAAACGATTATCAAAAGAAAAATATAAGTTTATTTTTCTTTTTTTTCTTATAGAGAAAAGATAAATCGAAAGATTTTAAGTGAATAGTAACAGTAAAATCTATAAAGTGAATTGTATGTCAGAAGTGAGTAAATAATTTTTTTTAATTTTTGAGTATTGATCGTTAAGTTTTGAGATGTAATTTATAATCGAGAAATCTTAAAATTTTAGGGTTTCATTATCCCTCTCCAAGATTAGTTTAGGCAAATAAGTTAGACTTTAATTAGGGGTCTAATTAAGTGTTGAGAAAATTGGTAATATAATTTTATTATTGTAAAAATAGAAAAAAGAAATTTGATGGGAATAGAAAAAAAAATTTTGTTTTGTATGAACCTGATATGAACTTTGGTGGCTATAGTGATAGATTAAGGTTATATTTTGTATTAAAAGATTAAATACTGCAATGATTATTTTATATCATTGAAAAGCTTGTTGAATTTACTTTCTAATGAAATAAATAGAAGTTAATTCTGAATTTTTTATGAAGAGTAGTTTAATGTTTACTTAAGAATATACAGGCTGCCTAATAGCAGCAGTAGGGAGGAATTACGAAATTCTTCTTAATTTTTGTACAAAGATTTACAGATTAAGCCATATATGTTTGGAAAGCTTATTGAGTTTACTTTCTAATGAAATAAGCGAAATTGAATTTGGAGTTTCTCATGAATAAATATATAATTTTTATTAGAAGATATATAGGCTATCTGACAGCAGCATTTGATGTGAATTTCAAAAATTATTATAATTAATCCACAATGAATCACGAGATGGGCCATATATTGTTAGAAAGTTTATCGAGTGTAGTTTCTAAAGCATTAAAAAGATTTTAATTCCGAGTTGGATATCTTGAAATATGATCATTTTAGTAAAAGGAATCATAAGATAGGCCATATATGGTTAGAAAGCTTATCGAGTCTAGTTTTTAACGCATTAAAAAGATTTTAATTCTGAGTTAGATATCTTGAGATATGGTCATTTTAGTAAAAATAGTGCAAGCTACTAGAATTAGTTACTCGAGTTATTTTTTGTTTAACTTAATTGTTTTGGTATAAGTGGTCTCAAATAGGTTAATTAATTGATGTTATGTTAAAATTATCTTGAATAAGCCATTAATTATTTAAGAAGAAAAATTAGGTGATGGAATCGGAAAAAAGTAAGTAGAATCTCATATAATTTGCTTATTTTTTAATATATGTATATATGTTTGTTTCTGAATGAATTAATGTTTTATTTCATTATTTTCGATGTATGAAAACAAGATCAAGCATATGATTATTTTGCGTTTCTCTATACAAATGATGGATCATGCTTATGAATGAAATAAGAAAATAATTTATGTTTAAAGAACGATTTTATGATAGCTACATTTTTACATCCCTGAGAAGTGAGATCATCGACACCAGAACTAGTTCTATGGACGTGATTAACGGATAATAGTAATTAACATAGACATGATCATACGATCCTACTAACGGGTTATAGTAGTTAGCGTAAGGTCCTAGCTAGCGGGTTATAATAGTTAGCAATGATCATGAAGATAAAATTATCGATACAATTAATGTCACGGGTTATAGCAATGACCGTAGCTAATGATAAATAAATTATAATGATGATTTGTGATGAATGATTTTTATAAACTGATCTATGATTTGGTAACATGTTTTGATAGTACTTTATGATCTATAAATGCTTGATAGAATGTTGATTTTTGAACTATTTTTGACATTATGAGTTGATAAATGTTTTAAAAATGATCTATATAATACATATGAAAATGATGTTTGATCCAATAATATGTGTGAGCTTTTACTTACTAAGTTGTGATTTGCTCATTCCCTATTTTTTTTCTTTTATAAATGATATAAATAATAAGTATGATTAGTCTTGAGAGGAGCTAGAAGAATCAAACATTAGAGAACTACTTAAAAATTAGGATTTTATAAAATATTATTATTTTTAATTGTAATACTCAGACTTTGAACCTTTGAAAACTTGTTATTTAATTATTTTACTTATTGAAAACCTTATTTTAATTGATACTTTTTCAATGATTATGAATTAGGCTTCGTATTACTTTAAGATTTTACTTCAAAGTAATATGATCATGTTATAATTCAATCTCGAAACGTTACAATTTTCACCTCGTAGATAGCAGTTCCAAAGCAGAAGTTTTCAAGCTTTAACTCACTAATTGATTGACCAAACTGATATATGTTCTCAGAATTTTCATGTCTGACACCTTTGCTTTATCGATGTCTTTAGTTCAGTAGCCTGAATCCCTGAACTCATTATTTTTCATCAGATACTCTCCCATTTCTTTGAAGTTATAGTGATGCCAATATATATATATATTGATATTTGAAAATTTTATTGGGTGAGAAAAGGTTTTTTCATTTCAAAGTCAAGATAGATTGTAAACCTCAAAGATGATTTACATTGTTTTTATAAATTTTTGACAATAAAAATCGAATCTAAATCTTGTAAGCGAAGTATACGAATTCAACCAACCCCAATATTGTGATGCCAATAATTTATTACCATATGAAGTCAATCCAATTAAGAGGTAAGGTGGATTAAAATTTTGGAGAAATTAAAACCTTAAATTCAGCTTGATTGTTCTTCATTTTTTTTTAACCCAAAACCCATCCTAGAGGACTTATAACCGCCAAGACGAAGTCAACATCAATGATAACAACTCAAGTAAAGTAAAATGTGATGTTGTTTAATAGAATTGAATATATATTATATCTGGATTAATTCTAAGGCCATTGTTGATGTTGCAGCTGGCTATGTTAATTTTCTCAAAAATTAACATAAATGAAATATCGTCACTTGCTGGGTCAGATTCTCAATTCGATTCCTTTCACACCAAGAAATGACGTCAAGCACGACCAGATTCTAATTTATAAGTTATTGCAGCTACACCTCTCACAAATCAGCTGGCAGTGCATACTAACCAATGGATGCATCGAGAAATTACCCTTTGGAGCTCCCTAACAACATTGAGCTACATTACTTCATTGATGACCCTAACTTTGATCAGTTCATCGATCTAATTCCTGGAGAAAACGAAGATGTCGTCGCCGGTCTTGATTATGATCTTGTCAATGGTTGTTTTGTTGATAAGCAGATTAGTTCAACACCTGATGGGGATGCTTTTGGCTTTGATGCTACAAGCGTCATGGTACCGGATGCTAGCTATATTTTCAACAATGCACTGTCAAGTTTTGATGGAGAAATAATGAAGGATGCAGAGGAAGATAATGATGGTGAGGAGAACTCTTCCGGGACAACAACCACAACCAAAACCACTACCACAACAACAACAGCAACAGCAACAAAGAAAGCAAAGGTTGATCGGTCAAGAACTTTGATTTCAGAGCGGAGGAGAAGGGGTCGGATGAAGGAGAAGCTCTACGCATTGCGTTCCCTGGTTCCTAACATAACTAAGGTATGTCTTATGTCCGTATCAGTAGTTTGTTATTAGATATTTCTTGACCCTGTTTAGCATCAAGAACATTTCCTATGCCGGCAGATGGATAAGGCTTCCATAATTGGAGATGCTGTATTGTATGTGCAAGACTTGCAAATTCAGGCTAAGAAGTTAAAAGCTGAGATTGCTGGTCTTGAAGCGTCATTGGCAGGGTCTGAAAGGTACCTAGAACCAATCGATAACCCTGTGAAAATTCGAGTTGCAAGAAACAGCCACCCCATTTGCAAGAAGATATTACAGGTAAAGATAAATAACAATCCCTTGTTTCTCATAATCCTGACACTATAGGCCTTTTCTTCAAAATGTAAATTGAACATCGTCAAGTTATTATAGTTGTTCATGTGGCTTTGCAGTTGAATATGTTTCAAGTGGAAGAAAGAGGGTTTTACATTAGATTGGTGTGCAACAAAGGTGAAGGGGTTGCAGTATCACTTTACAAGGCCCTTGAGTCCCTAACCAACTTCAAAGCTCAAAATTCCAATCTGGCCACTGTTTCCGACAGATTTTCATTTACTTTTACTCTAAATGTAAGTGATATTTTTCCCATTTTCATCCTCATTCTGTTTCTTTTGCAGGCTATTCAACTTACTTCCTTTCGCTTTTTTATTTTGCAACTGATAATCTATCATTGCTCAAACAGGTCAGAGACTGTGAGCAGTCCATGAACTTGCCAAACCTGAAGTTATGGGTGACTGGAGCTCTTCTGAACCAAGGATTTGAGTTCATAACACCTTTGTCTTCCTAGTCTGTTTCTTTTAAACTTGTTAACGATGCCTGTCGATCATCAATGAATTTAGTTGCATTAAGTGCTGGCCTGTTATGAACAGCTTTTTTTCTTTTCTGACAAGATCCTACTTGAAAGACTGCAATTTGTTCTAATTAGTGCCTCAATGTCTTGTAGCCGCCAACTGAACTAATAGTTTTAGACTAGTATTTTTTAATGGATAATAATCTGCATAGTGTTACTTATATGGTTTGTTGCCTGTTATTGTGATCTAATCTCAACGACTTGTTTGAAATCATGTTGCATTATTTGGTCAGCTTCCGAGACTCTACAGTATTGGTGACATACAAGAAATAGACTTTGTCAATGGGATCCTTGATTTAGATTAAAAAAAAGAGTGACCAATAATTTGCAGCTTGAAAAAAAAAAAGAAAAAAGAAGAAATTGGAAACCAGGAACTGTTCAAGCAACTGAATCTGTAATCATAAAATACATAAACCTGTACACATTGCACATCTGTGCCTTATTAAACTATCCCATGGATGAACTGAGAAAAAATTGCACAACCCATTGTTGATTTCATGCTTTTTTTTTTCTTTTGGGTACTTGAGGTTGCCCGCAGATTGATTCTGATCACTAAAATTAAGAGTTTAATACTCTACCATTAGATCACCGTTATTTGTGGATTTCATGCTTCAAATTCTCCACGATTCTGCTATCTGCCCTGAAATCACATATACTCTGAACTAGTTTGGTTGTTGGCAACAGCTTAACAGAGTAGACAATGAACAAATCAGGTGTTAAATATGGCCTGTAAAAAAGGGGCAAGAATTCGAAAAAAATAACGGAGATGTTGAAAATATGGCCCTGGACTAGAAACATCCTTCATACTTCTTCCATTCTATAGAAAATGGTCCATTTTTCGGATCTGTTGAAGTTGAACACGAAGTCATAAGGAACCTAAATTTTAGCGTCCTGGAACGATCTCCTTGCTCTATATATAGGGATCCTGGTGGACCGTGGCATTCTAGACTGTCAGATCACGAGGACATCATTAAAGTCATCCTATTGCATCTTCTTAGGCGGCAAAGATAATCGGGAGGCTTTGACATTAGCCGAACGCATGGCTAAAGACCCTAGAGTGAACCTAACCATGATCCATCTCGTTGCTGAAGACAACGGAAATGTCACAGACTGGGACATGATGCTTGATGGTGAGGAATCATTTCGGAATAAGATGCCCTTGAATGATTCCTTGGTTTTTGCTCTCATTATGACCTTGTAAGATTGAACCTATATTGCATCTTTTTATTAGTCACCTATGGTCAATCTCAATCTGTTCTTCATTGCATTGGCCTTCTTTCACATCCAATCCAACCTCTTACATGGTCATCCCCTTGGCCTTCCTTCACTGGTCTTCTTTCACTATTTTTACAAATTTAAGGGAAAAAACAAGAACGCAAAAAATGCAATGTATTGATTAAAATACATGGGCAAACTAATAGAATTGCAGTGGGGACAAAATTAAATTTTTGTTAAAACTCGTGGCAGTTATATAATAGTGCCAAAAAGGTTTTGTAATATTTCAGCGCCCCTCCCCCCCCCACCCCCCCGCTCCCGTTTTCTAATATTTGCAAATTTTTGTTTTCTGAATTCCTCTATTTACACATATTTTCGGTGGAATAAGTGAACAGAGGTTAATACATGCTTCTATTTGTTAATTTCGGGCAAGTAACATGTCTACAACCATGAAACTCTTTACCGTAATATTATCTAAGCAAGATTTAAGCTTCAAGTTCGTGCAAATTTAGGATACGAGGATGGCCTCTTTCGTATCGTAAATCAACTTAACTATCACGATCCACATCAACTTGTGAAATATTATCTATTTCACTCCCTTGACCTCATAAGTTAAAAGGTGGTATGAATTTTTATATCCCATATTCAACTTTAGTATACATAGCTTACACAGCTAATGTGGGATTTATGATTCATTCCTAGGACCGCAACATCTTCCCCCACTCCAACGAAAGTCCATCGTCCTCAATGGTACATCGTTGGTATCCCAGCCGTTCTCGGTGGTACATCGTTAGTACCCCAGAGCTGGCTCTGAAGGTGCTGTGAATCTTTATATTACATTATCAACTTTAGTACCCAACTAATGTGGGATTCATGGCTCCTCCCCAAGATCGTGACATCCTCTCCACTCTAACGAAGGCTCACAATCTTCAGTGATACATTGCAAGTACCCCAAGAGCTGACTCTGATACTATTTATCATGGGCCGAAACTTAAGCTCCAGGCTCGTGCGGCTTTAAGATACGGGATAGCCTTTTCCGTGTCTCAGATCAACCTAACTATTATGGTTTATACCAACTTATGAGGTACTATTATAGTTTATACCAACTTATTAGGTATTATCCGTTTCGGCCCCCTTAATCTCACGATTTTGTCTCGTAAAAGGTGTCTCACAAGTTAAAGGTAATGTAAACTCTTATATCCCATGATCAACTCTAGTACACAGTCGATGTAAAATTCATGACTCCTCCCTAAAACCACGACACATGCATGAGATTTTGAAGTTGTTCCACCGTCCTTTCTGGAGTTCTACAAAAATCAACACAGCATGCTTGAAGCCAAGACCAATTGAACCACAAGCTGCAATAACACTACTTCAAAAAGAGTTGAATCACTTAACTGTAGTTAACTTATGTAGCATGTGTCATAAACAAATGAGTAACACATGGTACTGAAACAAGTTGCATCACTTTTCATAATAATTGGAATGATATTGAAGAACAGAAACAATATCAATACCTTTTCTAGCATTTTAGTTCACGCTATGCACAAAAAAGTAATAGGGGAAGATGGCATAAGCTGCAAACAATTCCTAGTATATATCTTTATCCATCAACATGTCTCCCTGATTAATGCAGCATTCATCCCTAATCATCCACCACAATCATGCATATTGCACATTATCCATGCAAGCTTGCAACCCTGTTCAGTAAAAGCAATACTGCTAATTGCAATGATGACATCTACAGGATTACTTTGATTTGCAGAGCATCAACATAAAGTACTAGTATTGTGGAGGATTCATGGATTGAAAGAATCAAACTTGTTCTAGTTATTCCAAAGAAAATCAAGTTAGATGTGCATATTGCATATACATGAACTCATCTTTGAAAATACAGTCGTAAGAAGAAGGGTAAGCCAGGACATAGAGAACATACACATCACCAGGAAGCTCCGCTTGAAGCACGAGTCACCTGGGGTTCCAAGTTACATGTTGAATGGGAAGCCTAACTATTTGAGAATGATAATAAGTATCCTTTTAAAATGAAGGTTGTAAAATAAATACCTGAAATCGACCAAACATTCTCAATTCATCTTTGCCTTCTCAACTTTCACCAATTACCAAATGCACCATGATGGTAGTACAGAAATATCCTTGTCCCGCAAATACATCTCTGACCATTTCATAGACTTCGTTGAGATCATTCTGGAGGGGGAGATGAAGAGATACCATCATACTACATATTAAGCTCCAACTTTAGTCTCTAATTATAACTTAAGAATATTAAAACCTTTTAAATATTTCATTAAGTAGAGCCAAACTCAAAATTGAAACATCAACCAGCTATAAAAGAATGCTTCTCAGCCATTGAAGTTTTTGTTGGGCCTAAAACAATAAACACAACAACGCAGAAACAATATATCGCAATAAATCTACAGCAATAGACAACAATCAACAATAAAAAATGCAAAAAAAATAAAACACATCAAGATTTATATGAAAAACCCTCCAGTGTAAAAGAAAAAAATCACAAACCACCAGAAAAATCTTCATTATCAAATAATGAATATACAAAGTTCTTTTCTAACTAAAACTAAAACTAATATAACAACTAGAGAAACAATTGAAAAAATCTTACAAAATAACTCAATAAATACATTTTAAATTTGTTTCTATAGAGCTTCAAACCTAATCTTCATATTTCAAAATGTAAAACTTTGAATCATAAACATGCTGACAAAGTTTTAGCTCAATCGGATCACGAATCGATTTCTGTTCAACTAACTCTCCCTTCTTTTTTTTCTCTCTACTTTTCATAGCTTTTCTTCTTTCTCCTTTTAGTTTTCGACACCACCTTAAAACAATCGCACCTCTTTTTATTAAATAGTTAAGATTTTGTATAAAAAAAAAAGATCAAAGTTCATGACCTTTGATTAATCCAAAACCAATTACACGTGACTGGACCCATTTTCCTAACAGTTCTAAACTTAGCCTCACCTCCATTAACAGCAACAGCTTACATCAAGAAAGTTCTTAAAAATTTTCACTCACACCCATTCCATTTTATTGATGTGATTTTTCAAAATTGCACTCATGCCACTTTTGAAAAATTAACGTAAAAAAAAAAAACTCACTCAAAAAGTAGGAAAGAAGTGCATGAAGTGAGAGAGGACATGAATTATAGCCACTTCAAGAAAAATGTAAAATTTTAAAAATTAAAAAATTAAAAAATAAACAATAACAACTTATTAAGCATCTTTCTAAATGCCTGAACCTCACCTGACTCTAGATGGAGCTGGTCATACTACTCTGCGTCTACAGACTCATCATTGGAGTAAATATAGATTTTAGCCAATTCTAGGTTCAGTAACTTCAACTATTTATAAAATCC
Source organism: Durio zibethinus (assembly GCF_047325235.1). Lineage (NCBI taxonomy): Eukaryota > Viridiplantae > Streptophyta > Magnoliopsida > Malvales > Malvaceae > Durio > Durio zibethinus. The sequence continues at coordinate 21,244,866 of NC_143176.1, read as the reverse complement.
CTCATTGAGACCACTTCCTTTGGGGATGAGCTGCAATATTGTGCCCCTAACAATACAACCAGTTAATACAGGTTTATCTTCAAAGGGATTAAGAGAATGTATGCTTTTATCCTCCAGTTGTACACCATATACAAATGGCAGTCTCAGTATGATAAAACTATCTGGTGGTAAGATCACTTTACATCCCAAGGCTGAACTGCAACTTTTGTTCGCGGTATGGAACTGATGACAGTAAGTATGATGCCTATAACAGAATTCATACTATCGATTTAGAGAAAGCAATAGCACCAATAACACTGATTGCTTAGCAAGAGGATATTTAAGCTTACGACACTCATTCCCATTAAAAACCCAAGTGACCGCAGATATCAAGTTGCTATGATATCAATAAAGGGAAAATCAAGACAACATAAAAATAATCTAGGAGCCCCTGCTAAAATCCCCAAGCACATAAGGTTTACAAAGAGTAATTAGAACATAGTTTTAATATTATGCATTGTGGAAAGTAAAGCTCACGCATAAGTGAGATTTACCTCAAATTGTATAAATGGAAAAGTTGCCAGAACAACAGGAAATGGAGGTGTGACCTGGAAGCAGATTCTACTCATCAGGCATCTTGTGTTTGGTGGCAAAAGACGAAAATTGTGACAGAAGAAACTGCCAATCAGTTAGGCATAGCATACTTAAGTTCAAGAATTATGATGGGCCATGACCATGATCATTGCCAGAGAAAATGAAATAGATATTGCAAGAAGCAATAATTAAAAATATATTGCTTACAAGCCCTCCAATGATCCACTCCACTTACCAAACCATCAACAAATAAGATTTGAGCTGTGTTGCTCCTATTTTAGTTTCTGACACACTGTGCACAATTTTACAACTTTCGAGGGGTAAATTCAGCAAATAGGGAAATTTTTGTTTTCTTTCTTTAACTTCTTTGTTTTTTTTTTTTTCAGACAACAGCCTTTCTTTCAAGAAATCATGTATCGGTTTTAATGCTGAAAATGATACACCAGTGAGAGAAACTACCATTGAGCAATTGAATGGACAAAAAGTTGGTAAATGCTTCAAGATGACACAAATGCATCGAGATTTACATACACAAGAAAAGTATTTTCATCTACAATTTAACAAACAAATATGCCTCCCCTCTGCACAAAATACCAGTTACATAAACCTAAATGTAGCCAGAAGCATTTACTTTGTAGCCTAAGTGATGATACTATAAATTTTTCATAGACTATGTCACTAAACCCTAAAGTATTCACTATGTCAGAGTTCACAACTTTTAAGCATCTAACAATCTGTTTCTGATACAATATTGATTACTTGGTAGATAGAACCTATACACATAAAAGCTATCCTGATTCAAATATCGGGAGTCCCTTCTATTTCATGTTCAGGTCAACGAGTAAGCACGCATTCTGAGAAGACAAATAGGTGTGGAATTAATATGATTCCAAACAAATCTGAACAGTCCATAAGGTCATTCAATTGATGTACTACTTTTCAAACAATTTGAAGAAAAAGCAATTTGTGGAAAAGAATTTGTGATATTTTACCAGAAAAATTCTCTGAAGCTGTGATATTGAGCTAGCAAACTTAACCTAAGGTGGATCTTTTAAATTCTTGGCAAACCTGTAGTACGGACAGTTCATGATATATTGGTAAATCTCTATTCAACATGGAGAAAGCGCAACCACCATCATCAAGGCTAACAGAATGAAACCCTCTTCCAAGGTCATTTTCAGTGACAGGAACAGCTGCCATACTCACAAATGTCAGATTTGTTGCACCTGAAGCAATAATCACAACAATACAGAAGCAATAGACAACAATTAATAATCAAATGCGCAGGAAAAATAAAGCACATCAAAATTTACGTGGAAAATCCTTCAGTGTAGAGGAAAAAATCACGGGCCACCAGAAAAATCTTCACTATTAAATAATAGTTATACAAAGTTCTTCTCTAGCTAAAACTAGAGCTAATCAACAACTAGAGAAACAATTGGAGAAATCTCACCAAATAAGTGACTCAACAAATACACCCTGGATTTGTTCCTAGAGAGCTTTAAACCCGATCTTCACCGTTCAGAATGTATAACTCTGAATCATAAACCTCCTGACAAGGTTTCAACTCAATCGGACCACGGATTGACTTCCGTTTAACCAACTCTCCCTTCTTTTTTTTCTCTCTCTGCTTTTCCTGGCTTTTCTTCTTTTTCTGCTTGGTTGTCGACACACACCTTAAACAACCCCACCTCTTTTTTATTAAGTAGCTAGGGCTCTGTGTAAAATAAAAGATCAAGGCCCATGGCCTTTACTTGGTCCCAAACCACTTATATGGGACTGGACCCCATTTTCCTAACAATCTCCCCCTCCAGCCCCATTAGGAGGAGATTCATCACCATAGCAATTTCATTTGGAACTTACCTTGGCCAGGGAACTCATTCCGGCCAAGTTACTGCAAAGCTCAAGCTTTTCCCTAGGAAGCTTAACAAGATCATAAGTACCATTCTTTCGCAATGACTCCATCTCTTCTTTCATTGCTTTTAACCAGTGCTCTCTATCCGGAGTAGCCTGCACATCTTGAAAGCTTTCTGGCTCCCCTTCACTGGTAACTAAAATAAAATCTGAACTTGGATACTTGGTAGATGGCCTGCGCTCTCTAGTAGATCTCCTGGGCTGAGACTCTACATCACTTGATGCTGAAGGTAGCTCTCCCTGCTCAACACTCTCAGGTAGAGAGGATTGCTCCTCCTGTTCAAAACTAATAGCATCTGGCTTATCACCAACTGTGGCTGGCTCATTCATATCCCCAAGTTCTGTTTCTGGCTCATTTTCACCATCTGTGGCTCTTTCTTGTGAAATCCCTGTCGGTGTTGAAACATCACACTCAATAGTAACTCGTGTAGTCTTCTCATTTTTCTCAAGGTCTGCTATGGTTTCTTTTTCATGAAAGATCACATCTCTGCTTCTGACTGTCTTTCTCTTTATTGGATCTTATACCCTATAGCCAAATTCCTCATCACCATATCTTACAAACACACATTGTGTGGCTGTATTGTCAAGCTTTGATCTCTGCTCTTTCGGTACATGCATGAATGCTTTACACCCAAAAACTTTCAAGTGAGAGTATGAAGCATCTTTCCCTGTCCACACTCTTTCTGGAATGTCAAAGCCCAAAGAAACTGATGGTGACCTGTTAAGTAAATAACAAGCTGTGTTGACTGCTTCACCCCAAAATGGCTTTGGTAATTTTACCATCCTCAACATACATCTGACTTTTTTCATAATGGTGCGATTCATTCTTTCAGCTATACCATTATGCTGCGGTGTTCCAGGTTCTGTCCTCTCATGCCTGATCCCATGCTTTGAACAATACTCTTCAAAGCCTTTAGATGTGTATTCTCCACCATTATCAGTTCGAATACACTTCAAGGGTAACCCTGTCATCCTTTCAACCATGGCATGAAATTTTTGAAAATACTGCAGTACCTGACTTTTGTATTTCAATATATACACCCAAGTCTTACGTGAAGCATCATCAATAAAAGTAACAAAATATCTGCTACCACCTAATGACTCAACCTCAATGGGACCACATACGTCAGAATAAATTAATTCCAATCTATTTTCTTTTCTCTGAGAACTTTTACGAAAAGAAACTCTATGATGCTTACCAAACAAACAATAATCACATGAATCGAGAGACATACCTTTGGTCAAGGGAATGAGAGAGTGCCTTGCCAAAACCTGTAACCCTTTTTCACTCATGTGTGCCAGCCTCCTGTGCCACAAGTTTGCTGAAGCATCATTTTCAACGGTATTTACCTGGTTACCGTTCAATTGCATCCATGTCTTATACATTGTGCAGCATAGTTTTCCCCTTGCAACTACCATAGATCCTTTGAGAAGCTTCCACTGTCCATTCTTTTGTCAGCATTCATATCCCTCCTTATCAAGGACATTAATAGCAAGCAAGTTCATTCTCATATCTGAAATGTGTCTGACATCCCTCAAAGTCAACATGCAGCCTGTACTAGTTTGTACAACAATATCACCAATCCCAACAATCTGCGACACACTCTTGTTTCCCATCTTGGTATAACCAAAGTCTCCTGCTTTGTAAGTTGTAAACAACTCTCTCTTAAGAACACAATGATATGTCGCTCCTGTGTCAACTATCCACTCAATGCCGGGATCACTAACATGATTACAATCACCATGTGTACAAATCAAAGTAACTGAATCATTATCTGAATTCACTGCTGTAACATTGCCATCATCTGAACTCTTCCCTTTCTCATCTTTTCGCTCTTGCTTCAAGATTCTACAGTTTCATTTTATATGACCCGCCTTACCACAATGGAAACACTTCACTTTACCTCTAGACTTGGATCTATGTTTAGACTTACCATGGCCTTTTGAGTCCTGACCTGTGTCGATGTTTCTACCTCTGTTCTCTGTGACCAGAGCTTAATTTCCAGGGTCTACATCTTTTTGCCTCGCTTCTTCATTAAGCATACTGTCCTTTATCATCTCCAATGTCACCTTATAATCAGGAGCTGAATTAAGAACAGTCACAACTAGAGTATTCCAACTGTCTGGCAATGAACCCAAAAGAAATAATACCTTCATTTCATCATCCATCTTAAGTTCCATAGTAGTCATCCGATTAAATATATCTTAAAAATCACTCAAGTGCTCTGTAACAGATCGTCCATCCCTGTACTGTAAAGTTACAATCTTTTTAACAAGCATAACTTTATTCATACCTGTTTTTCTCTCATACAATGCTGCCAATTTTTTCCAAACAATGTGAGCATCTGATTCCTGCGCTACATAATGGAATACGCTGATATCAACCCATTTTTTGATTGTAGCCAACGTTTTTCTACCTAGCTTCTTCCAGCTTTCATCTTTCATATCTGCTGGTTTAGCCGAATTACCCAATACTGGCTCATACAAATCTTTACAGTATAGATGATCCTCCATCATAGGCTTCCAAATTGAATAATTCGATGCTGTCAATTTTATCACGGAACCTGTATCACCCTCCATGATCTCAAATAGAATTTATTCTATCCTGAGTTGCTTCTGTATCGATGTCTCAAAATAACTCTCGCTCTGATACCACTTGTTGCACCTGAAGCAATAATCACAACAATACAGAAGCAATAGACAACAATCAATAATCAAATGCGCAGAAAAAATAAAGCACACCAAGATTTACGTGAAAAACCCTCCAGTGTAGAGGAAAAAACCACGGGCCACCAGAAAAATCTTCACTATTAAATAATAGTTATACAAAGTTCTTCTCTAGCTAAAACTAGAACTAATCAACAACTAGAGAAACAATTGAAGAAATCTCACCAAATAAGTGACTCAACAAATACACCCTGGATTTGTTCCTAGAGAGCTTTAAACCCGATCTTCACCGTTCAGAATGTATAACTCTGAATCATAAACCTCCTGACAAGGTTTCAACTCAATCGGACCACGGATCGACTTCCGTTTAACCAACTCTCCCTTCTCCTTTTTCTCTCTCTGCTTTTCTTGGCTTTTCTTCTTTTTCTACTTGGTTGTCGACACACACCTTAAACAACCCCACCTCTTTTTTATTAAGTAGCTAGAACTCTGTGTAAAATAAAAGATCAAGGCTCATAACTTTTACTTGATCCAAAACCACTGGACCTCATTTTCTTAACAAGATTATCATCCTTCTCGGGATAGAAAGTCGTGTCAGCCCATCATTAGATACATCAGCCACTAACGAAGCATTCAACAACATGCTTTCTTAAAGGGCTTATAAAGCGGTACGAGGTTTTTCATTGCCTCTAGTCTGATTAATTGTACCATGTGATGTAACAGAAAATTATAAAGAAATAGACTTCAATACACAAAACTAAGATAAAAGTGTACCACTTAAATGCCAGATAATTAACAATTTAACATAATGATAGCGCAATGCCAGCTTCCTTTTTAGCCTAATATTACTTGCTCATGCTCTCAAATTTTAGCTCTTAGCTCGTTATCAAGGAACTTCATTTCAAGATTATGCCAAAATTATCCATAAACATTTACTCCAAAATAATTATAAAAAAATCCATTACACCTAGTAAAGTACATACTCAAAAGCAAGATTATCTTAAATTTTGTTAAATTCGTCAATTGTGGCTATATTCAACACCACAGCCAAATTCTAAATTAAAAATTGATATGTTTAACTAAATTAAGTATGACCAATGAAAAAAAACTAAAACCCCATTAAGGCAAGAAAAAAAAAAAGAAAAAAAAACTTGCAGACAAGATAAAAAGCAAGCCTTGAAGGTCCCCCAAACTCCAGCTCTCCAAACCCATCAAAATCCGACCCGGAATCCAATGACCCATAAAAAACTGGGCATCCATTTGAACAAAACTGCAAGAATAAAATCCCTTTATCTTCTTCATGATAGTAACTAATTCTCCTATACTTAAACCAATCCCTGAGTTCATATTTGTCAAGAGACAATAACCGGTCCATTTGACCCGATCCGAACACATTGGACTCTATAACCGTGTTAATAATCTGGGAAGGGTCGTCGCGTCTCCGAGATAAGAAGCCCACCACCACGACGCCGTCGACAGAGCGGGGAAGTGAAGGCGAGGAAGGCGTTAACAGAGTGGTAGGATCCGTAGAGGAAGTTGGTACGGGAAAATGAGGTGGGAGGATCAAGACCCGCACCGCAGGCGAGTTAGGAGAGCCCATTTGATCGAGAAAGGGAAACCCAGACAGGCAGGTAAATGAGTTGGATTTGTTGGACTGCCATTCAAAGAAGTTAGAAAGGGCTGTTTCTTTTGGGGGGGCTTTGGGCAATGGAGCAATAAAGTCTCCGCCTTTTTTAAATTTTTTCCTCATAAATTTTGTTGAGGGGCCTTTACGTATATTTGTATCAAGACACATTCATTATTTGATCGGAAGAGTAAAGGATAAAATTCTAGGATTGCCCTTTTTACTAGAGTTTTTGGACCCACAGTCAGACCGGTCCCCTCAGACCATTCGAGCTCCATCCACAAAACCATAGCAGACCCAGACAGATCCTTTCCTGCCGATACCATATATAAGCCAGCAAAGTATTATAGCTCAATCCCACGGGCCACAGCAGCCACCACAACCTCAGCTCACATTATCTCCTCATCAGAATCTTCACTCCACTCATCAACTGCAAGCTGCAGCAATAGCAGCCATGGCAGCCCACGCTATTCTCACGACAACCCCATCTCACCACACTCTTCTTTCTCCACTCCCAACTAACCCTTCAAAACCACCAGCTCTACAATCCTCATTTCGTGGTGTATCTCTCAAGCTTCATCGTCAATCCCTTTCCATTGCTGCCGCTGTCCCCAAGAAGCCACTTTATGTTTTCGCTGCTTCCAAGAAAGCAGTGGCTGTCCTTAAAGGTGATTCCAAAGTTGAAGGCGTTGTTACGTTGACCCAAGAAGATGATGGTCAGTTTTTTTTTTCTCTCTCTCTCTCTCTCTCTCTCTCTCTCTCTCTCTCTCTCTCTCTCTCTCTTTTTTCCCTTTTATTTACTTTCAAATGCATTTTGTGATTTGGGTTTTTGTTTTTTTTTTATTGCTTTTTAGTGGGGAAATTTATTTCTTTCTTGGGAATTTTTGTTTGTATGAGGAGAAGAAGCAAAAGAAAGAGAATAAACACATTTTGTTTTTCGGGATTTTTGTTGTTGGAGAATTCATTTCCAAGTTTTATACTTTAAGGTTGGATAGAGTTATGATTAGGGTGTGCTTAGTTCTGTTCTGGTTCAAGATTTTTTTTTTTTTTTTTAATGTTGTGAATGCCGGCTTTTTAGTACTAACACGATTTTCTTCTTGCTTTTCAAGCTGATAATGTTATTGATTACCGGGTGTAGTCAAATATTTGATGTTCAAGTTAAGGTTGAAACGGTTGTCTAGTCTGCAACAAATTTTGTGAAATAAAGGCTTTGCGAAACTTTACTTAACATGTTCTTACTTTGCTGTTTAATATGGAAACTCAACTCTTCGAGCAACTGGAAATTCAAGTGTTAAGGAAACATTGAGTTTGTAGTTCTTTTCTTGGCAGTCAATTGTTTCTATCATCTGGGAGTGCTTACTTATTTCTACCACAAACAGGTCCTACTACTGTAAATGTTCGTGTTACCGGTCTTACTCCAGGGCTTCATGGATTCCACCTAGTGAGTGTTTTGTCTTTAGCTACTCATTGTCAGTGGATTTGAGTACATAAAAGTTTTTTGAAATCTATTATTTTAATTTTTGTTTTCATTTTATGTGTAGCATGAGTATGGTGACACAACAAATGGATGCATGTCAACAGGTAGAAGTTATTGCATTTGAATTACATGCCTTAGGTTCTTATAGTGTCTCAATTTGTGTATATGTAAGTTTTTTATTTTTAAAATTTTAAATTATAGGAGCACATTTCAATCCTAACAATATGACACATGGTGCTCCTGAGGACGAAGAACGCCATGCGGGTGACCTGGGAAACATAGTTGCTAATGCTGATGGTAATGCATTCTTAAATTAAAAAAAAAAAAAAAAAGAGAAATTCTATGCTTCTGTATTAAATTTATTCATTGCTTATTGTTTGACTGACACAGGAGTGGCAGAGGCAACAATTGTGGACACACAGGTGCTATTCAAAACCTATGCTTCTTAGTTCTTTCTGATAAGCTTTGTGCTAATAATCGTGCATGCTTGTTCTCTTTTGTGCCTGTGCATGCGTAATTTTCCTTTTCAGTGTGAGAGGGCTCTCACTCCTGCTTCCTTTTCAGTTGCTAAGTTTTTGACTTTCACGTGCAGATACCACTAAGTGGCCCCAATGCAGTCATTGGAAGAGCATTAGTGGTTCATGAGCTTGAGGATGATCTTGGAAAGGGTAATCATTTGGCTTAAAATTCTCATCCTTGCAATTCTTACTTTATTATAGTTAGGGAAAGGAGACTTGTAGTGGCCATTTATGTTGTTAGGGTGGTGGAATTTTGTTGTAGGAATATAATTCTTTTTGTTTAAATGTATATGCTTCATCATAGTTTATATAATTTATCAGGGGCATATTTCAGTTTTCATTCCAAAACTGCCCTCTTATTTGCTTCTTACTTCTTCTTTTTTTATTTGGCTATGCATCTGCAGGTGGACATGAACTTAGTCTAACCACTGGCAATGCAGGCGGAAGATTGGCATGTGGTATGTGTAAAGTACTTTTATCTATACGCCTATATGTTTCCAGAGCAGCAAGAAGTTTGCACCTTTTCCAGACTGATCCCTGATTTCTTTTTCTTGCATCTATCTCTTGAGCATAATTACTTTCTCCTTGGTTGTTCCTTGAATATCTTAGCTAAGCAAAAACTACATTAATAACTTGGAGGACTATGCAGCTCGTTGTACCAATTTTCCATGGCCTTCATTTTATTTTGGGATTTAAGCTTCATTGGCTCTGTTCATTCTTTGGTTATGCTTGAGGGGACAATTTTGCTTTTGGTTATCTCAAAACCTGACTAATTTATATTTGTGTATCTTAGATCCTTCAGGTAGGTGTATCTGCAATTCAACCTATTCATTTATATATTTTTGGAGGGAGCAGGTTTAGAATGCCGTGGAAAGGGCAAGGACTTCTAGATATCATGGTTTTAGATTTTGATAGATTTGCAGTCTCTTAGAGGTGTAGACAACCGCTAGAAGGATTAGGAAGGCTTCTCAGATGAACTCTTGAACTTTTGGAATTACTTGTATGCCTATGGCTTGGGAATGAACGTGGTAAACGCTAAGTGATCTTGCTGTGCCAGATATCACTTGGGTGTTCTGCTGTTGTGAAGTTAAATTTCTGACAATCTTTGACATGTTTGTGCAAATATTCTTCCCAACATAACATATCTTCTTCATCATGTCAAACATTATATTGATTTCCTAACTTCCTCTTATATTTTCTTGTTTTGGTAATTTGCGTGCAGGCGTTGTCGGCTTGACTCCTATATGAAATCTTTTTATGACACCAGTTTGGTCTTGTGCTATTAGTTTGTTGCTTGCTTTTGCCAGCTTTATTTTTAGAACCGTAAGTTTCTTGAAAGGTTGAGAGGGTGTAATATGAGAAAGTTTTAGTCAAATGACATTTGCAGACCTTGATCTTTGTCTGTCATTATTATTCCCTACGCAATAAAAACTTGCATGGCTTGTGAATGTGCCGAACTTTCTTCTTTGAGCTTATGAAATTTCATGCTGCTGGTTATAGGAAATTCTGATGCCTTGCCACAACCAAATCTACGGGAAACTAGTAAATTAGGCCTAGGACGCTAATCAACTATTCACTTGGGCTTATAGAAATATCAAACAACTATTCACCCGGCACTTTTCTCTCTCATTAGGGTCTAAGCGACCTCCCTCATTATGAGTAAATCTTTAGTAGTAGCCTCCTCGGCTGGCTATATATCTCATTTAATATAATAGTTATAATTCAGCAACAGCTAGTTGCTGTGGTGTAGTGGTTATCACGTCAGTCTTACACACTGAAGGTCCCCAGTTCGATCCTGGGCAGCAACAGTATAAATCGACCCTTTTTCACTTTTTACTGGGCCGAAGACCTCAGAAAATGATTTGGTTTTGGTTCTGATATTTGGACCCAGTCCAATGATACAAGTCCAGGGCTGTTCAGTATGAATTGGATAACAAAAGAAAGCCTTCATCAAATGCCCTCTACACCTCCAATTTGCTGTACAGTTGGTCCTGCTTGCAACTCTAAAATAGGAAACATTTACCTGAGAAAATTTCATGCAATTCACAAAGGTATGACTACTCTGTCAATAAAGGTGACGCTGACAGTTTTGCAGGATTATTACTCACAAGCTTGCTCTGATATATATATATATATATATATATATATACAAGAGGGAGAACTGCGGCTCAAACCTATGATCCTAATTACACGAATCTCGCCTCACCCTTGCCATTTGAGCTAAGCCCCGCTGGCCACTGCTCTGTTGCATGCATACAAGCAGCAGCAGCAGCATCAATGAAGATGAGAAAACATTTGGCAATATACAACGCATCACAGCCACAGAGAAAAGCTGTTTCCAGGCGAAATTAAGCAATATAAGACTAATTTTTAAAGGTTTAATACATTCTACAAGGGAATAATGAAAAACTGAAAAAAAACAAAAACAAATATAAAACTGCTCTGCTATGGTTAATACATGTCTACACAAAATTACACATTGCCACTGGCCAATAGGCAACATATTGAACATTCCTGGATCATGAACTTCCTGCAATCAAACAATGAAGCATTTTAGCATTGTGAAAACTTTGACTCCATTGGGAACCGTAACCTTATGAAACACAAATGAAATGATTGCTGAACTGTGCTGTGGACATCATTTTGATGTAGTTAATAATTGGTGTGTTGATAAATGATAGACCTTTGGTTTGAGTAATTATAATATAATTTTTCATCGAATAAAAAAAATCTCTTGATCTAATTATAGTAGCCCTCATTGAATTACCAATTACCAATTATTTGGCCAAACTGTCATGTATTCAGCATTTCCTAATATATAACATTATGACAACCGCCTAGAATCTTAGTTTGGACGCATGCAATATGACGAGCAATTAATCTCTATCCATTGTCAACCAGTATCGTGGCTGGACTGGTTTTATCAATGGCACATGTTAAGAAAACCCCTTTAGCCAAATTCATTTATTCATTTATTATTGCTTCATTTAACAAACCATAAAAAAATAAAACCCTTTGAGCCAACCTCGTTTACCCAAAAAGGAACGCTTGACTTAATTTTTTTTCTAGCTACGTGCAGCTTCCATCAGCTTCCAAACCTGTATGCCCTGAACTAGGTAGGAACTCCACCAGAATCTATGACTCCAAACTGCATTTGTTTTGTCTCGGGATCTCTACATTGATGCTTTTTCTTTGTTTACAGTTTTTCTTAAAAAAAAAAATTGGTTTGCTAATATTAAATCTCTGTCGTGAAATTTGGTTCAAGTATAATAAATGTATAAATATATGCTTTAATAGTGTATTATGCTTGAAAATAAACAAGTGAAATGCGTGAAAGACTGAAAGTAAGAAGATGAGAGTACATATAAAAGTATTTTAAAGCCAAACTTTTGATTTGATTGTGGTTATAAGGAAACCGATAATAATTTTAATTATTAAGCTCCATTGTCTCTACAAGATATTGAAGATTAATGATTTATTACCACAAAATTTCCTCCCAAATTAAGCATAAAAATTACTATTCACATATATTACTATACATATTCAAATTATATATTCCCATTTTATTTGTATTTTTGTGTCTTTATTTATTGATATATATGATTTTCTATTTCTTTGTTTTAATATATGAATAAACTCTATTGTAATATATCAATTTATATTTCACTCACAATGGGTTAGTTTAGTTAATAAAGAAAAGAATTTCATTTTTTTTTTTTTGTCAAACATGATCGATCTTTGTTATGAACATCCCAAAAATAACACATTAAATGTTTTTTATGTGAGAGAATACACTCTTAAAATAGATGGACGAGGGATTAGATATAAACAAAACCTGAAACCACCCTAATGTTATTAAAAAATTAATTATTATTTGAAACGTTTGAGAAAAAAGTAGGGGATAGTGAGAATTTGAACAGCTCTAGGTGGAATGAGAAAGCTTGATGAGGTAGGAACTAAAAAAGTGAATGACAAAGGATAAGCTTCAATGATATTGCAGCTTCAATGATATTGCAGCTTCAATGATATTGCTTCATGTGCACAAATTAACAACTCCTAGATTAATCCTGGTAAAGTAAGTATATATTTTTATCATGGATTTCTCAATTTCAAAATTTTCTAGTGTCTCATGAATTTAAGCTCATATAATCCACAACATTAAGGTTATGAACAATGTTATTCATTTAATTAATATACTTTAATATTCTACATCTACCTACTCAATTGTTAATTAATTATATATGGCTGCCAGAAATGGTCAAACATTATTTTTATAGCTTGATGAAAAGAAGCATATAATCTATATATTAACCTTTTTGGCTAACTTTGTTACAGTTTACATCAATTTATGAGGTATAGTTCACTTTGATCCATTGAGCCAGATGATTTTGTTTTATAAAAAAGGTTTTTTGTAAGATAAAATTGTGACATCTTCAAATTAAAGCAGACAATATATTATTAGTTGAATACAAGTCTCTACAAATAATATCGTAACAGTCACCAATTAAACAGAAACTAAATACTTTACCGTGAAAGCCATCTCTAAAATTATGAGGGAATTAAGTGCTATATGATGGAAATCACATCTAAAAACCTAACATTTTGTGTGATCATGGTTTGATTCTGTATGTGTTTTATGTTGACTTAACGGAAACATTAAGATTTAACTAGAAGAATTTATAACACCCTAATCTCACATCCGTGAAACTTTTAAGTCAAAACGAATAATACTTCAAAAGTTTGATATGGACCTCCAAACACTCATTCAAGGTATGATTAATATTACTAACATACACATTTATCATATGCCATTTTCTCACATCTGATGATCAGCTTGGTGCTCATTAATGCTATACATGAACAAAAAATAAAAACAAGAAATTTAGGTTTGCATGTCTGGATTGATTAAATGAACCCCATAAATTTCTTCATTAATTTAATCTTTCCCTTCCTTTACACTAGAGTTTCAATTTTCCGAGAAGATAGAGCTTTGGAGTGATGTCTAATAGCAGGAAAAATTAAGGCTTATTCTTATCCTATTGGGTAAGCCTCTTCAACAATTTGAATACTTCAAGTCATGAATACTGAAAGGTTGATATCCATGTAAGGATAGAAAATCTGATTTTTATTAGAGAAACTGAGATAAGAGATTGACATGATGCAAGAAGAAATTGCTAATAAATTCATGAGAGCAATAGGGTTAATTTTGTTTTTTTGCTTCTTTAATATAATACTATGAAAATGTTTGCCAACTTTGTCATAGATTTTGTCTTTATTTGAAGGGTTAGAGAGATTAGAAATATCTGAGGAAGATCTTATGTGGGGATGAACAGAAGCTCTTAAGTTGACTTGCAGCTCTCTCTTTCTGTCAATGTCTTCATTTTCTTAAGCAAAATTTTGTTTGTTTTCTCACAACGAAGAACTTTTCTTGTACCTCTCCCTATATAATCATTCTCACCCACAAACAAGCTTTTTAGAACATGCCATTCGAATCCCAATCAAGGAAGATAAAGCTACCATCAGATACGAATTGAAGCTGGGGGAAAAGTAAGGAGAGGTTTTGAAAATGATTTCAGGGTCGGCTTCATGTTTCCCCAACGCATCACAAGGTTTGCAAATGTATCCCGTAGCTGCAGAAGACATTGTTTCATCTTCCCTTGAAGCAGATGGTTCAGGCCCAGGGGCTCATTCAAGCTCTCTTGTCTATTATCTCTCCATCCTGAAAGATAAAGTTCATCAGGTTCAATCACTTGTTAGCGTCCTTATCTCTCCAGATCAAACCCACCCTGAGTCAACGTCTTTAGCCATGGCAAGCATGGGTTCTTTGGTTCAAGAAATCATTGTAACAGCGTCTTCCATGACATTCATTTGCCAACAAATGTCTCTTGGAACCACTTCAGGTAACAATAGCACAACTGATCAATTGCACCAGCAGCATGTTAGGGTAATCCCTGATAATGGGATATCTCAACCACCAAACTTCACTAATAATTGTGTTGGTAACATAGTTCAAGAAAGATCAGGACAAGGGTTTTATTCTAGTTCTGAAACTATTAGCTGGTATGGTGACCACTGCAATAACTTTAACAACAACAATAACAATAGCAATCGAAATTTGCAAGTTAGAAATGATGATAAGCTGGAAAGGAAAGAATTGGCTAAATTGACTCGAAGAAGCGAAATTACTGAAGGGTCACAAGGGATTTCAGCGAAGAATTATGATATAGTCGAAGTGGATGCTGCGGACATATTAGCTAAATACACACATTACTGCCAAGTTTGCGGTAAAGGGTTCAAGCGAGACGCAAATTTGCGAATGCACATGAGAGCTCATGGTGATGAATACAAGACCACTGCTGCTTTGACTAACCCCATGAAGAATCACGAGGAAAGTACTACTGAGGTGGGAAACGGTTCGACGAAATTGCTGCCTAAGAAATATTCATGTCCTCAGGAAGGTTGTAGGTGGAACCAGAAACATGCCAAGTTCCAACCACTGAAATCCATGATTTGCGTGAAGAATCACTACAAGAGGAGCCATTGTCCGAAGATGTATGTCTGCAAGCGGTGTAACAGTAAGCAATTCTCGGTGCTGTCGGATCTCCGGACTCATGAAAAGCACTGTGGTGATCTCAAATGGCAATGTTCTTGCGGTACCACATTTTCCAGGAAGGATAAGCTTATGGGTCACGTTGCCTTGTTCGTTGGGCACAGTCCAGTTGCCACTAATTCTTTGATAAATCCCGGAAAGCTCGAACACCAAGCCACCACTATGCAACTAGATGACAGGTAAGATGAAACACCACTACTTGCATATAAATAATACTATTACTAGATGCCATGCTTTTCTTTCTATTTTTATACAACTCCTGCATTTATAACATGTGTAGCTATATATACACATATAGATGTTCTTTCACAAGGAAAAAAAAAAAGAAAGAAAGAAAAAAATATGCCCTTGTTTGAAGTTAATCAACTTGTACTAGTAATTGGGATTACGTATAAGTTTTAACCATGTGGCTCTTATATAAATGTTCCTAGGGGATGAAATAAGAAGTAAGCAACCGTCCGGACATGGCATGATCATGCATGGATTGGACTGTGGTCTGTTTATTTTTTGAAGGCTTGGCTCCAAAAGCATTGGAGTTTGATACAAATGTTTTGATTGAGGGCATCAATCATGTTAAAGTATATGTCTGTAAAGATGAGTTTGAAAGCATCATACATTTTGCCCAAAGCTATATAAAAATAAAGTTTATATTAAATATATTGTTAGTGTAT
Source organism: Durio zibethinus (assembly GCF_047325235.1). NCBI lineage: Eukaryota > Viridiplantae > Streptophyta > Magnoliopsida > Malvales > Malvaceae > Durio > Durio zibethinus. The sequence goes on along the minus strand of NC_143176.1, from coordinate 21,228,812 downwards.
AAATTTTATAAAATCTATATACTAATAATGTATTAAATATAAACTTATATAAATATTGTACCATATGTATATCACTTTTTTTTTTTTGTTTCTCTTGTAATTTGTCTCAACATTGTGAGTTCTAAGTTTTAACTCAAATTTATTTACGTGATAAATATATATAAAATTTCATGTATATAGTATCATGCATACATATATACTTGTATGGTTGTATTTTATTTTTAGTTTTGACTTCAAGTGATTGAAAACTTTGTGGCCTTATTGATTCTATGCAAAGCTAACAACTAACATGCATGCATCCATATAGGATATACTTTGGTAATTAAATGCATATTTTCCATATTTAACCTTATTATATTATTTTCTTATATTTTAATATCCAAAAGTTTTCAATATGCTATTATAAGGGGTTACATATTTTTAGCTTAATTTTTAGTTAACTAGAATTTTTTAAAATTAATTATTTTTAACTTTAACCAAAGATTTCAAAATATTTTCAAAAATATTCGAAATAGAAAAAGAAAAAAAAATCTTTTTAAGTAGCATAACATTTTGAGACAATGGACGCACCATATCATGTTGATTCTTGCCACTTGAAGGTTGTTAACTTTAAATTTCTGTTTGTTCATCATCTTGTGCTTCATTAGCTTTCGCCTTTGCAACATAACATCGTGATGAAGAACTGAATTCACAGTTGTATCTTCTGATCATGTGTGGCTTTTCTATCCCCCATGAACATGAAGCTCTTGCTTGCTTCTTATGCCTTCTCTTTACCATCTGTTTTATATGTTTAGAAACACAAGCACAAACTAACTATTACTCAAATTAATGAAATTTGTGATAATTTCAACTGAAAACACCAAACTCAAATCTTATACTAGGAGGTTGGAGCAGAGAGCATAGCTTTTGTCGTGAAATTAATCTCCTTGTGATCAAAGTTGGTAACCCTTTGGGTTTTTACTACTCCCTGTTCTATTAATGAATGGTTGAAATATATGTCTTTCTTTGGTTGGAAGAATAAAAAAATAAAACATAAAAAATTGGTAAAAAAAAACATATATTTTTTTTATTTAAAAGTTAAAAGGGTGTGATGCTAATTCAAGAAATGGTATTATACATTAGTATTTGTAGTTTTTCCTTTTTTGGCCAATGTATACTGTCTATATGTAAATTTATGAATTTTGCATGTTGAGTTAATTTGAAAACAAGATAAAAAAAAAATCCAAATTTTAATTTAAAAATAATATTTAATATAATTAAAATTTAAAATTTTTTAAATAAAAGAAACAAACAATTAATTCTTTTTTTTTTATAAGTGAAAGAAACGTTTCTTTACACGCCACGTGGAGACATACTGCATTTTGATTACCCAACGGTTGCCCGGGGAACATAAAAATTCGGCGAAAAATTAAAAATGGGAAACGAAAAAAAGTCCCGCTTAAATTCTTAAACCTTAAAGACGACAAGATCCAATCCTGTGCGTCCAATAGCACGCACTCAAATCCAACGGCCCCGACCTTCCACGTCATCGATCCTCGCAAACAAAAATCCACCAATAATATCTCACCCCTCTACCTATATATATTCACATCCCACATCTTCTCCCTTTCATTTCCCCGCAACATTTTCTATTCGTCGAGACTTTTTTGAAACCAAATTCCCAATGGCACCTAAAGCCGAGAAGAAGCCAGCCGAGAAAAAGCCAGCGGAAGAGAAGAAAGCCGAGAAGGCCCCAGCGGAGAAAAAGCCTAGAGCCGAGAAGAAACTCCCCAAAGAAGCCGGCGATAAGAAGAAGAAGCGAGCCAAGAAGAGCGTGGAAACCTACAAGATATACATCTTCAAGGTTTTGAAACAAGTGCACCCTGATATCGGGATTTCGAGTAAGGCGATGGGGATCATGAACAGCTTCATCAACGACATTTTCGAGAAGCTTGCTCAAGAAGCGTCTAGGCTAGCTCGTTATAACAAGAAGCCTACGATTACGTCCCGCGAGATTCAGACGGCTGTTAGGTTGGTTCTGCCTGGAGAGTTGGCCAAGCACGCTGTCTCGGAAGGGACTAAAGCTGTTACCAAGTTTACTAGTTCTTAGGGTTTCGAAAAATTGGTGTTTTGGGAAATATGGTTTTGTTGTAAAAATTCATGGTTTCAATGTCGTTTCTTTTGTGGATCTCTCTGTAATTTCAAGAGCTTAAAATGGAAATCGGATTATGTTTTTAATTTCTTCCTATATACACTGTATAATTCTCAATATTGGGACTTTTTTTTTGTTAATGTTACAATTTACTAAGGTACAAGGAAACCTTGCTTTGTTGCAAGAAGTGCAGGCGGCAAACCATGAATCAGTAAATTGATAAATGAATAAGCTTTATTTAAACTTGGCAATGTGTATTATACAATACACATTGTATTGTATAATTACAGTAAATTTGAATAAGAATTAATGGATCATATTCATATTCCATGTTGAGTTAGAGATTAGAACATAAGACTAAATCAGGAAAAAGAAAAGAAGAGATCAGATCATGAGACATATAAAAGCAAAATGAAAATATTTCTCTCTGCTATTTTCTTTTTCATGTTATGTCACCACCGCTTTCCACAAAAAGCAAAACAATATATTTGTTTCAAAGTTCAGTATGTTGAAGTATCTTACGCCATATAAAATGGAAATGTTAAGCCTGCAGCTGCAAAAGCCAGTAAGCCAAAGGCAACTATAACATTCCGTGCTCATGTCATGGGATTCTAAACCAAGTTCAAAAAGGAAAGACTGAGAACTAACAAGGAAAAGAAATGGTTGTCATTTCTGCTAGCAATATGAAATTTGCATGTTAACCAGTACATTTTATATAGCAAATAAAAGAAAAAGTATTCTAGAATTGCAGATGCTAGCTTAAACTACCTATAAAGCAAATGAGGGTCAAAAAGAAAACTAGAACTGCCAAGTTCATTCTTAAGAGCAATAGAAGCACCGATCCAAAAATGCTGCAGACATGCATTCCTTATGACCCTCTATCTAATCTGTAAATCTGAGTAAACTAGCTAGGTAGGTTTTCACTCCCACTGATTACCACAGCAATGCAAAGCAGAAAACTTTCCACTGTCCGCATGAGATTTATACAAATGATTAAGACCAATACCAGGTATGCCAGCAAACATGTCTCAATTCCCAGCTCAAGAATGTTAGCATATGCTAAGCAACTATCTACAGCATAATTTCTACAACAAGACACTAGCTTTCACATCCCAAATTTTAATTTCTAGTTGATTCTCTTTTGTTCCATTTTTATTGCACTTTTATAGCAAAAGTAAATAGAAACATTACAAAGAAATCAACCTAAAACTAACCCATCATATACTAACTTGTAGAGTCTAACCTGAAATTATTGTAGTTTATTTTTCTCAGCAGATCAAAGCATACAAGTATCAGAGAAAATCCCACTTCAAGAATCAACAAAATGAACATAAAAAAAGGAAAACGATTGCTTTTTAAAGATAGACAAAAATCAGAAATGAGAAAGAAAGAAACTTTAAACAAGATTTAAGAGACACCCATTTGGGAAAGAGGTTGTTGAATCTGAAATCAATTACCTGAATGAAGCGAATCGGAAATTTAAGTCAGGCCAAAAGAAAAAAAAAAATGGAAATTTAAGCCACTCTCAGTCGCAATTGGACTGGATGAAAGGAAAAAGAATAAATATTCATGAGTTTTGATTACTGAAACGAGCCAGGTGTAAAATTGGAGTCCTGGAGATGACACATTGACACCCATTAGAAAATGGGCCGGTGTCCTTGTTAAAGAGCCGAACAAAATTTGCTGGCCCACGGACTGATAAAGAATCTGAATTTTATCCGTATATAATGAAAAACTTGAATTTTTACTTAAATGAAAATAAGATGAGTATTATATTTTAGGTATTGGGATAAAGATCGAGATGAAATTAATATTTTATTGAATATAAGGATAAAAAAATAATATAGTATTTGTTTTGTACCCATATCTTATATATATTTAATAAATAAATTTTTTATTAAATAATATAAATTATTATTTTAGATTAATTAAAATTAATATTTTTAAAAAATATATATTAATATATATTTATAAAAAAAATTATCTAAATATATAAAATAAAAATTAAAAAAAGTAAAAAAATAAAATTTAGTTTTTATTCTTTTAAAAAATTTTAGATTTCAAAATTATTCATATCCATTAAATATTTATAAAAATAAAAATAAAAATAAATTTAAAATACCCTGCGAATATGAAGATAAAAATAATTTTATGGAGTTAAATATCATATAAAATTTTTAAAATAAGAATAAGGATGAAAAATACTGTCTTTTCTTCGTATCCTATCTGACTATCCATTAACATCTCTAACTGATCTCACTCTTAATGGGTCTTCCCTCGCTTCCGCTTAGCCCGACACCAAAAGTGATAATTATATATAGTACTAAATTAGTTTCTGATTTTTTTTAGTTGTTTAGTTGCAGTTCCATTAAAATTTTATTTTTATCTGCATAAATTGACTTCATTGTTTTGCTATGTTGGGCTTACTGGTTGACCGGCAAACTAAGGAACGATTGTAGGTTTGTTTAGATTAACGATCCTTTTGCGCAGCCCATTAATCCAAGTGTTGTTAATGAAGTTAAAAGTTTGAAAGTTTGAATTGCTTTTTAAGCTTTCATTTTTTTTCTTGTGTTGTTTTAACTTTTGAGCTTCAGGTTTGCCTCTTTTATGGACAAGCTTTAACACCTCAAGATCCGCGTGTTATTCGGGGTTAAAATATTTTTTATTTTATCATCTTTATTAATTAATTTTTTAATTTATTATAAATTTTATCTAATTAAAAAATAAAATGAAAGCAACATGTGAATACATCAATTGATCTCAATTTTTTTATAAACTTTATCTAATAAAAAAAAAAAACCCAAAACAAAAGTAAAAATTAAAAATTAAAAGCAAAAACAAAAATTTATAAAATAAAAATGCTTCTTATTATGATGGCTATGTTGAAAAATGAACAAAAAACAATATAAACGTGCTATTTTTAAATCAATTGAAAGATAACTTGATCTATTTTGATACGTAAAAAGAGTAAAAATAATAAAAAAGGAATTTATCAAAAAGAAGGGAAACTTTCTTATTTCTATCTATTGGTCTAAAAAATTTTCTTCAACAACAATTAAAATAAAAAAAAGGATGAAAAGTTAAAAAAAAAAAACTAATTAAAAATTAAAAATAAAAAGCCCAAAATGAGTGAAAAAAATAAAAAACAAAAACAATGAAAAAATACTTCATAAAGAGTAGCACATTGACAATTATATATATATATACACACACTCTTGAGGTTACAATGATTTGAATTTTAATCACTGAAATTAAGAGTTTGATATTTTACAAATTGATTACTTGATTGTTGACCATATAGATATTTTTCATTGAGTTAAAAATATTAATTTTAAAAATTAAAGTATTAAATAATAATTTTAGTATTCTATATATGAATATAAAGTTAAATTAATAATAAAATATAGTTTATATATTACCCAAAATATGTATAGACAAAACACTCTAAACATGCTTTTAACACATTATTGTTTTTTTAAAAAACTTGACATGTCCTAACATGATCCTAATTTTAAAAAATAACTTTTTATCTTGATCAGGATTGATCTAAATTCATTTGGTATAGATTATTTTGTCATTTCTATCAATAAATAGAATTTGTTAACTTTATCTAATCAAAATATTTTAAAAAATGTGAAAAAAAAAGTCAAATGGGAGTGACATGTGAACACCTTTATTGGTTTTTTTTTTAATAAAATTAATTTAATTTAAAAAATTAAAAAAAAAAAGAAAAGGAAAAAAAAGCTTATAAATGTATCATGTTGATATTATAATTGAACTTTAAATATTAATATTTTATATTAAGATATCAAATAATAATTTTATTAATAAAAATAAAAAATATATATAGTAAACAAAAAAGATCATTGAGGTGCCACATTGACATTTTGATTGAGCTTAAAATGTTAATAATTTAAATTAAGATATCAAATAATAACTTAATTAATATAATATATATATATAAATAAAAAATTTAATAAATATTAAAATATATATATATTTTAAATATATCATGAGATAACTTAGGACAGAGCACCTTAAATTTTTTTTTGATTGAGCACCACTTATCTTAAAAACAAACGACTGACTTGATCTAATATCAAATTTAATAAAAATGCTTATATCAAGAATGATTAAATTTATCGGGTATTTATTATTTTGTCATATTTATTAGCTGGCTCATTTGTTTTAAAATTTATTTAATTAAACTTTTCTAATTTTTAAAGAATTTTAAAAAGTAAAAAAAAAAAGTTAAAAATGCAATATCCAGGTGTCACACTGACACTTTATTTGGCATGCATTTTTATAGAATCATCTAATGATAAAAAAGAAAAAAAAAACAAAAAAATTAATCAATAATATCATATGAGTCCGATTCTAAATCTAAAAAAAAATATTATTTACTAAATATAAAGAAGAAAAAAAAAAGAATATAAAATGAGAAAAGAGAATTGAAGTGTATCAAATAATAACTTTATTAATATAATATATATAAATATAAAAAAATAATAAAAGATATACTTTTATAAATCATAAGGTGGTTAAAGTTGAATATAAATCTTATTCTAATTCGATCTCAATTTTTTAATAAAATTTAACTTGTTTCAACTCGATTTTGATATAAAAATATCCATATTGAATCAAGACAAATTAAAACTCATTGAATATTAATTGTTTTGTTATTCTTATCAAATGACTCATTTTATTATAATATTTATCAAATTAAAAAATACAAAATGAAACAAAAAAATCAAACGTGTTGTTACGTAGATACTACATTGACATTACTTTCTAATAAAATTAATCTAATTAAAAAAATTAAAAATCCAAATAAACATGAAAAAAAAAAAGAAAGGAAAAGGACCAGCAAAATTAAAAAAAGAACAAAAGGAGTCAATCAAGTTGTTACATGGATACTCTATTCTTTATTCACAAAATTTATTTAATTAAAATTAACAAAAAAATAAAAAAAGGACAAAATAAAAACAAAAAAAAAGGAACGGGGGGCTATGTGAATATTTCATTACTCAAAATTTTACAATATTTTATAGGAATGCCATGTGAACACTTCATTTTATAACTTTTTTATTATATAAATAATGTTCATAAAAAAACTAGTTTTTAATATAAATTATATCTTAATTATATATAAATATAATATGTTATAAAATTAATATCTTAAATTAAAATATAAAAAATAACTTAATTAATATTTTTTGTAAGGCTTAAATAAAAAATGGTATATGTACTATATATATTTTTTATAAGTTTGTTACCTAAAAAATAAAATCATCAATTTGATACTCAACTTTTATTTTATCATCTACGATAGTATTTTAGACTAATGTCATTAGTTAAATTGTTGACTTGACATGAATATCTAATAAGATGCTCACATGTACCAAAAAATTCACTCAATTCCACATTGTTAATTGTTATGTTAATATTAAAAAAATCAAAATTTTTTTTTTAAATTAAAAAATATAAAATTCTAATTTTAAAAAATATTAAATATTTTAAAATATTATAAAACTAAAAAATCTGAAATATTTTTTAGAAATTATAAAAATTATAAATTATAAAATTTTTACAAATTCAAAAAAATAAAAATTTTAATTAAAAAAGATTATGAAAATTTTGTTAAAAATAAGAATTTTAATAAAAACAACATTTTCTTAAATTCAAAAAATCATAAAAACTTAAAAAAAATTGAAAATAAAAAAATATAAATTTCTTTTGAAAAAAATCTAAAAATTTTAAAAATATTCTGAAAAAATAAAAATATTCTAAAAAATAAAAAATCTAAAACATTATAAATTATATAAGAAATTTAAAAAATTTTTTAAATAAAAAATTTAAAATTTTGTTGAAAATTTAAAAGAATTTCTAAAAATTCTAAACATTTTGAATATATATATATATATATATATAGAAAATTAAAATTGTATGATTCAAAAATTGAAAAATTTTAGTTTTTTTTTTTTTAAAATTTTTACAGTTTTTTAAAATTATTTAGATTTTGTGAAAAAATTTTATTTTTTTAAACCAAAATTTAAAAAAGTTTTATGAATTTTTTTTTAATTTTAAGAATTTTTTATTTGTATTAAAATTTTCATTTTTTGAAAGTTACTAAAGTTTTTTTTTTATATTTATTAAAATTTTGATTTTTTTTGAAAATTTTAAGTTTTTATAATTTTAAAAATTTTAAAAGTATTTCATATATATTTTAAAAAATTTAGAAAATTTTAAGAGTTTTTTAAAAATTTTCTTTTTAATACTAATATAATAATCAATGATTTGATGTTAATTAAATATTTTGACATGTATCAAAATCTTATTTAATATTAATGTCAATTCAGTAAGTTAACTAATGATATTAATTTTAGATACAAACGTATATGACAAAATAAATATTAAAATATTAATTTTATTTTTTAGATATTAAACTAATAAATTATTTATCGTATAATGATATTCTTATATTTAACTTTATATATAAATTTACAATTATATAAATAATACAAAATATATTTAATCCAAATGAATTAAAATTTTAAAAGGGAATTGAAAAACTTACAAACCATAAAAAAGTGACCCATCCAAAAATGCAAAAGTAAAAAGAGAATTAAAAAATTAGAAGAAAAAATTTTAAAAATAAATGGGAAAATTGAAAAAAAAAAGGACCCATAAAAAAAGGATGATTGAAAAAAAAAAGACGAGTTGAGGTTGGAGAGCCTCACCCCAAAGAAAAAAGGAAGATTGTCTTTGGAAAAAAGATGGAACCCACCGAAAATAAAAGGAGAATAGATGGTGTGGTTGGTTTCACGAAAAAAATTGAGAGAGGAGGATGAGATGCCACGTGACAGTCTCATTGAAAAGCACTGTACAATTGTACCTGTGTAAAATTTTATCCCGTGGATTTTGCGCGGATAGGAAAACTGACAAAATAGAAAATTTCATAATTACTTTGATAAATCACTGATGAGATCTTCGACGATTGTTTTATCGATGGATGGCGAGCCGTCTTCTTAAAGCAAATGATGTGACTGTCCAGGGATGCTTTCCTTGGGTTAGCCAAGCGCCCAGCCATGAAAGTTTTGATTTAGGCATAACAAGTGACTTCATAGATACTTGGTACCTAATTTGTGATTGTTATCTTTCGTTTGGAGCTCAGATAAGCATGATTTGATGAAATAACTTCTCAGTCATAATGGTTAACAAAATCTATCACAATCTCAAAATTCCTGGTCAATAAATTCCGTTATGATGCCTGCTAAATATTACAAAGTGGAATATTCGGGTGACAGAAAACTGGCTCTTCTATATATTTTTTATGCATAAACTCAGCAAGCACAAACAACGAAGGGAAATTCCAAGGTATCAGTCTACTGTTATTCTTTTTGTCAAGAAATATGGCGTGTTTTATTTATAAAATTATACAGCGTTTGGTATAGCATGGAGGGAATAGAATCCCACCAACTTCTGCAACAGTCACCTCGGACAGAAAACCAGCAAATCCGAAGGTTCTCCTCCCTTTTGTTGGCGAGCGTCAAGTGCATCTGCAGCTCTGTCTGTTACGCTTAGCAATGGTGAAAATTTAAGTTTGCTGGATCCGCCCACAATGGACCTGCTGCAATTATTGATGAACAGAGACCAATAAATTCAGAAACAATTTTAATCAATACCATTTAAACAGCTGCAGGTGTAAAGCATGCAGTACCAACACTATAGTCAAGAAAGTAAGAAACAATCTCAACGTGGGGTGTTTTGTTCCAATTTTCAGACATGAAGAGCAATGTGATCACTTGAGCAAGTATCATAATTAGTCAAGAAGCAGAGCCTCAATTTCTCTGTCTTCGCATTTTTGCTCCTTTTTCTTGGCAACCAAACGCCTTCATAGAGGCGAAGATTCTTCGGAGTTACCTTAATTTCTGACATGAGATTAATGTATAGTCCCAACTCGTGATCAATTTCTCCGTTTTCCACCCAGTGTAGAATGATTTAGCTTCTTACATCACACACTACCTTAATGAAGACGCACTTGTCACTGTTCATGTTCATGCGCCACTGGCAGGCGGCAAGGTCTTATGAGTAATAACCATGCCAATAGACAAGTAAATATATTCAAGTTCTGTCAATTTCCGTGGATCAGACAACCACAAAAGAGTAACAATTATCCAAAAAGACCAACATTTTTGTCCAGAAAGCGATCCACACAATCCTGACACATCTTGCATTGCAAAGATGTTAACTCTTCTTCTTTGCCTTTTACGGCTTTCACCTCTTCTTCCTTCTTTTCAAGCTGCTGTCTCAAGGATTTTTCCTCAGCCATTAAATTTGCCATCTTCTGCTCCAAGCTAATCCGGTAATTCCGTGCTTTAAGACCAAAGTAAGCATAAGCAATTGTCTCCAAATGCTTCCAAGCAAATTCCACGTCGCAACCACTCCGTTTAGCATCCATGATTGCGTCTCTCCACTTCAACATTGTGTCTTCCGTAACTTGTTTAAGCGAAAGATCACCCATCTCTTTGATTGCAGCACAAAAGAAAACATAAATGTTCTCAACAACAGGAGGACTAAAATGGCTGTTTTTTGTAACATCACCATGAGCATCCATAATAGCGTTAGCAGTCGAGACCAGGGACATTGGGAAACTGTAGTCCCCAACTCTTTGGCGCTCCCCATCTAAATCTTTAAAGCTGGAGAAGCTCACTTTGCTCCTACTGTTCTTCTCAAGCTTCGCAATAAATTCAGTCACAAGAACATCAGAATATAGTGTTTCAACTGCAAGGAACATTTGACTGATTCCATAATCTCCCAGCTGCAACAATAGGTTGGAGAAAAGATCAACACGCTAAACAAGGAAAAAGAAACAGCTTATCCATGTATATAACATCCACTCATAAAGAAAAAAGCGGTGATGAAACACATGCAATAAACATACCCAGTCACAGCCACCGGCAGATCCTTGGTTATTTGAGTTCAGTGACTGTGCTCCATCCTGCAATCCATGGTATATATATAAATATACAAACTCACAATTAGTCAAAGCCTGAAAACACTTTTTGGTAGTAACACGAGAAAGTACTACCAAAGAAAGAGATGGAGGCTAAAGGGCATGTTTGATTGAGCTCAGTACGTACCTACCATGAGAATTTGACACAAAGAAAGAGCATGATTTTCCATATATACTATAGACCTTAAAAATGAAAGGAAATAAAAGGGTAGGAGAAAATACCTGGAAAAAATCAGGAGACGGCGGTAGAAAATCATTGAATGGCCTTTCCGTTTTATTTGGCTTAGAAACCGGGAACTGAAACTCTGTTTTCTTAAGCCTATCCAATCCGGGCAAGATATATTCAATTCCACCGAACATGGTCTTTACTTTCTCGAATACAGCTAACTCTTCCTTCATTTGGTCAAGTTTATTCAACTTGGAGATGATTTCCTCAAAATTTCCATACTCGGATTTGATTCGCTCGACGTCACACTCCATCTTGTCAATTCCCCCGCAGTTGGACGCTATTGTCATCAGCCTGTTAAACGCGTCCTTGATTTAGCAGTAGCACATGGAAATTGAAAAGCAGAAATTAATTAGAAAATAGTTAAACCAAAGTAACTGGAAAGGAATAGAGAGTTGTTTTACCCTTTTGCGTTTCCGGTCAGCCCTATCCCTTTCATTTTTCCTTTTTTTTTGTTCTTCTGGTGTTTGCGTTGGTTTACGACCCCTTCGTTTTTTTTCCAGTGGAAGCTTCAAATTCTCCTGCTTCTGCATCTGACTGCGGATATTCAGCAGGTGCTCAAACTCGGCCTGATCATTACTACTTTGTCCTGTTCCTGGCAATTCTTTCTCTGTCAAATATGATCTCCGCCATGGAACCATCCATTTGGTTTGCAAGTTTTTAGATCATCTAGAGACGCTCAAATCCGAATTTATAGTGAATACTCTACATATTTCAAACAAGACCGCGAGTCAGTTTTTTTTTATTTGTTAGAAATTTCACATGGGAACTTATAAACTAATAATTCATAGTCAAAGTATAGTTTTGGCTTCCAAAATTGTTGAGAATAAACGAATCAATCAAACAAAAACAAAAAAAACAAAAGTTTGGAAGTGTTGTTGATTCCACCGCTTAGCAGCAAGTGGGCTCCAATTTTACTCCAAAGTCCAACCACATTCATGCGTCTTCTACTTTTTATTTTCCTGAAAAAAATGGATAGAATTCATACCGAGTAACAAACAACGGTACTCCCAAGTCCAACTCCGTCTTAAGTTAGTGAACTCGTCGGTGGGATTTTAGGTATCCCCGTCTAAACCCGGCATGGATATAAAAATATATAATATATAATTTTATATTTTATATTATATTAATAAAATTATTATGTAATATTTCAATTTGAAATATTAATTTAATAAAAATATTATATTTATATATAATTGAAATATAATTTACATTAAAAAATAATATTTTATAAATATCATATTAAATTAAAATTATTAATTTAATTTCAATCAAATCATAATTACAATTACGTATATAAATTGGATTAAATATAAAAAATAATGTTTTAATATTATATCAAAATAAAATATATATTTTATAAAATCAATCAAAACGAAAACGATAAAAAATTTATTCGATTCGACTTCTTGTAATCGCTACGCGGCAAGGACATTATCAGCGTGGGCAAACTCAAGCCAGACCTCCATCTGTTACTAACATTTTTTATTTTTTTAAAAATAAAATATTTTAATTTTAATAAGTAGATTTATACCTATAATATTCTTAATTTAACTAATATGATTCTTTTATTTTTAATAATTGAAATATATTTTTTTCATGAAATAAGCACGTATTTTTAAACCAAACTTTGAGCATAAAGTCTACTATCCTAAACAAAACATAAGCAATATTACCAGTTGTAATGTATGAGTAATATTTTCCTTTCCCTTTCATTACGCGCGCAACTTTTATTTTCTTCCGCGAGGCTACTAATATCTTCCTATGATTTACATTTTTTTTTTATGTCATGAAGTCAAGCACTTTCTAAGCTTTCAATTTTGTTAAATGGACCACTCCCGTGAGGGGTGGCATGGCACAGAGTCAACAACGACGGCTCTGTCTGGGGAAATCCAGGTCTGCCAGCATCAGGAGCTTTAATCCGAATGGTATATGATAATTCGACTATTTATATTACGTAAAATATTAATAATTTATATATTTATATTATATTATATTATATATATTATAATTTATATTAATATAAAAAGATAAAATATATTTTTTTAATTTTATTATATTTAATTATAATTTTTATTATAATTTTAAATTATATTATTTTTTATATTTTATTTATATTATTTTTATATCATATCACAATATTAAATTATCAAATATAATCCACACACATAATGGCATTTGGATCGCTGGATTGGCAAGAAGAATTGGGCATGGCACTATGCTAGCGTCTCGGAGGAACTTTGGGCCTTCCAAAAAGATGCAGTATCCAACTGACGTAATGTGATCAACAACAAAGCAGAGAATTACAAATCAAACAAGGAATTCCAGAATTTCCAAACTGATTACACAGGGCATAGAACATTAATCAAGTATTTTTGTCATCCATCTTTTTCATACTGATCACTGAACACTGATATAATTACTTAGCGCTTATGTTTTGCTGGGCGTGATTCTCCTGTTGCTGCTGATAGTTGAGAGGCCTCCTTAATGTGTGGTTCCGGGCGATGAATGGCATAATAGGCCCAATCACAACTCAGCGGTACTCCAATCTCTTAAAAAAATCGAAAAAATTAAAAATTGATTAAAAATTATAATATTCAATTTAGTTTAGATTATTTTTTTTGTTCGATTTGGATTAAGTTTAAATATTAAATATATACATTAAGTTTAAATTGAATATTAGGGAGGTGAAAAAAATCAAACTAAAACAAATTATATATATTTTAATTTTTTATCAAATAAAAATAATAATTTTATATCAAAATTTACTTAAATATATGAGTAAATAGCATCCTTGTTCTCTAATGGGTTAAATTTTATTTTGGTCTTTAAATTTTAAAAAATTCTAATCAAATCCTCATTTACCCAAATATGTACCAATGCAATCTTTATGTCTATTAACCATCTAAATTGATAACAAATGCTAGCTAGCATCATGTGATGATATCAGCTACCATCTCATATGACAAATGATGGATCAAAATAGAATTTTTTTCAAAGTTTAAAGATCAAAATAGAATTCTCACTTAATTTTAAGTTTTAAATATTTATTTTCTATTTAAAACAAAATTTTATCTAATAAGTTATATTATTACAAAAAATATAATTTTAAATTGTACTTGCATATTTTTGCATTATATTTTTATTAGTAAAAATGTTTCAATCCTAAGCTAACACTAAAAACCCTAGAACCATCCAATTCTTAGTTGAAAGCTAAAAAAAAAAAAAATTTTAAGTTCACTTCCATGGTTGTTTTAAAGAACCCAATTCATTAAACAAACTTAAAATCATAGAAATGAAAGATATGAAGCCCGTGAAAGCAAGCTTCCCTAGCTCCAACGAAACACGAACCACAAAAATGTATTGAAACTAGTTAAGGAAAAAGCAAATCATACTAAAACTAAGCATAATTAAAATGGTTTTAAAGCCAAATGATGATTAAAAAAAAAAAATAGGTATAGAATACAAGGAGAAGAAGAATCTTACCAATGGAAGAATTTCAAAAGGAAGAGATGGGGAATCAAAACATAAATTTTGGGAAGATGGAAAATCTGTGGAAAGGAAAAATGGAAGAAAGGAAGACAAAGGAATTTTTCCTTACTTTTTGTGTCCTATGGGAGGTTTTATTCCACAATTGCTTTTCTTCTCTTTTGTTGACAAGAGTATATCACTTATTATTTATTGTAATAAAATTAATAATAATTATTATTGTAAAATTAAAAAAAAAATTGGGATAATATCCCATTTGGCTCTTGAATTATTGCATTCTTTTTAATGTGGTACCTAAACAACAAAAATTTCTAATTGGGTATTTAAACTATATTTTCGTGCATTAAATTGCCCCAACCCTTTACACCATTAATAAAAAAATGTTGATTTGGTATGAATATTTAATAAGATGCTGACACATATAAAAAAAATTCAATAAATGTCACATCAACATAAAAAGAAAATTTTTAAAAAATTCTTAAAAAATTCTAAAAAATATTGAAAAGTTCTAAAAAAAATTCAAAGAATTTTTGAATTAAAAAATTATAAAAAATTTAATAAAATTTCCAAAAAATTAAAAAATTAATAAATTAATAAATATTCCAAATTTAAAATTAAGTTAAAATAATTTATTTTTTAAATTATTAGATTCTTTTATTTTTTAAAAAATATATTTTATAAAATACGTTTTATAAAAAAGAAAAAATAAAAATGTTTTAAATTATATTTTTATCTTTTATGAATATAAAGTTTTTATATTTTTTAATAGATTAATAAATCTATGTTCAAAATGATCTAAAAATTTTTACATAATATTTGAAAATGATATAGAGTTTTTATTTAATTTCTTAAACTGATACAAAAATTTTTACTCAATTTTTTAAAATGATATGTAATTTTAACAAATTATTTTGAAAATTTCAACTTAATTTTAATTTTTAAAAAATATATTTTTTATTTAAAATATTATTTTATTGATAAATGATATCATAATATAAATTAAAAATATTTTAAATTATAATATTTTATTAATTATATTTGAAATATATAAAAATAAATTTTTTCATAAATTATTTTTATCTTTCTTTTATTTATTTTTTATAAAATATATTTGATAAAAGAAAATAAAAGATATTTAATATTTAAAAAATATATTTTAAGGATAGTTTTTAAATTTTTTTTATTATGATTTATGAGTAAAATAATATTTTGAATAGAAAATAATTTTTTATTTTTAAAATGATATTGAATTTTTAACTTATTTTAATTAAAAAAAAACTATTTTCTATTAAAAACAAAAATATAACTAATAAATTATATTACAAATAAAAAATTTTAAAACATAATTTTAAAATTAACATTTTATAAAATATATATGAAATATATAAAAATTTGAGATAGTTTTGTCTTTGGTTTCTAAATTTTGAGAGAATTCTATTTTAGTTTCTTATTTGCCATGTTAGATGCTAGCTTATAATAATGAGATGCTAACTAGCATTTATCGTTAATTTAGACAGTTCCATAGACAGAGAAACTAAATTGGTAAACATTTGAGAAATTTAGGACTCAATTAAAATTCTTTAAAATTTAAGGATCAAAATAGAATTCACCTAAAGTTTAGGGACCTCGGGTGCTATTTACTCTAAATATATTAAAATTTTATATTAAAATAATATATAAAAATAAAAAAATAAAATTTAAAAATCAATAAACCAAATCAAATCAATAAAATTCAATTCGGTTTCGATCAAATAAAGATTCGATTCAAATTCATGTTGAATTTTAAAATTTCATAACATTATACAATATTAAAAGAAATCAAACCGAATTCGATTCGATCCCAATCGTATCATCCATACACACCACTCATTCTACAAATATATATACATATATACATATATACATACATACATATATATATATATATCAACATGAACCAAAATTCAAACTACTACAAACCCTAGAAAATTAAAAAACTAATGGAACTAAACATCATCAATATTGGTAGAACCCAAAACAAAGAAAAAAGATATACATCTAACTATTTGCAAAATAGAACAGAACATGACATTCAAATCGTAGTTCATTTCATCCACTTCATTGTTCTAGACTAAGTGAAGTGATGCAAATCATCATGTCATGATGACAAGAATCATAAAATTAAGAAACCTAAAGTTCTACATATAAGCAAGTACTGGATCAAACTATCATGCTTCTGATGTAGCCTAGAATATCCAATGATAAGTATATAGAAAACACTCTTGGTTCAAATCACACCTTTCTCTGTAGATACCTAATTTTATCTAGAATAATTTAACACTATTAATTCATATTAGATTTTGTGTAATGGTCCAAGGTCTTCATTTTTTTAGCTTACTATGTGATTCATGTTATGAAGCCTTAAAACGGAGACCAAAATTGATATCTTAAAGTGGCCCATTTTTTGATCCAATTAAAAGCCAAGATGATTGTCAAATGAAGTTCGAAATAAATAGAAAAGGAAAAGCTAATTAGGGGCACATTTACAACCTGTGAGCGAGCCCGATTGCAAGTTTGATTCATGACCCATTATGGTCTACTAGAAGATCGTTTGCAACCCAATAAAAAGGCCTAAACAAAATTCATTTCTAACCTAAAATATGGTCCAAAAAGTAATTAAAAGAAAACTCACCATGGAATCTATGTTACAACCGGCCTAAACATGGCTTTTAAAGTAAATAAAAGGGCCCACACATTTAGGAACCTAAGAACAAACCCAAATAGGGAGGAAGCCCATAGTGGAGAATTCTACCCATCAATTTTAAAGTTCTTGCATGGGATTCTTTATGGACAAGAGAAGAGTTCACATGATACAAAACTAAAATAAACAAAAAAAAGGGTGAAGTTTAAATGGCAAAACCAAAAAGCAACAGAGAAGGGGAAGTTTGAGAATACCATTTTAAAAGTTGCACATAATGGGACAAATAGGACAACCTCAGTAAGGGACAAGCTAAAGGTTTGAGTATCAAAAACTTACAGAAAAAGAAGATAAGGGTTAGTGGCCAGTAATAGGTAGGAGAAAGGAAAAGAATGAAGACAAACCAAGAGGAGACTTGGGGGGAAGGCTGAGATAAAAAAGAAGAGGTAAATCACATACGAGGGACTTTTTTTGGTGAGGAAGGAAAAAAAAGAAAAAGCAAAAGAAAATAAAAAAAAAAGGACTTTCAAGCAACAACAATAAGATTTTTCAAAAAAAATAAACGGAGTAAAAAAAAAAGACAAGTGAGGTGGATTGGTCTAGTAGTAAGAGAAGTCTCCACTTTTTGAAAAGAAGTTGATTGGAAAGGTAGTGCTTCTGTTTCCATTTTTGTTTGCTTTCATGCTTGTAAACATTGTCATATTCATTTGTATTCAATTGATGTGTAATGAAAAGAAGGTTTTTTTTTTCTTTTTTAAAACCAAAACTCCTAAGAAAACCTTTTCTTTTA
The DNA here is from genome assembly GCF_047325235.1 of Durio zibethinus. Taxonomy (NCBI): domain Eukaryota; kingdom Viridiplantae; phylum Streptophyta; class Magnoliopsida; order Malvales; family Malvaceae; genus Durio; species Durio zibethinus. The sequence continues at coordinate 21,210,483 of NC_143176.1, read as the reverse complement.
AACTAGTTTCATTACTTTTTGTTGTATGAAAGTTGAGGGTTTCCCATGAACTTGTTTGTATCTGTTGATGTTAATGAAAATAGTTTAGAAGTATATAGCCCTTTTCGTAAAGTTTGTTACACGAGACTGATCCATGAAGATAATAAAAAAGTTCTTCCTTTTCCAATATATATATATATATATTTTAATGTATAAAAAAAGGGAGAGAATAGTTTTCAATGAAGTGGGATATAAAAAAATTTCAATGATCTTCAAAGGGTGTTATTTTACCATTTACACGTCTGTTACTCTTTTTTTTGCATAACTTGTTGATAAAAATCTAAAGCTTCATATTTCTTACTAGGTTTAACATACATAAAGTTGTTGTTCAAGCTTTCAATTTTGCCTGGTTTTGGTGCACTTTACTTTCCTTTTTTCCTCCCTGTATGCTTCTATTATGAAGGTTTTTAAGTTTCGTGCATCTCTTATTTGTTAAATCCATATCTTTACATGTGAGTTGTGTTGATTCATGGAGGCTCAAAGCGTACCCATATTTTAATACCTTAGGTTCTATTATATACTACCTCCAGTTACGTGCCTTACTGGGATGGAAGAGTAATTTTTTTTTTTGTTCTAAGATGAGAAACCCATGAATGCCGAAATCTAAAGCCTTGGAATTTTAGGAATCCTATAAAGCAATCATAAGGTTTAGGCTTTAAGGGGGGAGCTGTAATATTGTCAATCTGCTTCCCTTCTTGTATTGTCTAATCCATGGAATAATGTAAAATAATAGGGGTAGGGTAAAGGTCTAAAAAAAGTTATTTTTATATGCGAAAATTTTAAGGCATGGAGTAGAAAATGTGTTTCTTTCTAATAAGTTTTATGCATATTTCGTATAATACATATTCATTTTTATTTATTTCTTGCATAATTAAAGTTGGAATCTCATGCATTATAATCTATTTAATGTTTAAACTTTTGTGCTTAAATTAATTTCATGCAATTTAATTTTCATGTCATAAATTATTATTATTATTGTTGTTGTTGTTGTTGTTGATGTTGATGCAATTTATTTTATTTACACTCTTGTTTCATGTAAAAATAAATAAATAAAAAAGGCAAATGGTCTTTGGACATGCCTAAACTTTGGCTTTGGTCCCTATTTGGCTATGAATTTAAACTTTTCCTATTGTTTTTCATGTAGGTATCAGAAGTCATGGTGTATAGCCATTATTGTAAGGTTGTTGCATAACATCATGTAAGTGTCCAAAGTCATAGCATGGGGGGCCATTATTGTAAAGATGTTACATTGAATATTTTTCCTAGCCTTATTTTTATTTAGTTTAAAAAGGAATAAGTCTAAAAAGTTTCTTTTAATTAGAATTTTATAATAAGTAAGAATTTTAAAATATAAGGCTTAAAGTTTGTTCCCAATAAAATTTATTTCCACGTGTGTTTAATTTTAATTATACCTATGCAATTTTTTTTATGTTGCATAAATTTAATTGCAAGTTTAATTTTATATATTGTTAATTTCCTTATTGTTTGGATTTTCATACTTATTTTAATTTAATCTTTCATACTTTAATCTATGTTTGGTATATTTTATTTTTCATGCACTTTAAATTTATGCATAATAATAATAATAATAATAATAATAATAATAATAATAATAATGTTTTTAAAGAAAGAAGAAATATATACGAAATATGTAAGAATATAAGAATTCATTTTTTAGAAGAATTATAAAAACAAGCTTACTCTGAAAGTTTGCATAGATATTAGAGATTTTTATAGAAATTCGTAAATTATTAAAATTTAAACCCAAACCTATACAAAACCCTAAACTTGTTTTGAATTTTAAGGATTTGCATAAAAACATTTTATGAAGTAATCTGTTCCTAAGTGTTACCTAGATATTGGGGTATTTAGAAAATTTTATTTTTTAAAGAATTTTCATACATTTTGTAACTTAAAATAAATTTGTTTTGTTAAAAAATATAAAAATAAAAAATAGTAAAAATAATAGGATGAAATTTTAAATATAAGAATTCGCACCCAAACTCTACCTAGATATTAGAGAGTCAAAGTAATCTTTTTATATTTTAAAACCCGATTATTAAATTTGTATTTTATCATTATCTACATATAACTCATTGTTTTAGAATAATGTGTACATTATAATTCATATATATGTTTATTGATGTTTAATATTAATTATATTATTTTTTATTTTTTTTGCTGCATAAAAAGTTTCCTTAACAAAATTTTAGTTTTGAACAAATAAAATTAAAATATTATTTCGTGAAATATAATTATTGGTACTCTTTCTAGATATTGGAGAGTCATCAACGATTATCATTTACAAAGAGTGTTATTTTATTATTTTTGAAGGAATGTTAAGATAAATCTTAGATGAAAAGACGATATTTGAATTCTACCTTTATGTCAGGGACTTTAAAGGTTTTTCTTTAATTTAAAAATTTTCATGACAATCTTAAATAAAGATTTTCTCTAAAACTAGTTTCCTTTCTTAAAATGAAAAGAATTATAATTAAATTTCATATAAAAATATTTTTAATTAGAATTACAAATAATGCATAATAAATTGGTACCAATTTTATGGGCATTATGAAGGTACTAATCCTTTTTCACACCTAATAAACTCTCAAACCCAATCTATTTTCCTAGATCAAAATTATTTTTTTAATAAACTCTAAACCCGTTTTGCCATTTTATTAAAAAATAAAATTTTTGGATGACCAATCATACTCCAAAAAAGATTGGTAGCGACTTTCGTATTTTTTTCACCATTTTTATTTTTACATTTAGCGATTGAATCTCCAGGCAAATACGTTATAAAACCCCAAAATCAAAAAATTATCATTCTTCTTACAGAACAACGTTATGGGCATTCGATATAGGATAATGCGTTCACACTCAGCTAAAAGTAAATAAATAATTGATTTATCTCTCCTTTTTCTTTTTGTTTTGTTCAAAGTTATTGCTTTTCCAATGGTTCCTTCCATAAAACATTGAAAAAAAAAAAAGCAACCCTATACAATGGATTATAATTAAGGGGTGTCTTTTTTGTAGTTTTTTAGATTTCATGAAGAAAAATGATTTTGGTAAAAAATGATATTAAAGAGAAATGTGTGATTCCTAAATTTTGTTGAACTAAGGAATGTAATATTTTTGTATTTAGTTTAGAAAAATATAAGAATCCCTAACAAAATCTTTTACTATATTAGTTTTAATAACATGTGAATGACATGACATTTATAACACATTACATGTGAATAGCACATTGTTTTCTTTAAAATTAAAGAATTTTGAAAAAAAAATTTGTATTTTCAATAAAGATAAATTTATAATCCTATCACTATCTTATGTTGATTGACATTCCTAATAAAGTGGACATAAGGGTTGTAAAGGGTGGTAAACCCTCTATGGATTTCAAAGGGTGGAAACTACAAGCAAATATTATAAGTAATAATATTAAATAAATGTGTTTTAAATTTTATATGTAATACTATTAAATAAAATTATTTTGCATTTTATGTTAATTTTGTTATGAGTAATAACATCTATTATGTTTCTTATCTTAAAAACGTGATCTTTATTAAAATTTTAGAATTTTGAAAATATAATTCAATATCCATTACATTTTTATCTTAAAAACATGATTTTTATTAACATTCCAAAATTTTGAAAATAAAGTAACAATATCCACTACATTTTTATCTTAAAAAAGCAATACATATTGAAATTATAAATAATAAAAACTACATTTATTTATAATTTTAAAAGACTAAAAAAGATAATATAATTTGAAAATGCAATTAAATGAATGTAAATGAAACAAAAATTTCACTTTTCTTCCTAGATCTAAAAAAAAACCTTTGAGAGAGGAAGGTTTTTTATTCCCCTACTTTTCATTTTTTTTTTACACAATTGAGAATATTAGAAAATTTCAAAAATTATATTCCATAAATCAAACTAAAAAACTAAATTATGAAAAGTAAAATTTCAACTAGAAATCTTATTTTTTTCCTAAACCAAACTCCTCTTAAAGATATTTTGATTTTTTAATTTTTTTTGTATAATATATTTTTTAAAAAATAAATTTCCTCTTTTTTTCATAGAAAACTACCATTTTTTATTAAAAAAAAACTACCCATTTTATGTATTTTATACAATATGTGTATATTTTAGACTATAGCATATGAGAAAATATTTAAATGAAATTTTTTAAGAAAATTTTGTGAAATTTTATAAAAAAAAATATTAAATAAAAATTTAAATAAAAATAAAAATCTATAAATTGAAAGATTTTGTTGCATAGATTAAATATGCAAAATTTTAAAAAAATTTAAATTTTTTTTAGCTAAGTATTTTTAATAAAAATTTTGATAATATTTTTATCGCTGAATAAATATATTGATAAAATTTGAATTATAAATAATATTTTTAATATTTTTTACATGTTATTGATTTTCACATTAAATTCTATTAATTTATAGATTTGAAATATTTATTAAAATTTATTAAATTATTTAAAAAATTTTATAAAATTCATCTATAAAACTTTATCTAAATTTTATTATGAAAAATCAACTAATTGGATGTGGGTCAAAAACTGCATGTGAGGTTGTATTTGTAAAATCATAATGGAATGTCTTAAAAAACACTACATTTGTAGTGTTTTCAATTTATTTTTTTCATGGGTTGCATGGTTTAGCCATATCCCATTAGAATAATGGAGTTACTAGTTGTAGACACCCATTTTTGTTCGGACCCAATCGGGCTCATTTTGGTTAGGCCCATTTTGGTCAGGCCCAACTAAGCCCATTCTAGTCCAATTAGATTTATTATTATTATTATCATTATTATTATTGTTATTTTTATTTTTATTTTTTTGTTTCCATTTCTGCTCAATCTACACGTGAATGAAAATCATGATCATAATTTTTTTGGGCCAACATAGAATCAAATTAATACTGCTAAAATTTTGCATCTAAGATCTCGTTTGGACAGAATGCAATCCCAGGAATCAAGCCTGGGAGTAATTTTGTTCGTTTCCCGAATTGATCATAGGCTGCTTATAAATTAGACCTATTTTGTAGATCAAGAACACACAAAAGACAGATAGAAAACATAAAGAAAATTGTTGAGGAGGTTATTGGGAAAAATCTAGCAGTAAGGGTTTCTGGTATTTGATCTTAGGATTTTGAAGTTGATTTATGATCCTGGGAGTGAATTCAAGTTTTTGGAGGAGAGTTTAGGGTTGCAGAAGGTTCAATGAAGAATTATAACTATCTAAGAACTTTTATGAATTTTTTTAGATTTTTTTTCAAATTTTTTTGGGTTTTCTAAAGAACTTTGTATTTTTCGGTGAAGGTTGAATTTTTTTACAAGATTTTCAAAATCCGACAGGTTTTTTAGAAATCGGTGGGATTTTTAGTTTTTGGTGAAATTTTTTAATGAAATTTTCAGAAACCGATGGAATTTTCAGTTTCTGGTTGAACTTTCTGATGGGTTTTTTAGAAAGAGATCAGAAGATTTTAGGGGTAGAGAAAGAGGCTCTGAAGTTTCTAAAGAAAAAACACAAAGGGTGCCTTTTATACCACTCCAAAACGACACCATTTTGGTAAGCTATGATCTGCACATCAACCCGAAGACCTGCATGCTGACCCATGTCCTAACCCGACCCGATCGCAGGTTTTCCTTTTTTTCATTTTATTTTTATTTTTTGATTTATTTTATTTTATTTTTAACCCTTTTTTAATTTTTTATTTTTTTGAAAAAAAAAGAAAAAAGGGAAAATAATAAAAAACAAAAAAAAAAGAAAAGATTATTTATGCAATTTTTGTTTCTAAAAAAAAGGAAAAATTTTCTAATTATAAAATCAATTGCTCATTAATAAATTGTCTGGTAAATTATAACAACGAGCAAGGTTTGGATAATTCGAAATCAAACTAATGCCATCTCTTAGATGGATGTTTTGGGGGTGCTACAACATTCTCCATGTGTAACTGACTTTTGAACCTAACTTTGTTTTGTAGATTAGCTTCAATTGGGCGATCAATCACACCTAATTAAAAAAGATTGGTGGGCGACTCCTTTTCATTCCAAGTCTGACGGTAGGTCCATGGATCTGTATGTTATGATAGCTTGGTGACTCCACTTGAAACATATTAGATAGTCAATCCAGTAAAATATTTCTTATTATCCAAGCCTTGTCTAACAAATTTAAAATTACCTTTTTTCATTGCTTATATCTGCTTTATTATTGTTTACTTATCTGCCGTATTATTCAATATTTATATTTACCTAAATATTTGTTTATTATATCTGTCATTCATTTGCATATACATAACATAAGCTCTTCTCTGGGCTCTACCTTTAGGAAAGAGTGAAGTACCTATGCCTTCATGAGATTTCATGTCTTCGTATGGGTTTGTGAAATACTCTCACTCAGATTAAACCTTTTTCGCTTGAAACCTATGATGGGTGATGATTGGAGTACCTTACTAGTCTTTAATGGACCATAATGTATGGAACAATTTGGAAACCTTTTAGAAATGGCCCAAACCACATGTAGTTGACTTTAGAAGCCTAACCATAGATAGAGCCTTATTTTCTCACCCTCTGTAGATAATCCAAAATTCTAGGTCATGTTATTATCTTAATTGTTATGTTTTTTCTATATGACTAACTAATTTTTTTATCTTCTTTTATTTCTTTTTGCACACATGCATGAACATGTTCACATATTGTATAGTACTTTTACCTCAAAGCTATTTTAATAAAAAGTCCTCATGGATTCCATAGAACATCAGATTTATGCCTCATCTATGCTATTCAAATATGATTCTCCCATAAAAGTGAAGATTGAATCAGAAAAGAGGTAGCTAAAAGAAGGAGATTGTTTGCGACTTGGCCATGTCCCTACATTATCAAGAGAAGTCCACATACTCTTCAAGCATAATAACTTGAAAAGCCTATCAGACATATGGAATGGTATGACCCCTTCAAGGCAGAAGGCTTTTTGTGATAAGTTTGGATATATAGCATATCTCTTGCCAGTGGAAGTTGACTACTCACTCATTAGGGTAATGGTATAGTTTTGGGATCCCTCATATCGATGTTTCATCTTTAATGAGATTGATCTAGTACCAATAATTGAAGAATACTCAACTTTGATGGGTATGCATCTATTATATCCAAATAGAATATACATGAAGATACATAAATCAGGGAGTTACAGGAAACTGAGTCAGATGCTAGGGGTAGAAAAGGAGACTATAGATTCATACATTCGAGAGAAAGGTGATCACAAAGGTATTCAATGAGAAGTTCTTCGAGATTTCATTATCAAGCATCCAAATGATGACTAGGGAATGAATGCATTTGCTCTAGCCATATATAGGTTGGTCATTTTTCTCAAGGTCTTAGGACACGTTAAGATAGAAGTGGTGGATCTATTTGAGCAGAATGAGAGAGGTTGTAACCTATCACCCGTTCTTGGTAGAAATTATAAGATCCCTGAGTTTTTATAGGCAGATAGACAAAGCACGTTTCATGGGTTGCATACCCTTATTATATGTATGGATAAAAAGTCATTTTTAATGTAAGAAAAGTACCTTTACCAAACTTTATCTCCACACTTGGAGTCCGATTAGAGAATTTTGTCAGAGTACTTGACCAAAGGCAAGAACTCAAAAGAAGTGAAAATGTTTGCTACAAGGACTCACAGTTAGTCAGGTAAGATGGTTAGCTCTATGGGTGGCAGAGAACCTATGTTATACCAATGTGGAGGTGAGATAGGGGTCTCACTTCTAGACCGATATGGGTTAACAAGTTATGCCCCATTAATGGTAAGGAGGTAGTATGGAGCTGAACACTTTATTCCTATAACTCGTAAGCTCAGCCAGTTCAACTGTTCATATGAAAAACTCAAAACTTTTCAAAAGATTGATAACATGATTAAAGCTTAGAAGAAGCCCAAAAGAGTAAGTCTGAGGCCATTCACTGATCGAGTTACTCTGAGATATTTGGTTTGAAGAAATAAGAAAGGTCAAGAGATTGCACTTGGGCCTCAGAATCGTCACTTACTAGTAGGTTAAGAGTCTGATAAAAAGTTTTCAAAATTAAAGCATGAGATGTAAAAAGAGAAATTGAGACAAGAGGTCTTGAAGCTGCAAAAAAAAAATGACCAATGGCAAAACAAAGTAGAGAAACTAGAGGTCTAAGCCCACAGAATTTTCAAATAATACAGCAAGGCCCAAAAAGTTGTTAGAAAATGGGACGATGCTCTAAAAAAGCTGAAAGAGTTACAACAGGAATATAAGAGGTTGCGCATACAAGTACAAGCTAAGAAAATAAACAATACTAAGTTGGTTTGTAAAAATGAAGAGTTAAAAGAAAAGCACGACTACATAGAAAGTGCTTTCATAGAAGTTAAGCAAAAAAAACCAATGACTTTCAGACCACATTCTAACTCTGACATCAAAGTTGAGTGAGCAAAAAAATCGTATTAGGTTCCTTACAAAAAGACATAAAAAATTATCCCATCAGGTGTGGTGTTGCAAAGAAAAGGGTTAGAAAGACAAATATACATAGAATACCTCACTGTTCAGGTAGGTAAGGTTGTGATCTAAGCAGGCGAGATGGTAAAAAAAGCTGAGACTCTGAGAGCTTTGATCATACCAACAGGGAAACATGGATAGAAATTGTTGAACTTCATTGAGGAAGCTAAGGACTAGTATAAGCAAGTTAGACGTTTTTATAAAGGAACAATATTAGGTTTGATGTAAAATAGACTTTTGTGGAATAAATGAAAGTTTTTTTTTGTTGAATTTTTTTCAAGGGGTAAATATTTTCCTTTTACTTTCTGTTTTCTTTCATTTGCATCACATTCATTCATGCATTCATTATCATAATATTATCATTGAATCTTTAATTATGGTACTGAGGTGCAAGAATAGCTTTTCATCAATATAATACTCGATCTTGAACTAGAAAGATGGAATAGGATAACACAAGTCACTTTGAAAGGATAAAAAAAGCCCAAAAAGCATTAGAGAAAAAGTTAAGCTAAATTCTAGAGGCCCTGAAAAAGATAAATAGGGGAAAATCAGTGGAAAAATATACTTCATAGGAATCTACTAATTTGACATATCCTCTAGGCTTTGACCCACCATAAAATCAAACCACACCATTCTTTTAGCATCAATAGGTAGTTCTTCTAAAGTACAACTACCTAGGAATGACCTATACAGCAAGTCATGAGAATGTCTAAAGCTTTGATAATCTTGCTTTTATAAAAAAAATAGCTGAGCCCATTCAACTCCCTACTGCATATGAGGTAAAGGAAAAAGAAAAGCCACAGGTAGTTATACCCTTGAAAAATTTTAAAACTGATCAAGTTATAAACAGGCTTGAAGAAAGACTAAAGGCTGTAGAGAAAATAGATTTTTATGGATCCATGGATGCAGTGGGACTTTGCCTAGTATCAGATATAGTGATGCCACCAAAATTTAAAGTACCAAAGTTTGAGAAGTATAATGGTACCAAGTATCCTATCACGCATATTACTATGTGCAGTAGCAAAATGGTTGTACATGCTAGTAATGAAAAACTGCTCATGTATGTGTTTCAAGACAATTTGATTGGATTTACGGTAAGATGGTATGTCTAATTAGATGAGACTCGTATTAAGACATGAAAGAATTTGATCATATCTTTTATTAACCAGTACTAACATATCATTGACATGGCTCCTGATCATCTCTTTCTACAAGCAATGAAAAAGAAAGCATCTGAATCTTTCAAGCAATATACTCAAAGGTGGCGAGATGTGGCCGTCCCAATACAACCCTTCTTAATAGAGAAAAAAATCACGGTGTTATTTGTAAGCATTCTAAAGTCACCTTATTACGAAAGGATGATTAGAAATGCGACTAAAAATTTTACAGACATAGTGATTTTAAGAGAAATCATCAAAAATACTATAAAAAATAGTAAGCTTAAAGAAGGTGAGTCTTTCAAAAAAATACTTAAAAAGAAAAAAAGTAAGACTCAAGCTGTGAGTCTTAAAAGATAGCAATTTAGAAGCTACATTCGACCTACTTACTCTATATACCATCATACAGTAAATCATACTTTTGTATCTCTTTACCAATCAACCACTAAACCATCTTATCCATCTTTTCTAAGATCTCCTGGTCATCAACCAGTACCACAAGTAATATTAAGACTAGAGAAAGATCAACTTTTGACCCCATATCTATAAGCTACATAGAGCTATATCAAGAGCTCTACAAAAATCATTTGATAGCCTTTGTCCCTGTAAAATAGCTTGAACCTCCTTACTCTAAATGGTATGATTCCAATACTTATTACAACTACCATTTCAGAGTGGTAAGACATTCTATTAAGAACTGTATTCCTTTTAAACATAAAGTATAGAGTTTGATTAAGGAAGGAATGATAAGCTTTGATACAATGAAAGTTCTGCACCTAATGTCAGTGGGAGTCTTTTACTTAGTCATACAATCAATGCTTTAGACACAGGTGAAAAACATGTGAAAGAGAGGATAAAAATGCTTACGATACCATTTGACCAGCTATATGAAACCTTATGTAAGGCCGAAATGATACAACCAGTGGTTTCATACACTTATATGGGAAAACACACCCTAAGTCAAACATGTGAATATCATAGCGGGACGCCAGGTTATTCAATTGATGTTTGCAAACAATTCCATGGTAAAGTTTGAAAACTGATGGTGTCTCATCAAATAAAGTTATATAAAGAGTTGAGAGCTTTGGAAGGCACTGAAGTGGCTATGATAGATAGATGGGTGCCAAAACTTATCACTATACATTGTAAAGAAAAGCCATAATTAGTTGAGAATAAGTTTGTTCCCAAACCAGTAGCCTTCAAAGTTTCATGCCCATTTCTTTATAAAAATAATAAAGTAGTGTCCTGAAATTATAAATGTGGGGTAACAATTCAAAGATAGTAAAAAGGTATGCTAAAAGCTGAAACTGCCCATATAATAGGAGTAAGGGACATAACTAAAAATGAGAGATGTTATATTCTAAAGACTTTGAATAAATTAGAGAAAGAAAAAGAGAAGCAAATTGAACCCGATATCTTAAAAAAGGATACATCAAAATTCATGCCTGAAAAGGAGGTCTACGAGTTTTTGAAGCTAGTTAAACACAATGAATATTCTGTGGTGGAGCAATTGAATAAGATGCTAGCCAAAATTTTTTTATTATCATTTTTCTTAAACTTTGAACCATATCGCAATCCCTTATTAAAGGTATTGAATTAGGCTTATCTGGCCCATAATATCTTCGTGGAGTATGTGAATCATCTTATAGGCAATTTAGTAGTACCACACCATATCTCTTTCAGTGATGATAAGATTTCACTGAAAGGTAAAAGAAACACTAAGACATTACATATCACTATCAAATATAAGGGTCATATAGGAGTCAAAGTTCTTGTTGATAATGGGTCAGCCATTAATGTTATGCCTATGTCCACTTTGACGAAGTTACCCTTTGATATGTCTCATATCCAAGACAATCAAATGGTAGTCCGAGCATTTGATAGGACTAGGTGAGAAGTATTGAGAGATGTTGAGCTACCCATACAGATTGATTCATGTGTTTTCAATATAAAATTTTAAGTTATAGATATCTCTCAATCATATAACTGCCTATTAAAAATACTATGGATCCATAAGATAGGCGTTATTATTTTTTTATTGCACTAAAAAATCAAGTTTAATGTAGAAGGGCAATTGGTGATTATGGCCAAAGAGAAAGATTTGCTGGTAACCCAACCCTTAAATATCCTATACGTAGAAGTAGTAGAAGAATCATTAGAATGCTCATATGGATCCTTTGAACCTGTTAATACAGTGGTGAAGGGTTTAAATTCAGTCGAATTATGATTAATCAGATGGTTAACAAAGGTTGGAGTATTGGGTTCGGTCTAGGTAAGAACTTTCAAAGGATAAAAGAATTCCCAAAGCTTGAGGACAATAACGATAGAGCAAGACTAGGTTATGAGATGGTGGAAATATTAATCCTTAGCAAGAGGGTAAGGAATGAGTAAATAGTTGTTCCCCACCTGGGTAAGGAATGAGTTGACGGTTGTTCTTCACCTAAATAAGTCTTTTACTCTTTGAGGATACATGCTTCCAAAAGCTAAAGAGGACACAAAAAAGGAATTGAAGCGGGAAGAAGCTTTCGCCAAGTTATCCATCCATATGGTGGATGATGGTAGCAAAAATAAAAAAGTCGTGGTTTACCCTTGGCCACCAGGATATGAAGTGCAGAATTGAAGGGTCATCCAAATGTCAATTATTTTTTTATTTTCCTTCAATGTAATCAAATCTCCTGATCGTTTATGCCCAAAAGCATTAGGATGAAGTTTTTATTTTTCATTATTTTAGTAAAAGTAAGAGCTTGTATTTTGGTCATTTCTTCCATTCCATTCATTCCACCATCAAAATTTCTTGCCAATATTTTCTATTTTATTAACTTTTAAATCCTTAAATGAATGCGAAGATAATCATGACAATGATTTGAGGTTTAATTTTAAAAATCCAATTAATACCGATGAACTCGATACTAAAGAAGATTTTGAGGAATATATTTTATCTCTGAATTTAATAAGGCTAAATAAACAGGAAGATAAATATATTAAACCTTATCAAAAAGTGGTCGAATTGGTCAATTTAAGTGATCTTAAAAACAAGAAAGAAGTCAAGATTGGCACTTCACTTTCAGTTGTTGATCGATAGCGATAAGAAAATTTGCTTCAAAAATTTATAAATGTTTTCGCTTGGTCCTACCAAGATATGTCGAGACTTAGCACTGAAATAGTAGAGTATAAGTTACCACTAAAGCTAAAATATAAATCGGTGCAGCAAAAGCTAAGAAGAATGAAACTAAAAATACTATTAAAAATTAAGGAAGAAGTTAAAAAGTAATTTGATACAAGCTTATTACAAGTGGCCAAATATCCTGAATGGGTAGCTAATATAGTACTTGTCTTCAAAAATGATGGTAAGGTAAGGACGTGTGTAGACTATAGAGATCTAAAAAAAGCTAGCCCTAAAGATAATTTTCGTCTGCCTCATATTGATAACTTGATGGATAATACAACTCGACCTCAATATTCTCTTTCATGGATGGATTCTCTTGCTAAATCAGATAAAAATAACCTCAGATGACATAGAAAAAGCTACTTTTATCACTATGTGGGTTATGCCCTTTGGATTAAAAAATGCTGGGACAACTTATCAAAAGGCTATGGTAACATTTTTTCACGATATGATGTATAAGGAGATTGAGGTGTATGTGGATGACATGATTATCAAGTCTCAAAAAGGAAAAGATCATGTAGTCAACCTTAAAAAATTATTTGAAATGTTGATAAGGCTCCAACTCAAGCTGAATTCAGCTAAATGTACATTTGAAGCCATGTCAAAAAGTTACTGGGATTTATAGTCAGCAAAAGGAGGATAGAAGTAGATCCGAGAAAATCTGGGCTATTCAGAATTTATCTCCACCAAGTACACAAAAAAAGGTTCGTAATTTCTTAGGCAAATTGAATTTTATTTCTCAGTTCATTTCTCAGCTCACTCTTAAATGTGACCTTATTTTTAAACTTCTTCAGAAGAATAACTTGGGGAGTAAAATGAACAATACCAAAAAGCCTTCAATAAAATTAAATAGTACTTATCGAACCCTCAAATATTAGCACCTTTTATCATTGAAAAATCATTGATTCTATACCTAGTAGTACATGAAAGCTCGATGAGATGTGTGTTGGGCCAACAAGATGAATTCTGTAAGAAAGAAAAAGTTATTTATTATCTGAACAAAAAATTCACAGAGTATAAGTCCAAGTATTCATCACTAGAGAAAATGTATTGTGCTTTGGCTTGGACAGCTAAAAGACTCAGGCAGTATATGTTATACCATATAACTTTGCTCACAGCTAAACTGGATCCCATCAAATATATCTTCGAAAAGCCTTCACTATCAAAAAGAATTACAAGACAGCAATTGATGCTTTTTGAATATAACATAATATATGTGAGCCAAAAAGCAATCAAAAGAAGTATTATTATTGAATTCTTGGCAAACAGGACTGTTGATGATTATGAGCCCATAAAGCTTAATTTCTCAAATGAAAAATTAATGGCCATCTCAAAATCGAAAGAAGATGATGACGAAGAAAAAACATGGCAAATGTATTTCGATGGGGTTGCTAATGCCATGGGGCACGAGATTGTAGCAGTTTTGAGTTTTGATATCCCCAACAAAGCACTACTATCATGTTACAGCAAGATTGAATTTCAACTGCATCAATAATGTTACTGAATATGAAGCTTGTGTCATGAGGTTGCATGTGACTTTGGACAAAAAAATTGAAATACTAAAGGTGTTTAGGGATTCAGCTCTAGCCATTTATCAATTGAAAGGTGAATGGGAGACACGAGATTCTAAACTCATCCCTTATCATAAATATATTTTAGAGTTGAGCAAACAATTTAAAACAATTCAGTTTGAATACTTACCTCAAGAAGAAAATCAAATTGTAGATGCCTTAGCTACCTTGGTCGTAATGGTACAAATTGGTGACAATGCAGAGATTCAACCTATCAAATTAGATATCAAAGACATACCAATACATTGTGCCAACTTGGAAGAAGAAGAAAATGGCCATCCTTGGTATCATGATATTAAACGATATTTATAGAGCCAACAGTACCCAGACCTAGCCACAGAAAATGATAAAAAAATCTTGAAAAAATTGGCTATGAGATTCTTTTTAGATAGAAAAGTTTTGTACAAAAAAGGTAAGGACCAAGTGTTATTACGTTGTGTAAATGCATCTGAAGCTAAAAGAATTATTAAGGAGGTGTACAGTAGTGTATGTAGAGCACATGCAAATGAGCATATGATGGCAAGATAAGTTATGCAGGCTAGATATTATTGATCAATAATGAAAAAAGATTGTATCGATTATGCTCGAAAGTGTCATAAATGCTAGATTTATGCTGATAAGATTTATGCTCTACCCAATGCTTTGCATGTCATAGCACTACATTAGTCATTTTTTATATTGGGCATGGATGTCATTGGCCCCATCACATCAAAGGCTTCAAATAGGAATAGATTCATTTTTATGGTGATTGATTACTTCACCAAATGGGTCGAGGCTGCATATTTTACAGTGGTGACTAGATCAATGATTTGTAAATTCATCAAAAAAGAAATAATTTATAGATATAGGCTTTCAAAAAGAATCATATATGATAATATAAAAAATTTGAATACCAAGATGATGTAAAAAGTATGTGCTCAGTTCAAGATCAAGTATCATAATTCAGCCTCATATCGCCCAAAAATGAATAGGGCAGTGAAGGCTACAAATAAAAAATCAAAAAAAATTTGAAGAAGATGATTGAAACATACAAGGATTGACATGAGAAATTACCTTTTGCTCTACATGCATATCAAACTTCTGTACGTACCTTTACTAGAGCAACTCCCTTTTTTTTGGTTTACGAGATGGAAGCTATACTACCAATGAAAATAAAAATCCTATCTCTAAGGGTTTTAAGAGAAATGGGATTAGAGGAAGCTGAATGGATTCGAGAACGTTAGAGCAATTGAACTTTATTGAGAAAAAGATATTGACGGCCCTGTGCTATGGCCAGTTATACCAAAGAAGAATGATGAGAGCTTATGACAAAAGAGTTAGATCTCGACAATTCTAAAAAAGAGAGTTGGTGTTGAAAAAGATTCTTCTAAATCAGCATAATGATAGAGGAAAATGGACCTTGAATTAGGAAGGGCCTTATGTGGTGAAAAAAGCTTTTTTGGGAAGAGCTTTGATCTTGTTAGAAATGGATGAAGATGAATTTTCTAATCCTGTTAATTTTGACGCAGTAAAGAAGTACTTCGCTTGATTTAAAAAAAATAAAAAAAAAGAAAGGTCAAATTGAAAACTCGAAAGAGCAGTTTGAACCATAAAAAAAATAACAAAGAGAGAAAGGTTAAATCAAAAACTAGAAAGAGCGGTTTGAACTACCAAAAAAAAGAAGGAAAAGTTCAAGTCAAAAACTAGAAAATACGATTTGAAAGGGCCGAAACTCTGAAAGGCAATTGGAATTGGCATATCAGGGATAGTAAATTTTGAAGAGCTTTGAAGTGTTGAGAAATCAGGTTCTAATTGAGTGTTTGAAGGAGATCTGAGATTTATTGTCGTGGTTTTCTAATTATTTATTTTAGGGCACTGTTACCTAAAAATAGCCATTCCTGTGCATTTGTTTTCTTCACACCATCATTTGTAACTGATTATCCAAATAAATGAAAGCCATCTTATCATTCTCTAAATTCTGCACATTGTTTTTCTTCTTTATATCTTGTCATAAATGGAAGAAATGCATAATTTGTATCCTCATGCTTTGAAATTGGGATAATAATTAATAATTAAACAAAATCTTAAGAAGTGTGTCATTTTGAAAGATTGAAGGAGATAAAGGCAAAAAATGAACAAAAAAAAAAGAGAGAAAAAAAATTGACTTTTATGGCTCTCTTTGGGATAAACAAATAGGTAGACACAAAAGTTCCTTTGCTAAAAAAATACCTCCAGGATGATGAAAGATGGTTTCGTTGCATGCCTCCAAGCTGATGAAAGATGGTTTCTTTATAAAAAATGCACATCCTGATTGATGAAAAATAGCTTCTTGGCCAAATGTGAAAGGGAATTTCTTTGTTAAAGTACACAGTGAAGGTAAACGTGCAGGATAATATCTGATGGTTTCTCTACTAAAGGTGTATAGAAACGAGGATACAAAAGCCTTAGTACCATAATCAATTATTCATTTGCATCCTAGATAAAACATACATTTGCATTACATCACTCATTTGATCTTGGCTCAGTCCAGATTATTTCTTATGATTCATGGTTTCGTTTTGATCATTTATTTTTTACCTTGACTTAGTCTTGGTCGCTTTATTATGATTCATGGTTTTGTCTCGATTATTTATTCTCAATCTTGACTCAGTCTAGGTCGCTTTATTCTGACTTGTGATTTCGTCCCGATCACTTGATCTTGGCTCAGTCCAGATCATTTCTTATGATTTGTGATTCTGTCCCGATCATTTATTCTTGTCCTTAACTTGGTCCTGGTCGTTTTATTTTGACTTGTGGTTTCATCCCGATCACTTGATCTTGGCTCAGTCTAGATCATTTCTTATGATTCGTGGTTCAGTCCCGATCATTTATTTTCGACCTTGACTCGATTCTGGTCACTTTATTTTGACTTATAGTTTCATCCCAATCACTTGATCTTAGCTCAGTCCAGATCATTTCTTATGATTCATGGTTCCGTCTCGATCATTTATTCTTGACCTCGACTTGGTTTTGATCATTTTATTTGACTCGTAGTTTAATCTCAGTCGTCCAACCTTGGCTCACTCTAGGTTATTTTTTTCAAACTAGTGGTCGGAGTGGGTGTCTAGGTCTTTGTAACATCTTTATGTAACAAAGATGTGCAAAGAGAGGTAACTGTAAACACTTATTTTTGTCCAGGCCCAATTGGGTCCATTTTGATTTGGCCCAACTGGCCCATTACAACCCATTATGGTCCAATTAAATTTTTTTTTTTATTATTATTATTATTTCTATTTTTCTATTTCTTTTTCTACCCAATCTACACATGAATGAAGATTAAGGTTGCAGTATTTTTAGGTCAACACAAAATAAAATTAATACTACTAAAATTTTACACCTAAAATCTCGTTTGAACATAATGCAATCCTAAGAATCAAGCCTGAGATTGATTCTGTCCATTTTCCGAATTGATCCTAGGCTACATATAAATTGGACCTATTTTGCAAAGCAAGAACACACAGAAGACAGACAAAAAAACATAAAGAAAATTGTTGGGGAAGTTTTTGGGAAAAATCAAGCAGTAAGGGTTTCTGAGATATGATCTTAGGATTTTAAAGTTGATTTGCGATTCTGGGAGTGAATTTAGGTTTCTGGAGGAGAGTTTAGGATTGTAGAAGGTTTGGGGAAAAATTATAACTATTTGAGAATTTTTCTTGATTTTTTTAGATTTTTTTTTTGAATTTTTTTGGGTTTTTTGAAAAACTTTGAATTTTTTTGTTGAATTTTTCGGTGAAGGTTGAATTTTTTGACGAGATTTTCAGAATGCGGCAGGTTTTCCAGAAACCAATGGGATTTTCAATTTTCGATAAAAATTTTCAATAGAATTTTTTGACGAAGTTTCCAGAAACTGGTGAAATTTTCAGTTTTCGATTAAACTTTTTGATAGGTTTTTTAGAGAGAGGTCAGAGGATTTTGGGGTAGAGAGAGAGACGCTCTGAAGTTTCTGAGAAAAAAATGCAAATGGTGCCTTTTATACCGCTCCAAAATGACACCATTTTAGTAAGCCAAGATAAGTGCGTCGACCCGAAGACCCGCACACCAACCTGCATCCTGACCCAACTCGATCACAGGTTTTCCTTTGTCATTTTATTTTTTTTATTTTTTTTATTTTGATTTATTTTTAACCCTTTTTTTCTTTTTTTTTTTAAAAAAAGAAGAAAAAAAGGGAAAATAATAAAAAACAAGAAAAGAAGAAAAGATTACTTCTACAATTTTTGTTTCTAAAAAAAAAGGAAAATTTTTCTAATTATAAAATCAATCTCATTATTAAATTGTATGGTAAATTATAAAAATGAGTAAAGCTTGGATAATTCGAAATCACACTGGTAACATCCCTTGGATGGACGTTTTAGGGATGCTATAACATTCCTTATGTGCAACTGACTTCCGAATCTAACCTCTGTTTTGTAGATTAGTTTCAATCGGGTGGTCAATCACATCTAATCAAAAAATATTGATGATGACTCTTTTTCATTCAAAATCTATTGATAGATCCACGAATCTATACATTATGACACTAATGATATACAAAAATAAACTAAATAGAAAAAGGATCAGGAGACTCAATAAAATGAGCTGCCATTCATTTATTTTTTGGTGGACTAAATGGCCTAACATTAAGCTGCAAATCAGTAAAACGATATGGATTCTGATGAAATAACAGATGAACTATTATTCTTTTTTCATGGTTTTTATGTGGTGCTTGGACCTTACTTGCTAAATTCTTATACATCCAGGAGTTACAGAACCAAAATCACATGTGCAAAGTACCCAAGCCAATGCTTATTTCATACAAAATGAACTAAGAAAATATAAAAAGAGAAAAAAATGAAAAAATGTAGAACAAAGATTGCCAAAATAGAAAACTAACTCCCGGCCAATACTTGATGACCTTTTCCAATGATCCAATTACATGACGCAAATAGAAGTGAAACCGCCAAAGGATTGAAGTTGCCCTGTGGGAGAAAACAGCCTGTCATTGAAATCTGACAGCAATTCAAAAACCCAGTTTCTCCCATCACATAAAAGTGAAGAGATAGAGAGATTATCCTCAACCGAAAAGTGCTTGCCAAAGGATTATAGTTGCCCTGTGGGGGAAACAGGCTCCTGGAGGATCAGGTAGACATATTGCAATTCAACCAACCCCATTTCTCCCCATCATATCAAATCCATACCTACTATATTTATACTCTGCCACTTCCCACCATGCTGAAAAGACCCACTAAGCCCTTGCAGTTGCCAAGTGTGTTGGTCCAGGCTTGGTGGGGGTGGCACCATGGCTAAGTGAAATGACTAGCAATCTTGAAATAGGTCATATGTCATAATCCTGTATGGCTTCTAGCTTGCTGAGGATGATATATATGTGAGGACAGCTTTAGAAAAGAAAAACAATGGTATTATTTGAATTCTGGGTTTCTTCTCCCTGTGGAGTACCAAAATGAAATGACCGCATCTTCCAAGGGATATGCGGCGACCAACTCCATTGCTCCAGATTTGGTGACCCACAACTTTAGCCCCTTTTTTGCATTATTCTTTTGCATCTTTTCCCTGCCTTACCAATAAAATAGTATATGCTTCAACTTTGAAACCCTCCCACGTGGCCAATAAATGGCCGCTTAACATGCTTTGCCTCAAAATGCTTTGCTTGGATTTGGATTTTACTTTGTCTCCATTACTTCTTTAGCTAAAGCATATACATTGGTTTTCATTGTTATTGCAAAAGGAGGGGGAAAGGGGAAGATGCCAAGCCGAAGTTCCATCCAAGTGATGGCGTAATGATTAATTTTGAAATAAAATTCAGGCATAGTGTGATATGTCGTCAAGATCACCAAAGAAGGGAATGAACAAGAAAATTGGAGTCAGAACATAGGAATATGATATACTATGAATTAAGCAATACAAAGTCACCTATCTCCTTTGTTTGATCTCAGTATGGACAATGGTGACATTTGATGAAATTTAATTGTTTAACATGGTATGCTTTTGTTTACTTACAGTAAGAATTTAGCAGTAAACATCAATAGTAGTGTGGCCTATTTCTGAAGTTCAAATCCTGACAGCTTCAAGTACCCAAAAAAAGAAGATAACAATAAACAAGTACTGGAATCAAATTCAAGAACCTGTCATGCCAAAGCAATTATAGCACAGAGTATGTAACAAGTTTCAATGCTTCATGAAATGAGTTTATACTCCTATCCATAATAAAGTTGCAGTGAGGGTGGCTTAGGAACTGCTTAGAGGTGAAGCAAGAACCATAAAGGAAAGAAAGAACTTCGATGCCGGAAAGATCACTTCAGATAGGAAAGAGAGTAAGCCAGCAGGAGGATCAAACTCTATCCCAAGAATCATAATCTTGAAAATATCAGTTTCTCAGCAGGGGAAGCATATGCTTTTGAGCTTTAGCACATATCCTTGATTGAATTAGTAATGTTCAAGCCAAGTGTGAAGCTCTTTGCTGTTCAATGCTCCTCCAAAATTGAGTTGAAACGGCAAACTGTTTTTTTCCTGATCACTTCTTTTTACTCATAATTAACTCAATAACGTAGCTGAACTAGTCTTGATTGAACCTAATCCAGCTGATCTTTTCACTTAAAGAAAAATAAGAAAAGTGAGGGTCAATGTAGCATATATATACAGTTGGCACAAGGATTTATTGGTTAAACTTTTGGTTTGAAGCAATATCTTTAAGCTTTCTAACATTTTGTTCCTCCACCAATGTCTGCCACCTGATATCAAGTGGAGCCTATGAAAAAGAAATATAGGGCTTGGTCTGAGGGAGATAACTGCAGGAAAAGCAGAAAATGAAGCAGGAGGATAGATTAGTGCAGGACAAAGAGAACGGTAAAACTACAGAAACATAGCTTTTGCCGAGTGCTTATCTGATAAATCCCATTGCTGACAAAAACATCAAGTTTCAGGACTATGACAAAGAGTTTAATTTTCCAGAAGGAATTTTGTCCTAATTTGCATAAGCAGTGGTTAATGGATTCGCTTATCTCAAAATCTCTCCAACTCCTACCTATCTCAACACCAAGAAAAGTAAGTTTTATGGTCCTAAAACCTCCAGATTTCTGGGATCCTGTCAATCTGGAAAATTTTCACCCTTTTTTAGTGCCTAATGAACTTTGCTAATTGAAGTGTCAATCTACCCAGAGCAGCATCTCAAGTGATCTAGTCGGTGAAGCTTTTAAACATCAGTAATTTGATTTATTTTTAACCTTTTTTCCCTTTTTCCTTTTGGTGGGGAAAAAATTATGATCATATACATCTCTTACAAGCAAAACCAGTTAAGACTCGCATGTTTGATATCAAATTGATACTCTCAATTGCCAATAGTCGCGTGGCCAGTTGGTAAGGTATTGGACTTTTAGCTCTAGTGATCAAAGTTCAAATCCTAACAATCTCAAGTACCAAAAAAATTGATACTCTATATCAAAAAAAGCATATTCTTCCACTTCATTGTTGCTCCAAACAAAGCAAGAGAAGATTGGGATTAGCCCTGGGGAGTAAGTTACAGCAATGAATCTTATAACGTTTGAAGCAGAAGAAAAGAACAGAACATGAATCTTTCAGATGTCTTGAGTTTCATTCAAGAAACCTTAAAGTCACTGAAAGGGAATGACAAAGAAAAAGGAAAATTATTCACTAACCTTTTGCCTGTATAAAAAGACTATATTTCACATTCTGAGTTCAGAGTTCAGATCGTAAGACTGTCCCTCAAAAATGGCTAATAATACAGCACAAGCTACACAACAACCTGCAAAACATTTTAACCTAGTAAGGTGTGTTGCCACTTGCTTGCTAGCCCTTATTGTTCTTGTTGGTCTAGCCGCGCTGATCAATTGGCTAGTCATTAGGCCAAAAAGGTTTGTTTACACGCTTGAAAATGGTTCAGTCCAAAATTTCAACCTAACAGATAACCATCTCAATGCCACCTTCGATTTTGTTCTTGGGGCATATAATCCTAATAGCAAAATCTCTGTCTACTATGATCACGCCGAGTTCACAGTGACATACGAAGATCAAACTCTCGCATTCAATACGATTGATCCCTTCTCTCAACCTCATAGGAATGTAACTCGAGTAGAATCGAAGCTTGAGGCTCTAAATTTGGCATTGTCACCATCAACATTCAAAGACCTGACGATTGAAAAATCATCAGGGGAGATTGACGTTGATGTTCATTTCATGTCAAGGATTCGGTTTAAGGTAGGTACATGGAAGTCTAACCATCATACTCTACGGATTGTTTGTTACTCAGTGACATTGCATTTTTCTTGGTACAAACATTTTGAGAAGAAACCATGTGAAGTAGAGCTTTAATTTAGAGTGATTTTCTTGAACAATGAATTTTTTTCCTTTCTTCTACGTGGCTGAATTCGTGTCCCGGTGTTGCCATTTTGCCTGTGTTTCCATCTATTCTTATTCTTTTCTCCTTTGATTAACATGGTGCGAAAATTGTTGTTCTTTTTACCTGCTAAGAGTCCATGTATTTATCAGTGTTCACTTCACCTTGCCAGTTGTACTTTTTTTTCTTATTGTAAGAAAAGAAGATAACATGACAGTTACAGCTAGATTGTAAAATCTTTATAATCTAATTCCAAACACATTTGTTTATACAAAAGAAGCTGTACTATGAGAATAGAAGAGAAATGGTAGGAGTTGGGATTTGAATGCAATCTTAGTTGATGTGGACTTTTAAGAGTTTTTACATAAAACCAACAGGATTGAGTCTTAAAGGTTCAAAAATTTAGGTTAATAGAAGTAAAGCCTTGATAATAGAACGAGAGGTCATTGGAAATTTTGGGGGGGGGGACATATCACGTATTTCGTATCTCCAAATTTCCGACTGCTGATATTGCCTGCAGAACAGGGCCTGACCTGCCTGAGATACTAAGTTGGTTTGGCCCATAACATGAATGGTCCATGCTATCATCGAGATTATCACCTTTGGCTTCTTTGTTTTGTGGTAAAAAAAACTGATCTCCAGCAGTCAAAAAGTGAGAAGATTTTAACGTTATTTTTGTTTAGGATAATATCAGAAAGAATGCATTGTTGAATTTTGGTGAAACTTCCTGGCCTCTTGATATTGGTAAGTAAACATCATTTCAATTTCATTTGTTCCAAGATTAACGTTGACGCCAAGTGAGGAAGTTCACTTGAAATTGCAGGTGATACTAATGACAATCTTCAATAGCTTACGACTATAGACCCTACATATTTATAGTACTGAAATGTTTCATTCTGCTTGATGTGTCGTTGCACCTAACCCACTAATCCTTCATTCAATGAGACGGTTTTTATCCTATGAAAATCTCATGACTCATCTGTCATTTACATGGAGTAGGTAACAGAGTTCTAATATCCATATTGACAAAGGAATGCATGCCATTGGCGCTGGCCACCACAATCTTATATATATATATATATATATATATATATATATATATATATATATAAGAAGTCATTAATTTAAAAATACAAAAAGAAATTACAAATATTAGAATTTAAATTTTAAATTTATTAAATGTAAATAATTATAAAAATTAATTGAATTAAAATTTTAATTTAAGAATCCCATGTATTTATTTATAAAAACACTCATCAAATCTGTAAATTTTAAGCTTAAAATCAAGGAAATTGATAGAGAGAGTAAGATCAAGGACTATATATATATATATATATATATATATATATGGTGTTAGTACAAAATCATTTTCATCAGTGTTTCATAATTCATTCAGAACCAACAGCAAATTTGTTTCAGACGTACAGTTCAAGGTTATTTTAAACACAATTTGATGGCCATTAATCTGTAATTAACAAAAAGTCATTGATAAGACATTGATGGCTGCAGCATCAGATGCATTCGAGTGTTTCCTAGAGAATGGCTATTTGGTTATAGTGAAAAGGCATAATTACTGATAAACTATAGAAAAGCAGCAGTGCAAGACCAGATATGCCCCCTCTTTTGACAAAAGCCTTCCCCTAAGAAAGAGGTATGCTTCATTTTTGTTGTGGTTTTGGCCCTTGAAAAGGGATGCGAGGGAATTCCTTTAGGCATAAGTTTAACAAGAGGAAATGTTAACCAAACCCCATGTTTTTTTGGGGGCCCCTAGGTTTACAACGGTGTCCTACCATTATAAAACTTGCAAGATGTGAAATTTAGTAAGGGCATGTGCCCTTAAAGCTGTCAGTTCTGATATAATCAAAACTTGAGTCAGCCTGGCTAGACCCCAAAACCCCAAAAGTTGACCATTTTCTGCATGGCATCTTGTTGAGATAAGGAAACCAGGAAACAAGGGCAAAAGTGGGAACTGAAAGACAGATAACCTAACCCGCTTAACTCATCTTTTCATCTCTTTGCCTTTGTTTTTCCCTCCTGTTCACTTTTCTGCAAAACATGAATAAATTTAGCGAGACCCTTGTTACAGCTCGAGGCCCATATCAATAATAACCAATTATACAACTACATTTTACAGCAATTTATTTAGCTCTTCGTCTCTTGTTTTTTATCCCTTCACTGTTTTCTTTCTTTTCCCTTTTCCATTTTCGTGGAAAAATAAATTGTACTCGATTAGAATGTTTAGCATTGGACATTCTTCCTTTGTTTTTTTTCATTGAACACATTCTACTTTACAGCTAGCATTTCCTATATGAAAGGGCAAAATTCCCACCCTATTCAGTTTCAATTTCATTTGATTTGGACAATGCTATCATGTCGAATTCTTTTGCAATTTTTTTTTTATACAAATAAGATCACAATTTGAAAAAAAAAAAAAAAGGATTTCAGATGTTAAAATGTTAACTTCATATTTGTTGAATGTAACTTTTAAAAAAAAACTGTATAAATTGATAAATCTAAGTAAGATATTTCCTAAAATAATTTTACAAGCATCTTTGGTTGCCTTATAAGAGTGAAAATTATCAAAATGGTATAATGTCAACATATATATATATATATGTACATTTAATTCAACGTTTAAGTTAATAAATAAAAACGATGACTTGGCATCGTTTTGAACAATTTTGTTTGGTATAATAGACAATTTAAACCAGCTCTAAAATGAAGGTTAATTTTGCAACCACACATGCCTTGTATATAATTAGCCAGCCTATTAGTAGGTAAATGCTAATATCTGTTGATTTAATAAGCCATATTGCAGATAATAAAGAAGGAAAACGTGGGAAGGACTAAGCCTTAAATCAAAATATGAGGAGATAATGGAAGGAATACAAAAAAAAAAAAAAAAAAAATCATAGATTTCATATTCGGGAGATGAGCTTTTCACGTGACTGTTAGGGGAAAGGTTGATGTTCATGTTCATGTCGATCTAGCTAGGACAGTTTTGGTTGGAAGTTGGAACAACGGGGGGAAGGAAACATCATCCTTTAGGGCATCTGAGGACCCATGCCCTCATTTTGCAAGTACATAATTTGCCATAAAGGCATGGCCTTACTTTTGGGGGCCAATGCCTCACAACCATTTTTGTTTATTTGTTCCCTTAATGGACCGGAGGGGTCATTATTGGATAATGATATGTGAAAAACAAGCCATCCATTGCATATAAAAGATGGAAAATGTTCCTTCTTTTTTTTTTGTTCCCAATTTGAAAAGGATCAGAAAAATACAAGAATAGTTGAGTTAGATGGATAAGATGGAAACCAATATTGCTTAATATATTAATTAAATAGTACTTTCAAGATTGATACATGATAAAATTGACAAGCCGACGGAAATTGTTGAATAATAGTAGTGTATTGTACTCCTTTCAAGGTGTTCCTTCCCTTTCTCAAATTCAAATGTTACTTTGAAAGATTGATGCATTGTTTTACAGCTAGCAATGAAAAAAAAGAATTTTCAATCCAATATATGGCCAATAAATAGGATAAAACAAGGTAAGCATCATTTTTGTAATTAGGGATGATTTAAAGGTTATATGATTATAATGTGTATTTTTTTTTTAAATGTCTGGTATTTGCGGGCATGAATGCAAACATCCATTATTTTGGAAACAAGCATTGATATATATATATATATATTTATATTTATATTTATATTTATATTTATATTCATATTTATATTTATATTTATATTTATATTCATATTTATGGACGATATAAAAAGGAAAGATAGGGACTACTCTAAGATTAATTACTCAATTCTAATGATTGAGAAGAAGAAACATGTGTCAATCAATTGTAAGTTCAGTGGTATTGGAATCCGCTCTAGGATTAAGATTCTCAATTTTGAATTTCATTTATAACTCAAAAGACAAAAAATAAATAAATAAATAAGGGATGAAATCTTCATTAATTTTTAGATAACAATTGGTAATCTTTTTAGGTCATGTTTGATGTATATAATAATGATAGAATAAAATATTAATCATTTTATATCATGTTTAGTTTATATTTAAAATGATAAAATTGTAAGAGAAATTAATCATTCTTTTGACATAAAATGATTCAATCCTCTAAAATTGAAAATAATTATTTTTAATTTATGGGATTGAACTTACATATCTTATTATATCTGTCATAACCTATAGATTTACAAACCTATCACTAGAAAATGAGTCACCATTAATCTTTTTTTTATAAATGTAAATGACCATCTGATTGAATCTGTCATATTTTTAAAAAAAATCTCAAACGTAACTAAGGTACTTTAACAAGTATATTCATATTTATGAAAGTAGAATTAGGTTCGAGAGTACGATTACGTATGAAAAAAGTTATAGCGGCTCCACACCCCCCACCCAAAAGATGGTAACAGCTTAATATTGTGTTATTCAAAAGCCTAAAAAACTTACCAATTAATTTAATATCTAAAATTATCCATAAATTACTCTAATATGTTAATAATAATTCAAGAATATCTTTTTATCTCAGAAGTATTCAAAGAGATTTTTTGCCAAACTTTGAAGAAGCTTCGTTATAATATTCATTTAATTTTTGTAAAAAAAAATTTATTTGTGATAATTGAAATTTTTATGAGAATCTTGATATCAAAAATCTTTTCTAAATTTTTCAATATGTTAATAAATTTAGAAAGAATTTCTCACATAGAAATTTACATGTAGATTACTATTTACAATACTCTTAACGATTTCATTATCGAAGATTTAAAATCTAACTTTGTAAAAAAACTATTTATTTTCAAAAATATCCTCCAATATATTGATAAGATTTTTTGTTAGAAATTATCCTTCAATATGTTAGTAAGATTTTATGAAAATTATTTTTTTAAAAAAAATTAATTTTTATTTAAAAATCATAAGATTTTCTAATAATTTAGTAAAACATTATCTTAAAAACCAAATTACCTTCCAATATGTTGGTAAGGCTTTACTAAAAATCATTTTTTTAAATTATTTTTTATAAAAAATTAATAAGGTTTTCAAATATGTTGGTAAAACCTTATTTTAAAAATCAAATTACCTTACAATATATTAATAAAGCTTTACTAAAAATTATTTTTTCTTAAAATTTATTTTTTATAAAAAATTAATAAGGTTTTCAAATATGTTGGTAAAATCTTATTATAAAAATCAAATTACCTTCCAATATATTGGTAAAGCTTTACTAAAAATTATTTTTTTATTGAAATTTATTTTTTATAAAAAATTAATAAGATTTTCTAATATGTTGGTAAAACTTTATTTTAAAAATCAAATTGCATTTTAATATATTGGTAAGGCTTTTGTTTTATTAAAACAATTTATTAAAAATTTGAGTATTCCAATATGTTGATAAGATTCATTTTTATTTAAAAAAATATATTTTTCTCTTTTTAAAAAGATATTTACAAATAAATGAATGATAAATAAATAACAAATAAATAAAATAATAAAAATATAGATAGAAAACAAATAAAAAAATAACTAGAGTAATAATAGTAATAATAATAATAATAATAATACTAGAAAAATGACTTGGCTAGAAGGGTTAGAAGGTATGGCTCTAGGCACAAAAATGGCTCGGGAGGTGTGGCTAAAGGGTCAGCTTGGCTACACAATTGGCTCAACTTCAACTACTAAAGGTGAGTCACAAAGCAGATCGCAGTACAAATCGAGTTAAAGTCTAGCAAAACGTACAGATCTCAGACCTTTATAATATCCAAAACAATGTTGTTTCATGCTTGTATAAAAGGTAGAAAAAAATTTTTCTCTTTAGATCTTCCCTTGCTCTCTCTCTTTTCTTTTTTTTCTCTACTTCTTTCTCTAGAATCCTTATTGAATTCTGGAAAATGATGTTGAAATCTAAATTTTTGCCAAAATAGTTTTTGAAAAAGACAAATATCATTAAAAAATTTCAATGGATTCTAGAATTTCCAAAAAATTTTCAAAGAAAAAAATGCCAAAAATTCTAATTTGATCTTTTTGAGCTTCCTGACTTCTCCAATTTGAACTAAACTAAATACTCCAACAAAATAACCTAATTCTAAATAAAACCTACTACCCAACTAATTGTTTCTTGCGTTTCCCCCATTGATTTCCCTTTATGTGTTGTTTTCTTTGATTTTTAATATGTGATTCTTCCGTACTCCAGTGAAATCGTCAAATCATCATAACGTATAGATATATAGATATATCACTAGAAAATGAGTTGTCACCAATCTTTTTTGTAATATGTGATTGGTTACCTAACTGAATTTATTCTATTTTAAAGAAAAATTTCAAGCATAACTTAAGTACTTTAAAAGGTAAATTCATGTCTATAAAATTAAAACCAGGTTTAGGAATACAGTTACATGTGTGAGAAGTTATAGCACCCCCATATCCCCACCTAAAAGATGATACTAGCTTGTTATCCAAAAGCCTCATAAACTTACAAAGTAATTTAATATAAAAAATTATCCTTAAATTACTTTAATATGTTTGTAATAATTCAAGAACATCCTCTCACCTCAAGAGTATTTAAAGAGATTATTTATCATGCTTTAAAGATGTTCCGTCATTGAATTCATTTAATTTTTGTAAAAAAAAAATTTATTTGTGATAATTGAAATTTTTATGAGAATCATGATATTGAAATTTTTTTTCAAAATTCTGTAATATGCTGGTAAATTTAGAAAGAATTTCTCATTTAAAAATTTACATAGATATTGTTATTTACAATGCTCTTATGATTCCATCATCAAAAATTTAAAATTTAACTTTTTAGAAAAACTCTTTATTTTAAAAAATATCCTCTAATATATTAGTAAGATTTTTTCTTAAAAATTATTTTATAATATGTTGGTAGAATTTTATGAAAATTAATTTTTTATAAAAATTAATTTTTATTTAAAAATCATAAGGTTTTTTAATATGATGGAGTATCTTAAAAACCAGATTGCTTTTTAATATATTGATAAGACTTTACTGAAAACTATTTTTTTCTTGAAATTTATTTTTTATAAAAAATTAATAAAGTTATCCAATATGCTGATAAAATTTTATTTTAAAAATCAAATTGCTTTTCAATATGTTGGTAAGGCTTTACTGAAAACTTTTTTTTTCTTGAAATTTATTTTTTTATAAAAAATTAATAAAATTTTTCAATATGTTGATAAAATCTTATTTTAAAAATTAAATTACCTTCTAATATGTTGGTAAAAACCTTTTGTTTTATTAAAATAATTTATTAAAAATTTGAATATTCCAATAAGTTTGTAAGATTCATTTTTATTTAAAAAAAAATTTTTTCTCTTTTTAAAAAAAGATATGTACAAATAAATGAATAATAAATAAATAACAAATAAATAAAATAATAAACTATAGATAGAAAACAAATAAATAAATAACTAAAATTAACAAAAAAATAAAATAAATAATAATAATAATACCAAAAAAATGACTCTGCTGGAAGGCTTGAGGGGTATGGCTTTAGACACAAAAATGGCTCAGGAGGTGTGGCTAAAGGATTGGCTTAGCTACACAATTGGCTCGGCTTCAGCTATTGGAGGCAAGTTGCAAAATAGATCACGCTATAGGTTGAGTCGAAGTCTAGTAAAATGCGCTAATCCCAGGCCTTTATTATGTACAAAATGGCGTCATTTCATGCTTGTATAAAAGGCAAAAAAAAAAATTTTCCTTCAAATCTTCCTCTACTCTCTCTCTTTTTTTTTTTTTTTTTGATGTTCCTTTCTTTAGAATCCTTACTGGATTTTGGAAAAAGATGTTGAAATTTGGGTTTTTGCGGGAATAGTTGTTGAAAAACACAAACGTCATTGAAAAATTTTAACGATTTCTAAAATTTTCAAAAAAATTTCGGAGAAAAAAAGCTAGAAATTCTAATTTGATCTTTTTGAGCTTCTTGACTTTTTCAATTTGAGCTAAACCGAATACTCCAACAAAATAACCTAAATCTAAATAAAACTTACTACCCAACCAATTGTTTCTAGCTTTTTCCCTACTAATTTCCCTCTCTATGTTGTTTTCTTTGATTTTTGATATGTGATTCTTCTGTACTCTTTTTTGTTGAATATGGGTTTGTATTTATAGAGTTTCAAATTATGAGAACCCTATATCAAAAAAATTTTCAATTGCCCTTTAATTCCAACTTCAAATTTTGATTTTAACTTAAACTTTATAATCTCAAAAGAAATAGTCCCAAACAAACTCAAACACACCAAACTTTCTTGATTTTTCCTTTTTAGTTTTTTTTTAATTAACAAAAAAAGCCAAATAATAGAATTAAACTCTTGATAAAATGAGATGTCTACAATATCCTTAAAAATTACATAAATAATTTAAATTATATAAATTTTAAGAAAAAATAATTTTGATCAATAAATAAAATTATCCTATCTTATCTCTTATATATATCAAATATAAAATCGGATGATATTATTTTATTTAATCATATTCATAATACCATCTTATCTTATTCTATCATAATCTTATGTACCAAACACACCTTAATGTGATATATTATATCAAAGTAAGCCTAATTTGTGGCATTTGAATGTAAAATATTTCTTTCCACCGTTCCTTCCTTGTAAAGCTCATTTCTCATCCATGTGTTTACAAGTGAAAATTAATTAATTTTCCAAGGACTTCCAAAATTGTACCAACATTAAAGTTAGACAAAGTTATTATTAGTTTAGCCTAAATTTTAGAGACAAATGATTAATCAATGAGCTTTTAACATGATGAATTATATGTAATATAAAGTGGTAAAGTTTACATGTTATTTTATATATTTTATATATAGTATTAATAAGCAAAACTATAATAAGCATAGACAATAGCTTTACACTAATTAACATGGTGGCTTTTTCTTCCAAACCAACTTTTAGTAACACACCCAATCATAAATATCATAAACCAAACCTACATGCATAAAAGAAGAGATAGCTTTAATTAATAGGCACAGTTGGACAGTTATCATCATAGGAAATTTAGTAATAATCACTTTTTTTAATTAGCAAAAAAATTATAAATATTAAGATTTGAATTTTAAATTTATAAAATATCACATTTTAAAATAAATATATAGATCAATTGAATTAAATTTTATCAACTTTAAACTAACATTCTAAGTTCAAAATTTTATCATTTGACTTTAAAATGTCCATCATTTCAAATAACTTGCCCAATTTTCACCAACTTGCCTCTAAAAGATTTATACATTAATGCTAACACCTTATCTCCCCCATTGCAACCTACCAATGATACCGTTTTCAGATACTTTTTCTTGGTAAGGTCTATTGCCAATAAATTTTTTATTGGCCATTTTTGGCAGAGTTTTGCTGTAAAAGAAAACTCTTTTATCATCTACAAATATTGTATTCAATTAATAAATTCATCTGTCTATATAGTAAATATATTTTACTAAAATCTTATCCGTTAAAACTCTACCAATGAGATTAAACCATTATCACATACTTCATTAAGGTTTATTTAAACTAAATAAATACATATAATAAATAAAAATCTTGTGTTAATATTTTAATTTGGTTTGTGAAAATTAAATTCTCCAACAATTATTATATTTACAAATGATGAAATATTAAAAAAAATTAACTTACACTAATGTAAATTTTTTTAATTTTATACTTTTAACTAACAATTGATTTCAATAAATTTAAGAGATAAGTTGATTTCAATAGATCAAAGAAATGAGATTAAATTATTTTTTTTCATTTGTCTCTCTAATTCCTTAGATTTATTGAAATCAATTATTAAAATAAATGTAAAACTTTAATGTAATTTGATCCTTCCCCTAAAAAAATTGGAAAAAGTTGCTTGCTATTCCTTAATTTGGTCAATAGATGAAAACTTCTATCAATTTATGATTATTAGTAACAATTCTTATGCTTATCAAATACTATAGATCATCGTCAAAAACCAATTTGTATGGTAACTTGTAAATGAAAAGGGAAAGAAAAAGAAAGATGTTACAACAAAAATGGAAATATAAGCAAGAAAATAATTAGTCTAACCTCGTTGATTGATTAAGCCTTTTAATGTTATTTACCATATTTTGCCTTTTCTTGTTCATCATATATTTTTGGCTAAGGTTATATCAACACGTTACTTATTAAATTTTAAACATATCTTGAGGATATTAATGATAAAAATTTAATTAGTTCATGCAAAATTAAGTTTGGATCGAATTAGCAAGATATACTAATATTTATCCTTTTAAAATTTAAGATTGTAAATGTAATTAAAGATGAACCAATATGGTTATTATTAAGATAATACTTTTTTTTTAAATGATAGGTAATTCGAATAATTCAAATAATATAATGTAAAAATTTTGTTCTTAGAAGTTTAAATATTTTTCGGATCATTTAGCACAATCACTTTTTTTTTTTCAAAAAAGATTGTAATCTGATAATAAAATAATAAATTATAAGTATTAAAATTTAAATTTTAGATATGTTAGATATCATTTGTTAAAGATAATTATAATCTAATTTAGTATTATTGTTATGGTCTAAAAAGCTCAAAAAATTATATTTAAAAATGAGATGAAAAAATGTGGTGAAAAAAATGGTTTAAAAATTTTAAATGTTTAGCATATTTGTTATAAAGAATGAGCTTTTATATATTTGTTATGAAAAAATTAAAATTTATTTATATACCAATTAAGAGAAATGAAAATTTGAATTTGAGATAAACTGAAGCTTTTAAAAGTAAATCACAAAAGATATAACTCTAAGTAATAAAAAATAATATAAAAATTAAAAAAATAAACAAAATTATTATTTTATATAAAAATGAATGACATAAAAAAATTTAAAATTACGATCTAATATGATTTTTTTATAATTTTTTATATAATTAATTTTAGAATTATAAGATATAAGAATTAATTTATTATATTAGCATATTTGATATGAAAAGTATCATAATATATTTAAATATCAAATATATATAATGAAAAAAAAATATAAACATATAAAGACAAAAAAAGAAAATTTAACCGTAAAAAATGCATTTTAACCGTAAATATACGTTAGAAGGGATTGTTAAATTTGGTTTACAAAATCAAATTATTCGATCTGCAAAGCCAACAATTTTTCTCCAATTTTACATTGAGGTTGCAAAAAATCCATTTCAACCTCTCTCGGGACTATTAAAAAAATAGCATTTTGAATTGCCGTTAACGCCGCAACAATACCGGCCACCCTCGTTCTCCCTCGCTAGTTGAAATTCCATCATTGCCCTTCCCCAACCTTTTATTTGAAATTTCAACCCCCAACAGGAAAACAAAAAGAGATGGGAAAGCAAACATAATTCCAAAATCAAGAAAAAAACGACGCGTCGTTTTCTACGCTTCCCGTTAAATCCAAGACTTGGAAACTCTCATTATCAACCCCGCAAGATAATGACATTTCCACGCGTCAATATCCTATTCGTCTTCGCTCCCTGATCTTAACACGTTAGTGTTACGGCATCCATCAACCGTAAAAAGTTGAAAACAACAAAAAGCAATTAAATAAAATAAAAATGACGTGTTCCTTTTTTTCATTTATTATTCATGAAATCTCCTCCTCCCTCTCTCTTCTTCTATTTCTCTATTGGGTTCTTTCCCTTCACATTTTCTCTTTCTTTAGGTTTCGTTTTCTTTACTTCAAAATCAAAGAGCTCAAGCTTCTCCGGTACGTTTTTTTTTTTTTTCCTCTGATTCTTCGCTCTTCAAACGGTGCCGTTTTTGTCTTTTGTTGTTGTTTCGATCTTCGTTTTTTCTTTAAAAGTGAATTCGTTGATGTTGTTCGTTTTTCTTGTTACGTTGCTGAGAAATGTGAGTAAAAGAACAGAAAATTTAATTTGAATTTCTGAGAATTTGTAATAGGTTTTTTTTTTTTTTCATTTTTTGGATTATTTTTTGCAAGAGACTGAAAATTTTGAGATTTAGAATTTTTGTTATCTTTCTACATTTTCTCAGCATCCAAACAAGGGATTAATCCAATAAATTAATTTAGATTACTGATTTTAGGCGAGTTTGGTGGAGGTTGTTGTAAGTAGGTTCTAGATTTCTTTAATTCTATGTTTCTTCCTCATTTTGTCAACGGTGAAACATGACATTGAGGAAATTAATTTTCAAGAGTATTACAATTTATTTTTGAAAATAAATTAGAAAAAAACTGAGATTCTTAGTCGTTGCTGCAGAGTTTTCGAAGATTGGATGATTTAGTACGTCTTTTATTACCGTCCTCCTGTGTGTTTGCTCTGAGATTGATAGTGATGATGATGGTGATCGTGATGGCAATGCGAATGCTGATAAATGATGATGAAAAGGAGATTTACTAGTTTTAGGTGTTGATTGATTTTTTGAAAAGGGGTTGTCTGCTACAGTGTATTTTTGTTTTTGTAAATAAATGCAGTTTTTCATGCATTTGAAGCAGATGGGTTGAAGGGGCTTGATAGTTTAGATTTTGGAGTAATATGGCTATTGCTGGTCTACACAATGTTTCTGTGCTTGAAAAATCTTTCCTAAGGGAGTCTCAGTCTCAAGCATCAAGAAGGCGGGAAAATGGTAGCTCCCGGGCATCCTCACTCCTGCAGATGTGGCGGGAGCTTGAGGATGAGCATGTGGTGAGTCATCCTCAAGAGAGAGCTAGTGAAAGAATGCTGCAACAAAGGAGTGATGACCTCTTGATGACTGATCTATCTGATAGCCAAAACAGTGAACATAGTGGTGTTTCAGAGGATGTGAGTGTGAGTGAGAATGAGTTCAGACAATGGTTCCCAGATCGATTTGGGTCGCAGAATGGGAATGAGAATTGCGAACATTCGTCTGATTTAGGGGAAGTTGAAAGGGAAAGGGTAAGGCAAATTTTTCGGGAGTGGATGAACAGTGGTGGCAGGGAATGTACATCTAATGTTTCCCGTAGAAACAACAATTCAAGGGCCCAGTGGCTTGGTGAAACTGAGCAGGAGAGGGTCAGAATTATAAGGGAATGGGTGCAAATGAATAGCCAGCAGAGAGGTGCTTGTGTTGACAGTAGAGAAGAGCAAGCTGCTGATGTTGGTGGTCAAATTGAACGAGTTCTTGATGGATTGGTGGTTAACCAGATTGAAGGCCAAACTGAGCATGTGCGTAGGGGAATTCGTAAATTATGTGGCCGACAGGCCCTGCTTGATATGCTTAAAAAGGCTGAGAGAGAAAGGCAAACAGAGCTTCAGGGGTTGTTGGAGCATCGGGCTGTATCAAATTTTGCCCATCGCAACCGCATTCAGGTAGATGCATGAAAAGTCTTTCCATTTTTCTTTGGTGGCTATTGTCTTTATTTGGTCACATGTTGTGCATGTTCTTTGAAAATGTCAAACAAAAAGAAAGACAAGAACAAAAAACTACATTTAAGGTAGATGATAATTTGGTAGTTTTGGTGTTATAGATTCTCATGGGTAATTGAGATACTTTTTGCATAATTTTGAGAGCTATTGGACTGGTCTCAAGCATAAAGATATACTGTACATGAAATGGGACTATTAGTTGCAGCAATTGTCTAA
Source organism: Durio zibethinus (assembly GCF_047325235.1). Lineage (NCBI taxonomy): Eukaryota > Viridiplantae > Streptophyta > Magnoliopsida > Malvales > Malvaceae > Durio > Durio zibethinus. Next base: position 21,174,045 of record NC_143176.1, on the reverse strand, counting down.
TGTGGCTTAAAAGTCATTTTGTAAGTGTAATACATGCTCTAACAATTGCGTTAGATGTGTAATTATTGATTTATACTTTCCCATTAAAATTCTTGAAAATAACTTTTAAGAGAACAAGAGAAAGTCCATATATCATACTAACGGGGGTGGATTTTGAATGAAGAAAGAATACTAAAATTTTGAACCAAGAGCTGAATTCTGATTTTTGTATGTCTTATCTACTCGCCTAATGCTATAGTTGTTGATGTTTGCTGTTGGTAGCTTGTAGCTTGTTCTGGAAATTAAATGATTCATAGATTATAACTGTGAAGAGCAATTAGGCTACCTATTAATTGTTGTCATTGGCTACCAAAGACTGTCATAAATTTTAAAAATGTTTATGGATCTTCTATATGTGTCGTTCTTTTAAGGCAACTGTCATTTAGCTTAGCTTGGCACTGGTAGCTTTAAATCAAGTGGCTTTTCTTAGTGTTAATTGTTAACCTTTTGGGTGTCTTACTATCTTGATTTTTACATACCAAACATGGGCTGTGTTTTTTGGCATTAATTTATTTCCATATGTCTTCCTTGTTTTCTTTTTGCAGTCATTATTGAGAGGTAGATTCTTGAGAAATGACCGAATGGCTGAAGGGGACAGATCTACCTCCATTGCGGCCAGTGAATTAGGCTTATTAAGACAAAAACAGACTGTATCTGGTCTAAGGTAATTCATTCTTTATTTCATATAAATATCAAAGAATTTTTTATTCAACAAAGTTCATCTTATGCTATATTCTGAGACAATTCCACTCTTTTTGCTTCCTGTGTTTTCTTTAAGCATCTTTTATTATACAGAACTTGATTTAAGCAAAACTTTAAGCAATGGGAGCTTGTATTTTTTTTAGTAAATTGTACTGTCAGTTTGTCCAGCAGAGCAGCATATGCAGTTTCTGTCTTATTACATCCATATTCACCTCACTCTTCATAAAAACTCAAAGCTGCATTCAGATTCTTGAATTTAAAACAAGGGATTTAGATCTCAAATTTAGTTTGGACATTTTCAGTGAAGATTAAAAAATAATGCCTCTTCATGTAATCACCCTGAAGAGGTGGCATCTAGTAGGTCTGGAGTTCAAATCCCAACACCTGTAACCCCTTCCTCTATTCCTAGGCTATGGCCTCCTATGTACCAAAAAAATGATGCCTCTTCAATGATTTAACTCAAATAACTGATCAATATTCTGGCTTGCAGGAAAGAAACTTTCTGGTGACATTGAAGTCATGGATATTAGTAATACTATCTGTGAATTTATTGAGCAATATGATAAAGAGGTTGAGATTGTAATTGTTGTGCTTTGCACATGTCTTCAGTCTATTATTCAAGTTCTTACATGAGACCTGATGATTGTAGTATGTTAAGATATGAAGCATTCGTCTGGCTGCTTGACTGTGACCTGGAGATCATGGTTTTAACTTTCAAGTCATGAAAACAGCCTCCTCTAGAGCAGGGTAATGCCACCCACATCTCTCATCCCCTCCCCAGACCTTGCACTGCCAGAGCCTTGTGTACTAGGCTTCCTGTTTTCAAACACTTCATTGACATAGCAAAACGCTAGGTGAAGATGCAATAATTTTGTAGTGCCTGTGCATTTCAACTATCATGTCTTAATATGTAGTGCCAGGATGTAGTTCCATGTTTCTTGCTGTGATATCTGTTTAATTTCCAAATCCCTTTTTTACCTTTTTGCGAGTGGTCGGTTGTTTGTTCTGAACCTAGGACCTTTTATACTATTATTTTGCAGTAGAGCTTATGCAGGTAACCTAGAGTTCAGTCCGTCCAGCAAGTCTCCAAATTTCAGGGAACTGGGAACTTGAAAAATCTTTGGAGCACATAAACACTTTTCATTTCAATTTAACTATTATTTTGAGTAGTTGAGTGAATGTTGCATAATTTACATGGCATGGGACAGGTCCCTCATAAATGATAAAATGACAAGGTCGAATTGTAGATTGCACATTATATAGGTGTTTTTGGCCAATCATTTTATTGATTGTTGCGCTGAGTATTGCCCTTCTATTTAGTTATCATGGGTTACTACTAATACGAGGATGTTATGCCAATGAGAGGGTAAACTGCTAAAATAGAATATTTTGCTTGTCTTTTTCTGAAATTGCTTGACTAATTTTGTTTGGAGGATTTCTTGGATACTTGATTAGTTGAAGTTACAAGCATGGTCAGGGTTGAATTAGATAATAAGTTTCTAATTCCTTATCCATTTTATTTTATGATGTCATTTTCACCTTTTGCTACTAACATTTTGCAAACTGTGCCTTTGTATCAGGGGTGGGTTTTTCTCCAGACTGGATAGTTCTGGTTGTGGTCCTGCAAGCAGTAACCGTTCTGATACATCATCTAACGCTGACACTAATGGTAATAAAAATGAACAAAACCAAGTAAATAATTCACATCAAGTCATAGACGGATTAAATGACCAATCTGAACATGAGAACGAGGAAACTGATAACCCATGGTTTTTGGATGGTAGAACTGATTTAGAGGGTGATGTTTTTGACAATGTAAGTTGGCAAGAAACTTCTGCTCGTGTAGAAGAGTGGCAGGAACAAGTTTCTGAGAGTGTGGTTAGAGACTGGCAGTGGTCTGTCAGTGTTGAGTCTAATGAAAGCAGAGATGTTATTGGACAAGTCTTGGATGGGGACTGGCTAGAAAATCTTGCTAATGAGTCATCGCTTGAAACTTTGCAGAATGAAGCTGGAGAAAATAGTCATCTACAAGAATCTGGTGAAGCATCTTATGAACATTCTCCCCAGGATGGTGAGAGAAACGGAGCCAATGGGCTAATGAGTGACATGGAAAATTTGGAAAGGAATCCAGTTGAATATATTGATGGGCAAGAATCTGCTTCTCAAGTTGAACAGTTACATGAAGAAGTTCAGGAAAATGCAGAAGCAGACAGGCAGGAAGCTAGTATTGAGTATAATGAATTGATGGATGTTACTGAAGAAGCCTCTGACATGCACCATGAGGAAGGTGGGAATGGAGATGGAGGTTATGATCATCTGCAAGAAGCCATTGACGTGCGAAATGAGGATGTTGGCTTGCATGAAACCACACGGAATTGGTTGGAAGGGTTTTCTAATCAAGAACCTGCAACGATTGGAAGAACAGACACCTTTTATTTTCCTGATAATGATAATGTATACAGTACAGAACTAAGGGAGCTCTTAAGCAGGTGAAAATTCTATAACTGTTGGCTTTATGAAATTGGATTTTTTAATTCAGTATTTTTCTAATCTAAATTACTTTTAATTTTGTAGGAGAAGTGTGTCCACTCTTCTTCATAGTGGTTTCCGTGAGAGTCTTGACCAGTTGATACAATCATACGTGGATAGGCAAAATCATGCTTCTACTGAATGGGAGCAACATGAAACATCTACTACTCCTGCATCACTAGAACAAGATCTGGAACAGCAAAGCAGGGATCAGAATGAGGGTCACGGGGATGCTATTGAGAATCCTCCACTTGCTCTTCCTTCACCCAGGATGCCACTTACACAACCGTTCTGGGACCAGGATTCACACCATTATAATTGGGCGCAGCAAGATGTGCATCAGCGCTTTGGCATTGTATGTCCATTTCTTTGTCTTTCTTGCAATTTAGTTCTTTTCTCAATTATCTTTCAAAAATTTGATTAATCTACCATCCTATTCTTTTAATCGATACTTCTGATAATAATCCAATCTTTTTGCCTACTCTTCGTTTGGTCTCCATTTTAATTGAGTTGTGCTTCTAATTTGGTGTAGGAATGGGAGATCATTAATGATTTGAGGATTGACATGGCTAGGCTACAGCAAAGGATGAATAGCATGCAGAGGATGCTGGAGGCTTGCATGGATATGCAACTTGAGCTACAGCGGTCAATACGACAAGAAGTTTCTGCTGCCCTGAACCGTTCAGCTAGTTCGCAAGGTTTGTTTCTTCTTTCCTAGCATATCTGCGTACTTGTGTAATAGTTCCTTCAGGATTATTCTGGGAAAGTGAATCCCTAATCTTCTCTCTCAAGTGGCTCCCATTTCTCTTGATTACCGGCATTTAACCTTGAAAGGCTCCAATTTTTTGATTACTCACAAGGGATTGGGAGGAAGAAAAACTCTAGCATTGACAATAAATAAACTGCTGGTTTTCATGTTGTAACAATATTCGTACTATATTGAAGCTGAAATATTTTCATGCTGAGGTTTGTTCGTTATTCTTTCTTATTCTTTTTGTTTGTTCAGGGATGATTGATGACAGCTTGCCCAAGGATGCATCCAACTGGGATAATGTCAGGAAAGGAATCTGTTGTATATGCTGTGAAGGCAATATCGATTCATTACTATACAGGTAAGTCTCATCAAAGATTATCCACCATTTTCATATATATATATATATATATATATTTAAGGCCTTTTTTCATTTCTGTATCTGCCGTATTGTTACACAGATGTGGGCACATGTGCACCTGCTCAAAATGTGCCAATGAGTTGGTTCAAGGTGGAGGAAAGTGCCCAATGTGTCGGGCACCAGTACTGGAGGTCATCCGTGCTTACTCAATCCTTTAATATGAATAGTATTTATATAATAATAAAAGAACAAAATATAATAGAAAAAATCTGGAGTAACAATTCTAGAATCTTTCGTCAGTTTTTTGCTCCTGGATCACTCCAAGTATCTCATTTTCCTTTTCCTTTCCTCTTTTTTCCCTCTCCTTGGGCCCTTAGCCGTGATGTGATATACAGTACATAAATTGAGTGTACGATTGAAACAGAAAATGTCATCTTTTTTAATTCACTATTATATCGTTAGTCCGTGATTTGAAATTTATTGGATAATTTTAAATATGATATATGATAAAATAAAATAAAATAAATATAATATTATTTAAAATAATAATAATAATAATAATATTTAAATATAATAAAATAAAAAATTATATTTTATATTTTTATATCAATATAAATTATAATATATAAGTTTTATATAAAATTTAATATTTTATATGATTAAATCGTGATATTTAATTGGGAGTGTAAATTTTAATTTTAATTTCGTCCGATAGGACTCAGATATAAGCGAAGAAAGGCGACTGTTGCAAGTTCAAAACATCACTCAAACGTAGGTCGGACTTTTGGCCCAAAATAATAATTAGATGCCACCGTGCATCAAGTCTTTTTCATGCGCCATCGGTTTCAATCAGTGTCATAAGGTGCCGCCACTTGTGGTTTCCTGAGTCTTCCGTTGTAATGCAAACTCACTTTCTCCAGCTTCGTGTATGGCTAAAGAAAGGTACTTCTCGACAAAAATTAATCAAAACCCAATCGGGAAAGCCATAGATTTTCCTTGAAACTATTGCAAGTAAATAAGTAAGAAAAAATTTTTATGTACTCCTTTTATTAACATTTACACGTGTCACCTTGTAAGTATCAGAAACTCAATGTCCTTGGCAACATTGCTGGTTGCAGTAAACTTGAACAGCTATTCGTTCTCCTCATCCTTGATGTTGTTCCCATCACCATACAGGTGTCACCGATCTCAACCGTAGATGATTGGCCGACACTCTGATCAATTCTCTCCTGCATTACTCCCAATCCACCATCGTCGCCCTTGACCTCCAACAGCCTGGTCCCTCTACAAACGGGACACGAAACATGATAAACAAGCCACGTGTCAATACACTCCACATGGAAAACATGTTTGCAATACGGAATCGTTTTAACACATTCCCTCTCTTCGAACTCGCTCAGACAAATGGCGCAATCTATCTGGTACTTGGCATTCCCATGGTAAGAATACACCGGCAGCGATCGAACGGTTGTTGGGTCCAGTCCTTTACGTGAAGCTGAGCCATGACGGTGATCAGACGGCAATGGAAAGGGGTCAAGTGGGCCACCACGGTAACGTCTTCTACGAGAGAGATGGGCTGTTGTGTCTTCAGACATACAATGAAAATAGATAGAGAAAAAGCCCATGAAGAAGAGAGCAGTGAGAAGAACGACTATGGTGAGAGCCATGGAGGAGTCAACAGGAGGGTTGTGCAGGGATAACTTATTGAAGTAGGACGGCGGAGATGAAGTGGCGTTAGTGGTGGTGGCGGTGGAGTAGAGAGGTTCATAATAGAGGAAGAGTTTCCGGGTGTAGGGTTTCATTACTGGTAGTACAGCTTAGTTTTTGTTTTTTTCTTTGTGAATGAAGGAGTTGGGGGGATGTTTAATGTGTAAATGACGATATAAATTTGAAGGGAGGATAAGGGGGATGAGGTGGACGGTTGGATTCATCAAAGGCTGAAGGTGATGTAACAATACGACCAGGCTACTGATTTGGACAAGAAGGTCCCACAAGCTGATCTACACGCATTCTTTTTGTTTTTTCTTTTTTGCTGAATGAGTATTTTGATTTTTTATGTAGAGCCAGGCTTCTAAGATCTGTTAAAATTTGGAAATATATATATCAAGTTCTAAGTGATTAGTTACGTAAATTAATCGAATATAAATGAATGGATATCCGTGATTTGTTTATTTATTTTTAAAATTATATTTTTATTTGATAAAAAATTTATTTTATTTCTTTAAATTTAATTAATTTAAATAATAAAATATTTATATTTGATTTAATTAAATAAAATAAATTTATTTAAATTATTAAACGATTATATTCACAAAAATATATAAATAAATATATTTAAAAATAATCATTAAATTATAATTAAATAAATTTTAAATAATTATAAATAAATTCAAATGAATATAAATTAATTTTAAAATAAAATAAATATAAAAATATAAAAATATAATTTTATTAATATCATTATAAAATAACAAATAATTAATAAATAAATAAATTTTCAATAAGTTTCATATAAATTTATTTAAAATATAAAATAATTAAATAATTTTTTAAATTTATTTAATAAATTAATATAAAAATACTGTTGAGTTAAAAAAGAAGGACAAACTTAATCGTGCCGACACTGTCACCATCTTCCTCAGGGGAGTAACTGATTGCGCTGCTACATTGTGATCATTGTCACATGCAAAATATATAGTAACAGTATTATTTTTACTACATATACAATTATTCTTCTGCTATTATTATATTATAAGCTTTTAGATATGCAACGTTTCCATTTGAATATTTTAATTCCAGTGCGTTGTATTCCCCTCTGTAATTTTATTTCAATAAATTATTTGTAAGTTCAATAATTGTTACAAAAAGAAAAAAATAATTTTTATTTTTTACAAAAAATCACTGAAAAAATAAATTATAAATATTATATTTTAAATTTTAAATTTGTTAGATATTATTTTTTAAAGTTATTACATAAAAATTTTTATCTTTTTCCCACGTGATGTAAAACACAACAAAAGGCTCAATTTTGATATTATAGTACGTAAGAAAATGCATTGGGGCCAACAAGTAACAACAAACCTAAATCCTAGCAGCATCCCAGAGGACTTACAGCGTGTTTGGTTCACTGAAATTAGGATTTTACATCACGCGTTTTTTGTAATCCACTTTTATTCCGAGGAAGAAAATGATATTCTAACCAATTAGTCAATTTCGGTCAAAGTCGGAGTTACCATTCTTTTCAAATACTCGTTATTTACAATTTTGCCGATCCCAAAAAATCAAAATTTCTTTAAAATCCTATTTTATCCCTAATATTTTAATGATTTTTCAAAAACACCCAAATACAAAATCATTGGATTTTATGGGCAGCGGCACTCCGACCACTATGGATGGTTGAAAAATCATCAAATAGCAACCACGATAAACAAGCAACACAAAAATTAAAAAATAAAAAATGAAATGAAATGAAGGAGAGAGAGGAAAAACGGAGGAGGCTAGCGATGGTTGAAAAGTAATGCCTATTAGGTGGAAGATTTAGGTGAGAGGAGAAACATATTTCGTTTTTAGGTGGATTGGAGCGGCAAAGATGGTTTGTTTGTTTTTTTTTTTTTTGGGTGGAAAACGTGGGCTTAAAGGCTAGATCTAGGCTTTTCTAGGCTGTTTTCGAAAAATCAAATAGATATTGATAAAAAGGGATTGAGATAAGTATGTGGATGAAATTTGGTTGAAATCGACATCGGTCAACAACAGTTGACTGTTGTCGCCGACGCTGATAAACGACGATCAGTGGCGGCCACAGGGCTGGTGAGATTGTCGAGAGGCTTGCTATTTTGTGTTAAGAGAGAAAGGGAAATGGGGAAGAAATGGAGAGGGAGAAAGAGAAAAGGAAGAACAAAAAGAGAGCAAAGAGGAAAAAAAAAAGAATTTTTTTATTAATTTTATTAATGAATTATTTTAAATTTTGTTTTAATTAAATAATACTAATAATTAAATATTTTAATTAATAATTAATATTGAGAGGATACTTGAATTAATTATAATTATTTTTATTAATTAATTATGATTAATATTATTTTATAAAAATTATAATTAATTTAATAAAAAAGTAAAATAATATTTTAAACTTATTCCAACAATATTTTTAAATTAACCAAACATATTAATACTAATTCTTATTATATTCTACTACAATAAACCAAATATCATAATAATCACTTAATTTTATTTATTTTATTTATTCTCATCAATTTCATTTCCTTTCTATTTCAGTCCAGGTGTCATTAGTTAGTCTGTTAATTACATTACAAACAAAGTAAAATTAATCCAATTTGGACCCTTTTTCATGCAGGATGAATAGTTGGTGATGGGCGCTTTACTCCCAAGCTCTCCAGGCAAAACTAATCTCACTGGCCCTTGAATCTCGCTTCAAGATAGTGTCTTTCTTTCGGTGTACTTGGAGAGCTTGGTTGGCTTAGCTGCAATCTTCTCAAACATGTCATTCATCAGGCTGTTGATCACTGACATTGCCTGGGAAGAAATTGCCATTCCCGGATGAACCTGCTTTAATACCCTGAACACGTATGTCCCGTACGCTTCATTGCCGTCGTAGTCTTTTCTATTTCCTGTCTTTCTCTGGACGTTTTCATTGCTTTCTTTTCCTTCTCGGGTTTATCCCTTCTTTTCCGCTTCTCCACCTTGGGTCTTTTCCTTCTTTTGCTCCCCGGTCTCTGCCTTCCTCTCCTCGTCTTTTGTTAGTGGTGGGGGTGGCTCTTCTATTTCCAAACCTCTGAAGGTCTTATTGCTCGGTTCTTCTTCCAAACCTTTGGAGGCTTCATTGCTTGGTTCTTAATTCTTCCAAAACTTTGGGAGCCTCATTGCTTGGTTCTTTAGCAAGAATTTGCTGTGTCTGCTGTTGTTTTTGCGGTTCATCTCTCCTAGGTTCTTTCACAGGAACTTGCTCTGTCTGCTGTTCTTTTTGCACTTTGTTTTTGCCTGGAGCTTCCGCTGGAACCTGAAATGTCTGGGGTTCTTTTCGTGCTTTTTCTTTGCTTAACCCTTCCAAACAAATTTCAGTGATTATCCTTTCTTTTTCCGCTGCTACGTCTTTAAAAGGATCCTTCTCCAACGGTTATTGATCATCACAGTCTCCTAAAAAAAAGAAAATGATGAAAATTTTATTATAATGATTTGTATATTACAATAAGGCTTAAAGTTTATTTTTATAGTAGTAAAATATTACAAAAAAAAAATACAATAAATAAAAATAATGATTAAATCAATTTTTATAATTAGTTAAATTAATATTTAATATTTTCTAAATCAATATCAAATTAATCTAGAATATTATTAAAATATTATAAAAATAATATCATCAATATATAATATTATCAGAATATTATTAGAATATCATTTATATCTTCACAAACTTAAGATGAAATGTAGAGGCCAAATTGAGTTTGGCAACTTGGACAAAAAATTGATAAGGTGGATGTGATTTTATGAAGATATATACTATTTTATTAGCACTGATAATAGGAACAAGTCAAAGAGCTAGGGCAAGCAGATGGTGACGAATGAAGTAGTAATAAATTTTAATATGTTTAGTATGCTTATGAAAAATATCATTGTAAGTTATTTGAATGGCACTTTGATTATTACAAAATATAGGAGTACTAAATTGATAAAAAATACCCATATCCTAAAGTAGCCATTGTAACCATAAAGGTTTTGATGTGGCATCTGTAAGAGCTCGATACTCAGCTTCAGTGCTAGAGCGAGATATCACGATTTGTTTTTTACTTCACTAAGAAATAAGATAAAAACCAAGAAAAAAAATAGTAGCCTATGATAGAACGACAATAAGTAGGATCTTCTACACTATCAGCATCACAATAACAATGCAAGTCCAAATATGAACTAAAAAAAAATGCAAACCATGAAATATAGTACCCTTGACATATCGTAAGATCCGAAGGATAGTAGCAAAATAAGTAGATCGAAAAGCAGAGAAAAATTTACTAACCAAATGAAAAGCATATGCAATGTCTAGACGAATAAATGTAAAGTATACGAGATTACCCACCAGAGTTTGATACAAAAAAGGGCCTAGAAGTGACGTACCATCAGAAAGAGAAAGCTTCAAATTTTGTTCAAGTGATGATGATGAAATCTTACTATTAGTTAAACCTACTCGAATAATAATATCAGAAATAGAAACATATTTTGTTTGAGACAAATGTAAGCTAGTAGAATCACTAGTGACTTCAAAGCCAAAAAAATAACTTAAAAGACCAAGATCTTTCATCTTAAACTTAGAATGAAGAAAAGTCTTCAGATCTTGAATACCATTTGCATTATTATCCGTAATGATCATGTTATCCACATAAAATAAGAGAAGAGTAATATCATTTTTAGCAATTCGAGTAAAAAAGACAAAATCATGATTACTAGATGTAAAACTAAGTTATCCAACAATGGTACTAAACTTCAAGAACCAAGCTTTAAAGACTTGCTTAACACCATATATAGCACGTTAAAGACAATAAACCATGTTGAAAGGTACAGATGAATTAAGAGGTGACTTTATATAGACTTCCTCAGTAAGATCACCATCCAAGAAGGTATTTTTGACATCCATTTAAAAGGTTGGCCACTTTCTAGCTATAGCAACAACTAATAGTGAATGAACATATGTAAGATGTACAACTGGAGCAAAAGTTTCTTTATAGTCAATGTCATATTCTTGCATAAATCCTTAAGCAACAAGAAAATCTTTGTAACATTCCACTAACCCATCAAATCTAGTCCCGATCTTATAAACCCATGTACAATCAATCACTGACTTATCAGAAGATCATTTAATAATATACCAAGTATGAGTGTTTTCAAGAGCTTAAAGCTCTTCTGCCATTACTTGTTGCCACATAGGATTAGAGACAGTTTCGTGAAAATTGTGAGGTTCATGTAATGTGGCTAAAACATAATAATAATAATAAAAATCACAAAGTTGAATGTTGGATTCCCTTACCCAAGTGAAACAACAAAGTAAAGGCGATATGTATGGTAAAGGGACAATTCTATCAATAGAAACCTTAATCAGATCAGACATAGTAAAAGTGAAAGAAGATGGATCACTGTTTGAGTCAGAAGTACCTATAATAGTCTTTTCATTTGAAAAAAAATCAAAAGATGAATCTGTAAAAATACATAGAAAAGAATATAGTGAATGTAATAAGGGCACACTAGTAAACTTTTTATTTTTTCAAAAAACTATATGTCTTGAGATGCGAAGATGTTTAGACACTGGATCATAACACCTATACCCTTTATGTTCTATACCATAACCCAAAAAATAACACAATCTAGCTCTATGTTCAAGTTTAATCTTTTTATGAATAGAAAGTAAAACAAAGCAGCACATCCAAAAATTTTAAGAAGATGGTAATCAAGCACCTTATTATATAGACACTTATAGGTAGACCATGTGCCTAATATTGGTATGGGAACACAATTAATAGTGTAAGCAACGGTGAGAGTAGCTTCATCCTAAAAATGTTTAGGAAGGGAAAAGAAAACGAGAAGGGCACGAACTATGTCAAGAATATAACGATGTTTTCTTTCAGCTTGACCATTTTGTTGTGAAGTATATGGGCATGCCTAAAAGGAAGAGTCTCATCATTTTTTAATAAGTTACAAAACTCAATTTTTGTATATTCAACAGCTTTGTTAAATTTGAAAATTTTTATTTTTCTAAAAAATTGAGTTTGTATCATGTTATTGAATTCACGAAAATGGATAAAAGCTTAATTCTTTGTTTAAATAAATATATCCAAGTGTAACAAGAAAAATCATCAATTACTATAACAAAGTAATGTGAACCTCCTAAGGTCAGAGTGGAAGTTGGATCCTAAATATCAGAATGAACTAAATCAAAAGGAGCAAATGAAATAAAATCATTTTTATTAAAAGGTAAAAGCACTTTGCTAAGTTGATAAGACAAACAATCAAAAATATCATGATAAATATTACCTAAGACATCAGTGGAAACAAGTAACTTTATTTGAGAAATAAATGCATGTCTTAACCTAGAATGCCATAAATTTAAAGAAACTGAAGAGTTGGTTGTTTGAGATGTAGCAACAATAAGAAAATGTTGTAAAAATTTCAAAGTTTCAAGCTCAAACAATGTTTCAACCTTAGGCACTGCCTCAACTTTCTAACCTATTTGAAGATTACACAATACAGTAATGTCTTTGTGAAAAATGTAAATCAAGACCAAGGTCACAAAGTTGGCCAATAAAAAGTAAATTTAAGGTAAGATTAGGAACAAGGTAAGTATCAGATATATATAGTTTTGAGGTTTCGATATTACCAGTATGGCTACCTTTTAAGATAGATCTATTTGTTGTTTTAATGATTAGACCACTAGGTATTATTATCTTGCTTTTGAACAAAGAAATGTTAGCAGTCATATAATTTTCATAGGCAATATCAAACAACCAAACATTATATGGCAACAGACATGGTAAGAACACGAGATTAGGATAAAAATTGATTTAACAAAGTTTAAAGATCAACTGTGAATATTATAATGGTCTCAAAAGAAGACTCAAAAGTGTTTGGTTAAATGGTTATTGCCAAAGCAGTCTTGTTACCGTGAGGATTATGAATTAGATTACCGTTATAATGATATTTAGCTCTACATTTTCTAAACGGGATGATTAGTTCTCTCACATCATGAACAAGACTTGTGAAAAGTAAAGCTAATATTTTTTTGAGGAGCAGCAACAACAATAGTATCAACATTATGAGTTCGACTCAAACCCAACTAAGTTGTTTTAGATATCAATTCTATAAGAGCATTATCCATAGTTGGCAAAGGATGTCAGCGCAAAAATGAAGACCTGGTATTTTCAAATTCATTTCGAAGTGTTATTAGAAATTGAATAAGATGAATTTGATTTTGATAAATAAGAAAATTAGCAGCATCACTTTTATTTTTGAATTTCAGCTTAGAATTTTCAAGCATGTCCTATAATATTGTATTTTAAAATGAAAATCATCAATCGACTGACCTAATTCTTAACGAAGGTGATATAAAGTAATTAAAATATGATATTGATCAGCAAGAGTAATAAAGCTATATGTATGGCAAGAAAATCCCAAGCAATTTTAGCAAGTTCAAATTGCCCAAAATTTACATTGATAGAATAAACAATAGTGTTAGTGAACCATGTCAAAATTTGATGATTTTTACTTTTTCATTCTTCTAGCCGATTTGTAAATTTATCATCACATTCTTCTTCTTTTCTTTCTAGTGCTTTGCGTTCTTCGGTAACAATAAGCTATAATTTTATTGTCTTTAGATAACTACACATAGCCATATCCCACCTATTGTAGTTATTTTCATTAAGGATAATTAGAATTGGCTGTACATTTTTCATTGAATACCTACTATTAAGCTCTTGAAAAAAAATGAAATGGAGATTTAAGAAGTTATGAGTATTGATATAAAAGATAAATCTTGAAGATGGGAAGAGAAATTAAAAAAAAATTAAAACGCGAAAGCAAAAATGAAATTAGAAATGAGAATAAACTAAGGATGAAAATAAATAAATATCAATTATTCCAAGGTGATTCACCTTCGGATTGAACTATAAAATTGCTTTGATACCATAAAAAAAATAATAAAAATTTTATTGTAATGACTTGTGTATTACAATGAGGCTTAAAGCCTATTTATATAGAAATAAAACGTTACAAAATAAAAAATACAATAAATAAAAATAATGACTAAATCAATTAAATCAATATTAGTATTTTCTAAATTAATATCAAATTAATTTAAAATATTACTAAAATATTATTAAAATAATATCATCAATTTAAAATATTATCAAAATATTACTAAAATATTATTGATATAATTTCTGAACTACAGCGACTTGAACAGTTCCCCGAACAATTTTCTTAGTCGACCTCACTATAGCATTTGCTCGACGCTTGGGATCCATTTTCTTGTCTATTGTTATTTCCTTAATTTCCTTTTTTTTTCCCCTGTAATATTCGATTATTTTCGCTCTTCCTTGCAAGTTGCAAATCCGATTCAAAAGTGAATTATTAATTAAAACGAACAGATTTACAGCCAGCCAAAGACATGGCCAGAGAGTGACAGTGGGAGGCAAGGTGTAACTCTGTCCAGTTGTTACAGATTTCATAAGCTACGTGGGGGGTAAAAGTGAAAGCATCCTACAAAGTTCAAATGAGAAAACGGCCAGAGCTTTATTTTCTGTCAAGTCATCAGTATCTATACATGGTTTCAAGGACACAGTAACCTGTTCAACTAATCATAGCATCAAATATAATAGGAAAGATTAAACCAGTCATTCAACTATTCCTAACACTTTCTTTACGCTCTCCATTCTCTTTTGTTACCTTCTCTTTTCCTTACTTTCTTCTTGATTGATGATTGATTTAAATGTTGGAGTGCAGTTCTAATTTTGATGCCTTTTTTTTTTTTTTTTTCTTTATAAATCTAATAAGCTCACCAACTCAATCTCCAATAAACTTTTTTCTTGATCATCAAATCAAAAATTACATTAACAATTATAAACTAACCATTAAATTATATTCTAATGTCAAAAAACACTCTACTCTCACCAAATCAAAAATTACATAAACAATTCTAAACCAACAATTAAATTGTATTCTAATGTCAAAAAACACTTGTGATTATTGGAACAATGTTGAAAGCCAGACGCCCAGTTGAAACATTGTCAAAAGAATTAATAATGCAAATTATTATACATATATCTTTCATGGTTCATCTCAAATATTTCAGCTAGAGTGAAAAAAAAAAATATTCATAAGAAACAAAAAAGAAAAAAATGGGGAAGGCACATTACTTGGCTTCATGAAAGATTGCAAAAGTTAAAACAGTCACAAACCCAACTCCCTTCGATCAGTACAAATGAAAGAAAACCCTTATTAATAATCAGATCAGAATCCTAGGCGTTGAGAATCTATGTTACTATAACAAGCAGAGAGGAAAAAGGAAAGATTGGGACATTTTAGAGGAATGGGTTTTGATTTTTGAGTACAGATTGGATTGACATGGTTTGGCCCCCTCTTCGAATGGATCTGAGTGCCTGAGAGACGACATGTACTATTGCCGAGCTGTGGCATTGGCCCCAGAAATCAAACCCAAATTGAGGGCCAGATTTCTATTTTCCTGTGTGCCAGATGCAGTCTTGTCCTTTGTCAATTTCTTTTTGCACTTTCACACAATCCCTTTGCAACTAGGTACAATTCACTACCACGTGCGTGTTGTGTTCTGAATTAAATTTCTCTTTTAATTTATCCAAAATTCACTTAAAAAAAAACCCTTTATAGGATTGAAAAACAATATGATCATAACCAACTAAGATTGACTTAAGTGATTAAGATTTCAGAATTTGGGCGTAAAGTATTCAAGTGAAGACTTCCATAATTCTTTGTTGATAGGTGACTTGTAAATTTAAAAAATCTCAAAAAATTCATATATCTTTTTGTGGATTGACAGCTTGCTTTGAAAATTAAGTAACTTTCCTTACTTCTAAATTTTTTTCAAAAAATAAAAATAAAAATAATATGGTCATATGGTTCCAAGGAGAATTTTCTCACAAACTACTTAGAATTTTGTTTGAAGATGCAATTTTAATTCAAAGTTCCAGATTGAAACATTTAAGGTAACTCTTTTTCATTTCATTAATATAATCATTCACCTTTTCGTACAAATAAAAATTATCTTAAATTCTAATAATTAAAATGAATTATTTGAATTAAATCTCAAACTATAATTTTTATCATTGTTTGACGATAGAATCATCTCTAGTTCACCGGAAGAATGCTAGATATTGAGCACGCAACTTCGTTGATAGATTCTCGAAAATTAATGATCATGAATATATTGTTTTGGCAGTGCATGCCAGGAGACAGACCATGGATGTATGTCCGTAGTCTTGTGAACAAATTTGACAAGGGACGAAATATTGGACGCGTAAAGGAAGGCTACACCACATGCTCAATTCATTTGCTTACAAAAATAAATTTGAACTCAAATTCTTAGGTTTAATTAATGTCATATGCTGATCATATGGGATTGTCCTAAAGTATTTTGGAAACAATATAAAAAATATACCTATATTTTACTATTTGTTGATGATTAGGCAATACATATAAATAGTAAAACTTAATTTAGGCTGCAAAATTTACACTAAAACCAACTGATAATATGGGCAAGTCATACTGATAATCATGACAGAATATTGGGCATAAAGATGGCAAAATAGCTTGTCCTTATTAGCTTTTGTGCTACTTACCCTAGCGAGTTCCATCTATTAATAGATGAATAAATAAAAAAATCCAAATGTTGATCATCTCTCTCTCTCATATATATATATATATATATATATATATGAACTTAAATAGATAGCAAAAATTAACCTGGCTAGTTATATTTACTAATTAATTATAAGAGTTCCCTTAAGTTGAAAAATATATCACCTTTTGTTATATCCTTTATAAGTCTAAAATTTAAATTTTAAATTTATTGAATATTAATTTTAAAAAGTGAATATATGAATTAATTAAATTAAATTATGAATTCATTTAATATCTTATTTTAATATAATAAATCATGAGAAAGAGAAAAAAATTATAAATAAATTACTCTTTTTTATTTTCTTCCACCAAATTATTAATTATAGGCCCTTGACCTTGGTGCAGAGGCCGGTGTAATATCCACCTTGCTATAATAAGTGTGATTCAAGGGCTTCATATAAGGAATTTATGCTATAAGGAATTTTTTTTAGGCCTATCCCTTTTTATTTTTAAAAAATGTATTATTTTGGAACGATGCTTCTTCATTTACCTAAATTCACATCCATCGCCTTATCTATTCAGCTAATAGAATGTTCAAAAACAACAAATATATAAAACAACCATAAGAAGAGGTTTTTCTTAGATTTATCCTACTAATTAAGTACCAATACCATTTGTGAAATTTAAATGCAATAAAATAGCTCGCAAAATTCACGTGAAAATGAAAATGAAACAAGCCACCTTGAATTAAAATTAATTTTTTTCTTTCACATATTTGCAATAAATAGTACTCTTTGACAATCCCTATTTCCCCATGAGATAATTCAAGCTATCTTTGATTGTCATATGCATCGTACATGAGGAAGAGTGACATCAAGCAAATTTGAAGCAGAAAATGAAGGGTAAGAAAGAAACTCTAAGAAATTAAATTAGACATAGCTAGAACATAAATTTACACGGTGAGATGATCAGAGAGATTGATAATTGTGTAAAAATTAATAGAGAGATTAAATTCAGGCACTCCTACATCTCCTCTTGATACTGCGAAACTCAACAGTAAATGACTCAGAATTTGATCGAAAAAACGACTCTACCTCCTCACTTCTTGTGGTTTCAAAGAACTGCAACTGATCTGATAATTTTCTCTTACGGAAATTTACTCTCACTTTCTTTTTAGGTGTCGGTGGGCAGCTTTGAATGGTTGGTATCTTGTGATCACTCGAAGTTGGCGTTTTGCACTCTTCTTCTTCTTCACCTTTCCTCCATGCCACACACTCTTTTTCTTTTTCAAGCCCTTGCTCTCCTTTTTCTTCGTCTTGTTGTCGTTGTTTTTGAAGACTTTCTTGAAGAATATTTTCATGGTGATCCATTGGACATGGAATATAGGTAGGTAATTGGAAAGAGATTGAGAGAATATTTTTTGAAATTTGCAGCCCTTGTATTTTAATTTTCTTCCTTATCCTTTTGAAACAATCCTATAATAAATTTTCGCACATTCATTTCTTTGTATTTTTATACCCTCTCTTCCACGTTATTTCTACCTTTAGAATTCAACTTTTCCTTCATTTAGAAAAAGCTCCTAATACACGACAAGGCCGTTATCCTATTACAAGGACCGCCCACTGAAATCATGCTACTTCAAAGAAAGGAAACATGCGATGTTGTATTCATAGTCCATATCAAAACAGTACAAATCCCAGAATGAATGGTTGTAAATTGACATTAAGAATAGCCTATGACACTTCCCTGTCAATCTAATTTCACTCTAGTTTTCCTATTTGGATGGGTAATTTGTTGAAAGTTAAGTCACTATGCAACACTTAATGGCTATATTTTATATACCAACAGTGAATTAAATGATTATAACTTATTAATAAAATAAATTAAATGATAATATTTTATTAATGAGTAAATTATTTTAATTTATATATATTATTTATTAATAAATTATTATTATTATTTGATTCACTAATAATATATAAAATATATACACTAACCATTACATCAAATATAAACTCATACTTAATAAGTTGTACCATAATGAAAAATGTAGATAGATTTTTACCCAATTAGTCCAATAATATGGCCTTTTGTACTGTTTCATTATCATCTTTTCATGGGATTTTTTTTTTTTACAAAATGTCATGTCTTGAAATAAAAATATATATTATAATTGTTAAAAATTGAACATTATACTTTAAAAATAATCGTATAAATCAATCAAATTATAATTTTACATTATATTTACGTTATTATTCAAAATTAAATAATTCTGTTAACTGTATTTATTATTGGACTGATTTTAAATTATAAATATGATTTTGGAACCAAAGTTTTGTATCTTGAGTTTGATAATATTCATTATTTTATTTCATATTTTGATGTGAGCAGGAAAGTTAAAAGCATTATATAAATCTCAATTTACACGTAAATTTAACAAATATTTGTATGAGCAAATTAGCTTTGGATTCAAAGAGAGGGGGGAGGGGGGTGGAGAGGACCCTTATCTTTTTTTCTCTCTCTCTTCGCCTGTCATATCAATGTATCTCTCTTTCGCTTGTCTGCTTATACAACTACGGGCATAGGATGCCGTTTTAATTTGGACATTGCAAAATTATTATTCCAGTCTTGACTAATTAAGACATAGAATTTCCTGGCACATTATAACCTAACTAAAAATTAGTGGATGTTATATATTTCTCTCCATGTCTTCCAGTCTCCCAAAATCACGTTAATGGCAAATTATTTTTTTCTGATTGGTAAAAACTAAAAACAAAAAAAATTTTAGATATATTAAAAGTAGATTTAAATATATAGGCCTTTTTTTTTTTGTATTTAAAATTATATTACAAGTTAAGTAAAAATAGTTGAAATTAAAAATTAACACTTTACTAACAAATTACACTATGTTAACGATATAAATAAGCCTTTGAGAATTATATAATGGGAGGGAAGAGGATACACTACAAAAATTCTTAATTTTAACGACACTAAAATTTTTTTGAGGATTCACAAAAATGTCAATAATTTTTAGTTTTATTTTTATTTTATTCACTTTATGAAACTGTCCATAATAATTTAACTTTTAAAAATACTTTTAATCCACACGTAAGATTCTCACCTCTCAACCTTTTTTTTTAATTTTTTATTGACATTTATAAGTGTCGGTAAAAATAATTTTTTTCGTAGTGATAGAGAGCGAAGGGTACCCTTCTTCGTTAAGCAGTTTCCTTTTCTCTTCTTTATTTTAACATTTTTGTTGCCTTCTTTAATTTGTACCAAAATTTGAAGGGTACCTTATATAATTAAATACATATACATAATGCAACCAGTAAAGTCCGGAGTTCAAGCAATTGGTCCCAAAAGGAGATCATTCGTTGAATCCTAAAGCCTCTATTTTATTCTTGTTTTTTTCTGTTTTGTTTTTACTATTTCCATTTGCTTCTGGTCACCAGAAAAATTATTTCATCAAAAACATTATTTGTCATCCTTGTGCTGAAAATATTGGGGCATCTTTTTAAGATAAAATAATAATAATAATAATAATAAACCTTATGAATTTATAAATCTTATTAATGAGATAATTCTAAAGAAAATTTAAGTAATGACATAAATAGAATTCATACTAGATTGAGATTTGTTTTCAAAGCATTATTAAATGAAATATATTAATTGTTTGTTAAAGTATTTATAAAGATAATTTTTAAATTTATTATATACATAAATAAATTAAGTTTTAATAAAAATATATATTAGTAATTAAGTTTCAATAAATCTCCACTATTTGGAGAAAGGGGTAATTAATTAGATATAGAATCTTGTTTTACTTTGAAAGATTAGTAATTATAATTATTAGAATGTTGTTCCCTTAACCACCTCCATATTCTTGTTTGTTTTAACAACTTAATAGCCAAATGTAAGCCTAACTTTATTTATTTAAGTTTGTTTGTAATTGTCGAGCCCCAAATTTTTCAACCGAAAAGTTGATAATATATGATAATATAAATTTTTAATTTTATAAACGAAATTAAGAAGTTTTTATATATTTTATTTTTTATTATATCTTAAAAGATATGTGTAATTTTATTACTACTGGCAGTGGAATGGATGTAATAATTTTTCATATAATCATTAAGATTATATTTAGTAGGGCGAATAGAAAGAGAGAAAGATAAAAAAAATTAATTTAATAATTAAGATCTGTAACAATACATGATATTTAATTTTTAGCTCACCATTAGATTTTTTTTTTTTTTTCATTTCTTTTCCTTTTCGTCCTTCTGAAAAACAACGTATAAGAATTCAATTAGTTAAAGTTTTATTTTAAAAAATCTTTTTCATTTAATGCTTTATCTCACCAAATTAATTCATTAACAGATAATTATCAATTATAAGATTAAGTTTTCTATAAATATCAGCATAATAAATGTTTATAGACATTCTTTAACATTTTTCGATCATTAATTATACATTTTGCTATCCTCTTTCAAAAAAAAAAGAAAAATTCATTGCCATACTATATAAATACATAGACCTATAACTAGACATGATCTAAGAAGTTATAGACCTATGACTAGACATGATCTAAAAAGTTATCATCAATTTTTTTTGTTATAATATGATTAGCTATCTAATTGAATTTGTCTCTTTTTAAAGATAAATCTCAAACTTAACTTAGGTATTTTTAAAATGTAAATTTTATATTTACGAAATCAAGACTAGATTCGAAAATACGATTATGTGTGAAAAAATTATAACACCCTCATAACGCCTATTAAATGATGGTATCAGTTTGATTCATATTATTTAAGCCTTAAAATGGGTTTGTAATTTACCTAATAATTTAATATTGAAAATTAGTCTTTAAACTACTCTGATGTTTGGTAGCAATTTAAGATAATTTTTTTATTTCAGTAGTATTTATGAAGACTCGTGTCCTACTCTGAAGAAGCTCTATTATTGGATTCATTAACATATTTTTTAAGAAATCATATTTTTAAAATTAATCAATAAAATCCTCTAATCGTTTGTTAAGATTTTATATTAATGCATATCTTCCAATTATTTGGTGGGATTTTTGTTGAAAATCTTTTTATGAAAATTTTACTTTTTGAAAAAAACAAAGTCACTAAATCATCCAATAGTTTGATAAGATTTAACAGAAATTTGAATCATCCAATTGTTTGGTAAGATTATAAATAATTTATTTATTTTTTTAAATTCATCATTAAATTATCCAATTGTTTGATAAAATTTATAATTGAAAATTAAAATCCTCCAATCATTTAGTAGAATTAAAAAAATATTTTTAAAAAAAAAAATTTACATGTAAAATTAAAAAAATCCAATAATAAAAAAATCAATTTAAATTTTAAAAAATAATATAAGATAAAAATAAAATAAACAAAAAAAAAATCAAAGGGGAATGCTTAAATAAAAAAAAATCAAAAAGGAAGGCTCGGCTTGTTTCGACTTAAAAGATACGGCTTAAGGCACGAATGATGGCTTTAGGGGCATGACTTCAAGCTCAGCTCGGCTCCATGTCACCATTTAGCACTTGCAGCTAGAATGGCTCATGCATTGTGGGTTAGGTTGGCGCGCGAATCTCTCCAAGTTGATGTGTGGATTTTGAAGGATTTTAAACTATCTAAAGGACATCGTCTTCCTCCAAGATAAAAGCCCAAAATTTCTCCTAACAAAGGCATGCAACTTTTAAAAATAAAAACTCTTCTTAGTAGAGGCACACAACTTTAAAAATATGAGTTTATCCATAATAGAGGTACACAACTTTAAAAATAAATAAACACCCAAAGATTCTAATGATCATACCGAAAGGTCTTATAGATCGCGTTTAAAGAAATAAGAAGATTATACTCGAAGATCTTACAAATCATTCCTAATATTAAAAAATGCTTCTTTGCACAAAGGTTACACAACTTTAAAATCTTGAAAAATATTTCTTGTCCATGACTAGTTTTTTAGAAATATCCTTTTTTCAAGGATTAGAATCTTACCTTATAGGTTTCTTCTCAAATGAAAATTTGAAATTCCTTCATTGGAAAGTCTTCATATTTAACATTTTCATGCAAGATTTTGCAATATCCTTATTTCCTAAATTCATGCACTAGACATTCCTAAGTGCAACGCAAGCTATGCAAATGTCAATTAATATATTTTTAATTATGGTACATAAGTTTCCAAGCCTTTTTCCTTTAGATCTCGAACTTCTTCAAATTTCGAGCAATAAAACTAAACCAATTCAATTCCCAATCATCTCTTTCATTCAATTTTAACAGTTATATCTTTTTTGTAAGGAAATCTTCCTTTTTCATTTCCAAATGCAATGTCCTTACCAGGCCCTAAACATTTTATATTTGCCTTTATCACTCTCAACCTTTCTAAGGTAATGTAAAAATCTTTCATACTATTAGTCATTTATAAATCATTATTTCAATTTTAAGAAATAAAAATACAATATTACATTTCTTCCATTACAAGGTATTTAAGGGAAAAGAACAAGAACGAATTAGGAATAAATGAGACACAATCACTAAAAGAGACACAAGGAATAAAATGGAATATCTTTTATTTAAAAAGAATGGCCATTGAAAGATGAAAGGTTACAAAGATGTGTTATTAGGGTAACAACACCCTAAATAAACAAGTAGATCATCATGATAACAGATCTTGAAATCTTTTTCGAAAACTCAACCACTTGATGCACCTAACAATTCAGAGCTCATTAGAACATACTAGCTTTCATATTGGTGAGTTCTTAAATCTGATGTTGTATCCTCCTCATCTAAGTCACATTTTTCAAGTTTTCAACTTAGATGAACTTTTTTTTACTCAAATTGCCCTTGTGGATTTTCAATTTGAGCCTTTATTTTTTTTTTCATTCATTTTTTTCTTACTTCTTGTTTTTTTTTTTTAAGCATAGTGTTTCTTCACAACATAAAAAATTATGGGATAAGGCAAATTATCTCCATCTAATCTCTGTTAATATTAATGCCCTGCCCAAAAAAGTTCTTTTCACAATATATGACCATTTTCCAACTTGGAGTTCACTTTCTTCTATTATCATGCTAGCTTGTAAGAATTCTTTTCAAAATCAACTCTCCTTCTTAAAAACAACGAGGTCAGACCTTTTTATTATAAGCCTTTATCATCTTTTTCTAATAGAGCTATATCATAATATATAAATTCGTTAACCTATCATTAGACATAGATGAAAATGAGTCGCACTAATTTTTTTTGTTTAGGTGTGATTAGCCACCTAAAACATATTCTGATCTGCGAAACTAGATATTAAATTTGGAAGTTGGTTATGTATAGAGAAGGTTATAACACCCCTACAACGCCCATCCAAAAAATGGTACCAGTTTAATTTCAAATCATCCAAGCCTTGATCTTATTTATAATTTATTGAATTAATTTAATATTAAAAATTAATCTTAAAATTATCCCAATAATTTGGTAACAATTTAAGGTAATTTTTTCACCTTAGGAGTATTCATAGAGACTAGTGTTCCATTCTGAAGAGACTCCGTCGTTGAATTTATTAACATATTTTATTCAAAAAAAATTAATAAAGTCTCTCAATAGTTTGGTAGAACTTAAAAATAATCCTCCAATAGTTTAGAGGATAAAAAAAATATTTTATTAAAAAATCGATATATGAAACTTCCCAATGTTTAGTGGATTCCATTTAAAAAATCAAACCTATGAAAGTTCACCAATAGTTTGATGAAATTTATGAATTTATCTTGTAGGATTTTTACTTGAAAAAGACTTTTTTTATTATTGGAAGGATTTTTGTGGTTTTTTTTTAAAGATTTTTTTTATATATCCAATTTCTTTTATTTTTCCAAAAAGAAAAAGTTTTATTTATTTATTTATTTATTTTATTTTTAAAAAAATAAATAAAAAGCTAAAAAAATAAAAATAAAAATTAAGACAACAAAATGAATAAAATCAAAAAATAAATGAAAATGAAAAATAAAAACCTTGCAATCGGGTCGGGTTGGAGCCCGGATTAGTATGCGGGTCACCGGATCAATGCGCAGATCCTAGGTTGTCCAAAATGTCATCGCTCTGGGCTAGTATAAAAAACACTTTCCTATATTTTTCTTCAGAAATCCCAGAGCGTCTCTCTCTAGCTCAAAAAATCATCTGCCTTCTTTCTAAAACAACAAAAAACAATGCCGAAAAGATCAACCAAAAATTGAAAATCTTGTCAATTTCTGAAAACTTCACCCAAAAATTCAACCAAAAATTGAAAAACTTGCTGAAACCCTATCGAAAAATTCAACCTCATCGAAAAATATTATCGAAAAATTTAAATATTTTTTCTAAACCCAAAAAAACCCAGAAAAATCCTAGAAAATACTAGAAAATCCCAAAAAATCCTCAAACCTTCCCAGAAAGCTCTAAATCTTTTCCTAAACCTTCTACAACCTTAAATCTACCTCGATAAACCTAGAATCACACGAAAAAACCCTAAATCAAAATTATAAGCCCCCAAAATAAAAAAAATACCCGAATATCCTTACTGCCCAAAATTTTCCCAAACTTTTCTTTTTTCAAAATTTTTGTGTGTCTATCCTCTGTCAATCTAGTCCAATTTATAAGCAATTTTAGGAAATGGATAGAATCAATCATAGGCTTGTATCCTGGAATTGAATTCTGTCCAAACAAGATTTTTTGTTCTAAAATTTCAGCAATCATATTGATACAATCTTGCATTAAGACCTAAGACTCACCCTTTTAAACTTTTTCTATACCTTGATTATGCTAACCATATAAGCAGTCTAATTGATTCAGCTTGTACATCATAGGGATACACTAATCAACTTCATATTATTTTCATACTATGAGAGGTGCATAACTTGTTGATCCCCATAATCTTAAGAGTGAGACCTCAGTTTTGTTTCCACATTGATACAACATAAGTTCTCGACTTATTTATAGAACTAATCACTACACTTAACTACTTGTGAGCTCTTGTAGAAAACTCTTTCATTTCTTTTTAGTATTCATTTATGGTCATATGTTTTCATAGAACTCCTTAACAGGATTTCGATTGTAAAAATAAAGTTTAGAGAAAGTACTTTTTTTGCATTTAATATGACTCTTCATCCATAAGTACAACAATGGTGTGCAACCCAAAAATCACCCTTTATCATTTCGTCCATAATGATTTAACGACCTAATGGTTTCTACCAAGATTGCTAATGAAAGATTATATCCTCTTTTTATTTACTTAAATAAATCTACCACCTCTATTTCAACATGCCCTAAAACTTTAAGAAGGATCACGATACCATATATGGCTAAGGTAAATACATTCAATCCCTGGTCATCATGTGGATGTTTTATAACAAAATCACGAAAAAACTCTCAATGAATGCCCTTATATGCTCCTTTTTCTAAGATATGCAAATCTATAACCTTATTGTTGACTTCTAACATGAGCTAATATGCAAATCTATAACCTCTTTGTAGACTTCTAAGATATGAGTTAACTTCTTACGATACCCAAGCTTCTAATTTTTCACATAAACTCTGTCTAAATGTTAGAGATGCATACCTACCAAATTTGAATACTCTTCTATTGTTGGCACCATATCCATTTCATTAAAGATAAAACAATAATAGGAAAGGTCCCAAAACTACACCATTGCCTTTATAAATGAACTTTCTACTTTCACTAACAAAAAGTGTGCAATATGGCCAAATTTTTTACAGAAGGCATGTTGTCTTGACGAGCTCATATTTTTTCATATGTCTATCAAATCTTACAAATCATTTTATTTAAGAAATAATAGGACTTTTTTAAGTAGTGTAGAAACATAGCTAGATGGTAAACAATCTCTTTTCTTTTGTTAAATATTTCTGATTCAATCTTCAACTCATTAGGTGACTTACATTTGGCAAACATGGATGAAGCACAAATTAAATGTTCTGTAGGTTCCATGAAAGATTTTTGTTGAAAATATCTTAAAGGCAAATGTGTTATACAGCCTATGTGCATGTTTTTATGAATATGCAAAAAAAAAATAATAATAATAAAGAAAGAAACTAGTCAGTTAACATAGTATAAGAAATAAACATGTTAGCATAAAATATAATAATTTGGCCCTAAACTCCAGATAAATTCTAAAAGGTAAGGGAAACATCGTTTTACTTATAGGTTAAACTGATATGGTTAGCTATATGTGTTTTGAGTTAATTTTAGAGGTCCCTAAATTATTCCTTATATCATTGTCCATCACAAACTAGTAAGGCACCTTAATCTTCGCCCATTTTAGGCTACAAATGAAAATAGTTCAATTTGAGTGAGAGTATTTTGTTAACTTATGTGAAAACATAAAATCTTACTGAAATATAGGTACTTTACTCTCTCTTAAAGGATAGAGCTTGAGTGTAAAGCTCATATTATGTACATGCACATAACTGGTAATATATAACATGAAAATAAAATACAAAAGAAAAAACAAAAGCTTGTAAATTTACTAAAGTAGGCTTGAATGATATAAAATCATTTACTGACCCGACTCTCTTTATCTCTAGTAGAGTCACCAAACTGTCATAACGTATAAATTCGTAGATTTATAGCTACACCTAACCTAATGAGTCACCACTAATCTTTTTTGTTAAGCTACAATTAGTCACCTAATTAAGTCTGTCTTTTTTAAAGAGAAATCTCAAGCTTAACTTAGATTTCTTTAAAAGGTAGATTTTTTGTTTATGAAATCAAACTAGATCTAAAAGTACAGTTACTATGAAGAATGTTATAACACCCTCACAACACCCATACAACACCCATTAAATGCTAGTATAGTTTGATTTCATATTATCCAAACCTTAATATAGGTTTGTAATTTACCTAATAAATTTAATATTAAAAATTAATCTTAAAACTACTCCAATTGTTTGGTAGTAATTTAAAATAATTTTTTCACCTCAAGAGTATTCATGAAAACTCATGTTCTACTCTGAAAAGGCTCCATCATCAAATTCATTAACATATTGTTTTAAAAAATCATGTTTTTTAACAATCGTTTGGTAACGTTTTATATCAATGCATATACCTTAATCATTTGGTGGGATTATAAATAATTTATTTTTTTCTTAAAATTTATTATGAAATTCTTTAATCATTTGATAAAATTTATAATTGAAAATTAAAATATTTCAATCATTAGGTAAGATTAAAAAATTATTTTTTAAAAAAAAAAATTTACAAGTAAAATAAAAAAATTTGATAATAAAAAAGTAATTTAAAATTTAAATAAATAATATAAGATAAAAATAAAAAATTACCAAAAAATAAATCTTAAGCTCAAAAATATATAGCTCAAGGCATAAAAGATAGCTCAAGGGCACAGCTCCAAGTTTGACTCGGCTCCCTGTCACAACTCAGCACCTGCAACTGGAATGGGTCATGTGCTGCGGGTTAAGTTGGCACGCGGATCTCTCTCGGTTGACGTGTGAATTTTGAAGGATTTTAAACTATCCAAATGGTGTCGTTTTCCTCCAATATAAAAGCCCAAATTTTCTCTTTTCCTAAAATTTCCTTGATCCATTCTATTTTTTCTCTATCTCTTTCTCCAAAAGAGGATGAATGCCAGTTAAATTGGAGGCAAAAAGCTTGTCGAAAATTGGAAAAATCCCCTCAAAAATTAGAAATTCTCGTTGAAAAAAATCATCAAAAAACGCCAACTCCGTCAAAAAATTTTAACGATTTTTGGAATTTTCAAAAAATTCCCAAAAACAATAAAAAAATCAACAATTTTTTTCTATTTCCACAAACACTGTTCAGCTACCAAATCAACTTTTCCCGATTCCTAAATTTCTCAAAAACTTTCTCCCAAAAAAATTCTCTAGAAATTTTCTACTACTTCTATGTACCCTCTGGTTACTTTTTTTTTTTTTTTTTGCTATTCTTCTCCGCTTATTCATTGTTCCCTTTGTGTTGAATCTAGTGGGGTATTTATAAGATTTAAATTATGAAAACCTTAAACAAAAAAGAATTTCAATTTTTTTTGGGTTCAAACTGCACTCTTTAATTTCAACCCAAATTTTATATTCCAAAGAAAAAATCCCAAACAAATTCAATCACTTCAAACTTTTCTAATTTTTCTTTTTTCATTTTTTAACATTTAAGAAAAAAAAATAGTTACAACCTCAAATAAATTGGATGTCTACACCTATATAATTTTTCGAAAAGCAAAGCAAGAAAGGAATAGTTTTCCCCAAATGCAATAATAATTCACATAAATAATTTTCATAAAAATGTTGTCCATTACTAGCCTCATTATAAAATTTTTGAAAGTAAAATATATTATTAGTCACCCAATTATGGTTATGTTTTTGAAATAATTACCTAACTATTAATTTTTTTATTTAATTACTAAAATTTAAGTATTTTTTTTATTAAAGCATTAGTCTTTAACAATATGTTAATGTGATAACGTTATGTTAATTGTCAAATGTCATGTGATATTATCACATCAGTAAAATTGATTGTTTTAAAAATTTACAATGCCACATGAAATGTCAAATGTTGTAATAATATCACGTAATATCTGACTCATTACAAAGGGTGATACTACCGCATTGAGCCCGTTGCTAGAGAAGAAAATCAATATATATGTTATGTAGTTTACCCCTTAGACTTTTTTTAAGAAGTTCTGTTACTAACATGTTTACTTCCATTGTGGGTAATGTATTTGGATTCAAAGCCCTACGCGCTCTACATTTAGAGGATCTGTGAATCCACTATACTTATACTAAAACTTTCCAAGGCCCACCCCATGGCATCCATGTTGAAAGAGATAAATTGAACAAGTACGATCGCCCCTTATTAGGATGTACTATTAAACCTAAATTGGGGTTATCCGCTAGATATGACACTGTCACAAAAATTAACTAAACCATTGTCATTAAATCCCTATCACGTTAACACGCTATTAAAGATTAATTAATAGTTAGATGACAAAAAAAAATAATTTACTCAAGCTTTAATAATTAAATAAAAATGCAATCATAATTGAGAGATCAATATATTTTACCCTATTTTTTATTTATAAAAAAAAAAAAAAAACGTTTTAGCCTCACATGAGGATCAACGTTTCATCAAACCAAACAATTAAAAAGGCTAAGCTGTCTTTGCTTTATATAAAAACCGTTCATGTGTATACATAACATTTACAACTAGCATGTCTCAAGCATTAATGCACCATTATTGAACCCTAAGTCAACCCCTAAACCCTAAAAGTAACTTAAAACATAATCTTCAGTTAAAGCCCCTATATATATATATATATATATATATATATATATCAGAGAAATTATAAAGACTCCTCATACCATTTTGATTACTACTTGTTAATCCAATAAATTAGGATATGCAACATGTCATTAGAATTTACGTATATTTTAATCACACGGAATAAGACTCAGATTAATATAATAATTAATTATATTTATTACCGACCCTTAATCATGCCTTAACTTTTGTATTAGGGCATTGACCGCCCATGTGGTACCTTGTGAAGGAATTATGAGCTGGATGAACATATATAACTTGTATGCAAAGCCGGCCTTAAGGCACTTAAAAGGTAAAAGCCAAGTTTATTAGGACCCAAAAGGTGCCCTATAAGGAATGCCTTTTCTTCTTCTTGAATTAGAACAAGTTGTATTAGGGGTGCCTGGTCTATACATTTCTTGTGGGCTTTCTTCGCACAATTCTTCTTCTTCTTCTTCTTCTTTTTCTTCTTCTTCTTTTGATGCCAATCTTCTCGCCCTAATTCCTTCTCTTCTTTGTATCATTACTTCCTCCTCATTATTCTTGTTGCTTAAAACAAAGCTTGTGTCCCCATTTTTCCTTATTCCTACAAGCTGCTGTAATATTTTAAATAAATCTAAATTTATTTTTAATCAATCCTTTATACGGAAAAAAAAACCATGACAATAATGAAAACAAAAAAAATTCAAAAATTTTTTTTAGATGTTTACAAATTTGAAGTGAGATTCATATGATTATTGATTTTGAATTGGGTTTGAGATTTAAAAATGAAAAAGGCACGCATTTGCACGATCACTTTGTATTTTGGTTCTTTCAATTCATAAATCAAAATCATAGCAATGAAACACGGGAGATCCAAATTGTAAATATTGAAAACCAAAATAAATTTGAAGGAAAGTTTCTCTTGGACACTCCAAAATTTTCTCTTGAATATTCATTTCGTCGATAAAATTAATGAATTTGTTAACAATTTATGTATATCATAAATGAATATCCTAAAATAATTTTATATGCGTCATTGCAATAACATGTTGTTATTTCATTTATCCAATGTAGCATAACACAAGAGCAATGTGAGAAAACATTTGAAGCGAAAACATGAAGAGAACTTGAACTAACCTTGCATCCCAAAGAACAGAAACGAAAGGGATCCAAAAGACTTCTGCTACATATTTCACACAAATGAGAGGACCCTTTGCTGCTACTGCTACTACTAGTCTTTGGTTGGGGTCTTTCATTTAGGAAAAGAACTCTTGCACTGTTTATCACGTAAGTTTGCACTTCACTTATATCCAAAACCTTTTTAATTTCAGCTAATCTAACAACATCATGGTATGACGACCGTCTGATCTGCATTCATCTCATCTTAGACGACAAATTTCATATCTACTTCGATATATACACACACACACACACACACAAACACACAATGGCAAAGACGAAAAGTAGAAAAAAAAATTTATGTGCACCTGAATTACAAGATGATCTTTGTGCCTCGAGGATCGGCAATAGAAGCAAAATGGATCATTCATGCAATCAAGGCAACACATATTACATTCGTTTCGCGGTGTGTCTTTATGTCTTGGGCAGATGGTGAAGAATGCAGCCGATAACAATGATTCGAGCCAGGGTGGCACCTTCATTTCTTCCTGTTTTCGAGTCCCAAAAACCCAAGTGATAACGATCAGTCAACCAAAACAAATGAAATGGGCAATTTCTTTTGTAAGAAAAGAATCAAATTATGTTTGCATTACCATCAACAAGGAAGATTAAATTTAGAAATAGGGGTTGAAGGAGAAGAAAGAAAAGTGGTTTAAAAAAGAACCTGAGGAACATAAGTTTCATCTTCAAAACAATGGGATTATATTAATTAAAGGACAAAGGGAGGCCGAGGAGGCACATGAAAAATGTACTGAAAACATAGTAGAGAAACGGTTTGGATTAAGAGATGGTAGGTTAAAGTGGGGTTGAACGTTGGATTTTGGGGAGAAGAAAAAAAGAAAAAATTTTTATGAAAGGTTTCTTTTTATGGGCTTACGCAATGCTTCGGCTCTTCTTTGCGTCTGATGGGCGGGTCAAGCCCCTTTTAGGAAAGGTCCAGGCTAGTTATTCTCAAAAAGGAGAAAAAGCAATAAATAAATTAAATTATAGTTTAGCACTTTTAAAAATTAAAATCCCATGTGCAGTGCATGTGTATTAATAGAGGAGTTCGAACAATTCATGTATTTATATTTTATTTATTTTATATTAAATACATATAAAATATGAAATTTATTAAGTTATAATTTGTATTGATACGTTAAATATGAAATAAATTTTTTTATTTTTATTAAATTTATATATAATTTTTATAAAAATTTTAAATTATATCATTTTTTTTATCATCTTCGTATCTTTTTAATATATCATGTTTAAAATTGTTAAAAAGTTCAAATAGTATTTACCAATTTATATAGCCCTTGGATTAGGTTTTCCATAGCCTATTACCCTTTTTTTTTTAAATATAAGTTACCCTTTTTTTTAAATGAAGAGGAAAGTATTAAAGTTTCGATCAATTTTAATTTTGTTGTTTCGTCTTAGCTTGCCTTTTCACTCCTTTTTTTTTTTTTTTGTTTTGCAAATTCAAAATGTTTTATTAATAACTTGAAAATGCTTCATAAAAAAAATGAAAATGCTTCAATTTTTTAATTCATTGTGTAAATTATTGTAGTTTATTATATAGTGGGGGTACCTTTTTCATTTTAACTGTTGTTTAAAATCATAGGATTGTGCCACCAAAGATATTTATTTATAAACATAGTTCTTAACAACATAAATTCAATCGAAATTAACAGTAACAGCTGTGGTGCCAACTATACATAAAATTGATTAAGACAGTAATACTCCTGCGGGGCATTTTGTAATTTTGTTTCATATCTTTTTCTTATAATTTATGGTAATGTCTAGCCAAAAACATTTGAATGCCTTGGTATAAAATCATGTTAGAGGATTTTTCTGATATGACATTCGAATACTATTAATCAGACATTTGAAAGTCTCATTTTCAGGCAAATCATTCAAATGTATTTCCGAAGCTATTGTATACGGTTTCTTAATCACTAGTTTCCATCTTTATTTCTCAATTTAAAAAGAAAAAAGAAAAAACAAAGGCAATAAAAGCATTAGGAGAGAGCAGATGACTTTGTAGTTTCCACTGATACGAAAAAATTGCAATTAACAATAAATACAATCAAAAGGAATTTTAAGTACAATAAACCAACTAGCAAATTTTATTACTACATGATCAAGTGCTAAATGCAAATTAAATGTGATAGTTAATCATTTAGATTGAAAATATAATTAGTTGATAACAATCATTAGTAGCCTTTATCTAACCTTTATACAAAAATGCAAATGGAAGTGGGCAATATGCAACCATTTTAGGCTTGCAGATGTCATGTCAATCTTCACTACTCTCTTAGCAGTGATTTGTAAAGCTTATGGCTCTATTTGATGTTCAAATCATGATTATTTTTCTTATTTATTCCTTGATGAAAAAACTATATGGGGTCTATTATTCTAATCAGAAACCCCATGAATGATCATTGATTTTTCCTTGCAACATTATAGTCAAGTAAGGAAATCATCATTTGTATTAATTTCCTCGAAGACTGACACATTTGTTTCTTTTATTGAATGAAATTAAATGTGTTTATGGGTTGCATCGAGTCGGATTGAATTAAATTCAAATCGAGTTTATATTTAATATTAATAATTTATATGTTTATTCAAGTTTGATTTAGTTCAATTTGAAATTTTTTATTTTAAAATTTTTTCAAGTCCAATCCAAGTTGAAAAAAATCTCAAACTTACTCATTAAACTTAATTTATATAATAAAAAATTTAAAAATATAACTAAATTAAGTTTAATGGGATTATATTCAATTTACATATATAGATTAAAAATAAAAATTATATATAAAAATCAAAAATAAAAATTATATGAGAATAAAAATTAAGTTTAATAAAATATTTATAATTTTTATTATTTATTTATATATATATGAGTTAATTATAAATTAATTCATATATATATAAATAACTAATTTATATATATATATATAAATTTGGATAGGGTCAAGAGAAGCTCAAATTTTAAATTATATGTTTAAAATCCGATTTAAAATTTAAATAAATTTAAAAATTATACCTAAATTTGTTTAATAAATTTTAATTTTTGACCTAAATCTTTTTAAAAATTAAAAAAATCTTCAAATTTGAACACCGTCCCTTGAAAAGGTCTAGAGGGAACTTCATACCACATTCAAAGCCTATTCAAGTTGATTGAGATAGAACAAATTGAATTATTAGAGGATTGAATATTAAACCCAAATTTACATTTTAGAATTGAACTTAACAAGAACCTGATTTTTTAAAGTAAAAACTGACTATCCTCGCCAATTAATTTGAATGACAAATGATAGAGCCCATTTTTATCTCAAACAATGAGTTCACTCTCCATAGTATCTAGCTCTGTCAAAAGAAAGCGAGCACCTTGTCAAATCTCCAGCCAAAATTCCATAGTTTACAGCTAGATTGGGCAATATCCAGCCACATAGTGGACCCCAAAAAGGTTTGACTCTGTCGTATGCAATGCAACCTTTTTGGCCTACACAAAAATATAAAATATTTAAAAATCTAAAACTTCCAATATTTTATGGGATCTTGATTGTTGCATGAAAGCTCTGTGAAGGGAGGGTCAGTGCTTGATTGGCTGCTAACATTATCATCCCAAATACGTACAAAGATGGCACAGATAAAAAGAGAAGAAGAGTTTGCTTTGTTTTGTTTTTGTTTAAAAACTTTCAGAAGTGAAAAAGAAAAAAAAGAACTCTCAGACGTCTTTTTCTTTACAGCAGAAGACAAACATAGCTAAGCTTAGCTACCTTCCTGCACTCAATCTCTGCACGCCCACACTGTACACATGACACATCTATTTGTTGCCCCATCCCTTCGGCCTTCTTTAATAAATTTCCCTCTTAGATAATGTACTTTTTCTTTTAAATAAAAAGGTCAAAAGTTCTTTTAAAAAAACCCCTCCAAATGTATTGCAGAAATACTAGTTCTTTTTAGTGGCAAGGAGTTCCCCAATTTCATATTGTATATTTTTTTCAGATAAATTCAAGTAAATTTATTTATGATAAATCTAATGAATTTATATGAAATTATTTTCTTAGAAATGAGTAAAAATTTTTTATCATTTGAGTCAAATTAGTTGGTATTACAGAATTCTCACCGTGGGAAACTAAAAAAAAAAAAAAATCTCAAATTTGGTTAATGATTATAAAAAATAGAGTATTTATTTCCTTCTGAACCATACCTAAATTGCTTGGCTTCACCCACCTCGAATACTAGAGTCAACTACATATAAAACTCAATTAACAAAAAAAACGCTCTTAAATTTGTTTTTTTTAGATATTTAAAGATAAGTTTTTGCCTGCAGTTGAAACTGACATATTAATCTGGTTTTTATTCTGTGACAGACAAAAAGAAAGTTTGTATGTTATCACCTGCTGATATAGTAGTGTATTTATATCACCTGCTGATATAGTAGTATATTTATAGCCTCATTTACAGCGTGCCTTTGCTTCAAAGCTGAGAACTGTGAAGTGGGTTTGGAAAGTTTTTTGCCTTTTCTCTTTCAAATGGAAAAATTCCATGTTCTTGTTCTATTGGTTGTCTTCTCTTTTTCTTTGTTTCATGGAGGAATAGCAAGAGCCGTCAAATCCCAAGGGGAATCAGAAGAATGGGGTTACGTTCAAGTCAGACCAAGTAAGAAAAAAACAGCTTCTTAATTTTTACAATTCTCATTCATTTTGGTGTTTTCTTGAATCCAAAAGCTTTAATGTGAATGATTCTGGTCTTCTTTTTTTTTTTTATCTTGAGTTGTGTTATATAGAAGCACACATGTTTTGGTGGCTTTTTAAAAGTCCTTACAGAGTTGAACAGCCTTCCAAGCCATGGCCAATAATTTTATGGCTACAAGGTGGACCTGTAAGTTTTCTTCATCCATCTGGCAGTACTTGAAATGTGAGACGAATATTGTTTAAAATTTCTATATGATGTTTCATTTTGAAAAGCTGAGGCTCAGGTTTCTGAGTTCTAATTGACTTTCAGTTCTGCTTCAACCTTGAAATTGCTTCCATGTTTGTTTTCTTCTCAATATAGGGTGCATCAGGCGTTGGAATTGGAAACTTTGAGGAGATTGGGCCTTTAGACACCAACTTGAAGCCAAGGAATTCCACTTGGTTAAAAATTGCAGATCTTTTGTTTGTGGTTAGTCAGCCATAATTCAATTTTCTGCTTTAATCTCAGTACCAAAAAGGGTATTTGTAATTTTTTGAGTTTTAATGGAATTTAATGATTTTGATTTGATGTAGGACAACCCAGTTGGAACAGGATACAGTTATGTGGAGGATGCAGAGTTGTTGGTGAAAACTGATGATGAATCAGCAACTGATTTAACTACTTTGCTGATGGAATTGTTTAATACAGATGAAAGCCTCCAAAAGAGTCCTCTGTATATTGTGTCAGAGTCTTATGGAGGAAAATTTGCAGTCACTGCCGGATTATCAATTCTAAAAGCTATTGAAGCTGGAAAATTGAAGCTAAAACTTGGAGGTAAACAACTGTTTGAGGAAATGCTTGACTTTGCTTCTTTTAGTGAAAGACTGTTTTGTATAGAAAACTTATTTTGTTAGTACATATTGATGTGCATTTGAAGTTTTGATCTGTAGGAGTTACCTTGGGAGATAGTTGGATCTCCCCAGAGGATTTTGTGGTAAGAAGCTTCAATTAAATTGTTAAATCCCCAGTGAATTTGACTTGGCAATGGATTTTGAATTGAATGCCTGTATTGGTATTATGTAAAGATTTTTTTTCAATCTGGATGCTACAGTTTTCTTGGGGGCCTCTTCTCAAGGATGTTTCACGGCTAGACAACAATGGTCTGGAAAAATCAAACAGGTAAATAGTTTTTTTCTTTTTTGCAAGAAACAAATGTTTGAAATCAAGTGTATATGTTATCCGATAAAATCCCATTTGGAAAATCAGTCTAGCCGAGAAGATTAGCCAGCAACTCAAAGATGGTGAATATACTGAAGCAACAAATACTTGGATTCAACTTGAGTCAGTAATTGGAGCCTACAGCAATTCAGTGGTATGGCATTTTCCACTTGTTTTGGTGGCCTCAAATTTATTAATTTTCTCATTAGCCTGAGAGTTTTTGAGTCAATTTGCAGGACTTCTACAATTTTCTTTTGGATTCAGGGATGAGCCCAGTAGCTTTAACAACTTCAGCTTTCTCCAATGGAATTTTTGCAGTTAACAGATACTCAAGATATCTGAGTTCCTTGAGGGTCTCTCCAGGCAATGATGATGGCGATATTGATAGTTTGATGAATGGTGCCATTAAGAAAAAGCTTAAGATCATCCCAGCTAATGTGTCGTAAGCTTCAATCCCTCTGATTTGGAACTATAATCTATGCTAAATCACTCCTAAAGTTTTTACCAAAGTACAATTTTATGTGCTTAACAGATGGGGAGGGCAATCAGATTCTGTTTTCTGGTATTTGGCAGGTGACTTTATGAAGCCAAGGATTGCTGAGGTAAAAAATTAATTGAAGTTATAATCTTTTATAAATCAGTAGTAAAAAATGCTCAAAGTAAAAACTAATCCTGAAAAAACCAATGGATGTTGGCTTTTAAGTGTCAAAATGAGTTTGTTCCTTAGTTGATAATTGTCTTTGAATTCGTTGAGAGATGTTATGATGTAAATAAATCTGTTTGAATGGGAACCGATATAGTGGAAGAAACTTAAAAACCTCTGGTTCTTGAAAAGACATTGTACCTATCAATTCAATTAAAATTAATTCTTTTATTTTTATTTTTTGTCAATCTTTTGAGTACATGCATGGTTTGCTGCCAAATTCTTTCACTATCATATTGTATTATTGGGAAAAATTTTTTATCTAACTGTTGTTTAGTTGGTTTTCTTTTTGTAATCTTCTCTCTTGTTCATTTCAATAATAATGATTCCCATATATATTTGATGGTTCATTTTTTCAGGTTGATGAGCTCCTTTCTAAAGGAGTCAATGTCACCGTCTACAATGGACAAGTAAGACTTCTGCCAAACTCCCAATTACTGCAAACAAATTTTCACCGCCATTTATTTTTTTTTCACTGAAAGGAGGAAAGTGAAAAACTAATAGTAATGCTGATTCAAGAAATGGACTAGCGGCAATCTTGGATGCTATGTTCTTAAGCTATTTGAGTGAAATGCCACCAAAATAATTCCATAATTCCCAACAATAGCTGAATTTTGGGCAGCTTTTTTTTTTTTTTGGTTGGTGGAAACTATAAAATTAATGATGATGAGGGTGTTGGATGGGTAATTGCAGCTTGATGTGATCTGTGCAACAAAGGGGACTGAAGCCTGGATTGATAAGCTCAAGTAAGACTCTTATTTTCCCTTCCATGTCTTCTTGGCCCTTTAAGCTTGTATATTTTAAAATTTAAGATAATTTATGATAAAAAATTTATTTAATATATTATCAGTGAAATTTTTTAACTTTAAGAGTTAAAAGATAACACATATCTTATGTTTTCAAAAAAAAATTTATATTTTATAAAATTTAAAAATTTTACTGGTAATAAATTTGATATATATTTTTTATAATATTATATTGAAATTCATCCTGCAACTATTTTTTTTTTCTTGAATCTGAAATGAAGAATCAATTATACTGCTCAAATGTAGATAAAAGAATTTGAGATATATTTTTGGAATTGAAAAGAAATAATGGGTTTAATTGAAAAGAAATGATAAGTGAATTATCATGGAGTTATATTAATTTCATTCTATATATTTTCAGGTGGGAAGGACTCCAAGATTTTCTAAACAAGGAAAGAATTCCTCTCTATTGTAAGGACGATCAAGCTACGAAAGGCTTCTTCAAATCTTACAAAAATCTGCACTTTTACTGGATTCTTAGAGCTGGACACTTTGTAAGTCAACAACTATTAACATCTTATCAAAAACCCACCTTTTCAATCTAAAGAAATATTATAATTTCCATGTCTCCATCATCATCAGCATCAAATTATTATAGCACATATGACTATCCCAAAAGAAAAAAATCATCATTTTTGCAGTTGTTTTCACATCTCGAATGCTACTTTCATTATTAAAATAAAAATGGTCAAATGCTGTCATATCTTAATTATTTGTTCATTGCAAATTACTTATATATGCAATAATATGGTTGCCAAAGGGGGTGTTTAATAAAATTTAGTTGTATATATTGCATACTTAAGTACATACATAAGCACAAGCAAAGGATAAATTCTTTGAATTTTAAAATTAATATAATTAGTTCATATAATTATTTTTAAAAAAATAAATTTAATAAATTTAAGATTCAAATTTTAATATATGAAATTTATTTTGTTATTCACCTCATTAGGAAAAAAAAAATGCTTTGGACAAATAAATCCATAAAATATATAAAAAGATTCCTTTTTGTTGAGTTTTCCTCATTTTTTTTATCCTACCATTTTTGTATAAAAAAACAGAGAAATTAAGAAGCAACCAAATTATATTGATTCCTTGATGCAAGAAAGTTGAGAGTTGTGGGGACAAGGAGCAAACCTCCATAAACATAATTTGCTTACAAAGAATTAACTACACATGCCTTTCAGACTATTTAGAAACTAAAATATATTCCATATAGTAGTATTAATTTTAGACATATTTTGACTGAAAATTTTACAAGCAGGATAAAAGGATGAGAAATGTTGTAATTATTGCTTATTTTTTGTTTGTACAACTGGTGGAAATCTTTTCACCTTCAGTTGTTTGGGGTTTGCTTTCACTCTGCAGCGTTTGATCGACAGATGCAATATCAAGTATGGTACATAAATAGTTGCAGAATTTCAATATATTTATATATATATGACAGAGAAATTGTGTAAGTCAATGCAATAATTAATGGTGATTGGTGAATGAAAGACTAAGGAATGGACATTGTCAGGAAATCAACAAGTACTACTTATCTGATAATTCTGACATGTAAGATCCATCTATGTCTGGTCTGTGGTCGGAAAGAAAAATGTATTCATTTCTGTCTTTCAGATTTTTTCCCTTGTTTTATTTACGTATCATTGTAGTTATTGGTTGCTGTAAAAAGGGGGTAAAAAATTTTCGATGTCATTATAAATTATATGCAACATAATGGAGTTAAATTTTATGTCTATTATTATTATTATTAAACATTTTTAATAATTGTAATTATGATTTGCATGCAGGTTCCTGTTGAACAGCCCTGTGTAGCATTGAACATGGCTAGGGCAATCACACAGTCGCCAGCTGCAGAAGCTTCTTGAGTAGAATAAAAACGAAAGAAGAAAGATTTGATGTGATTTGTTGACATTTCATTTCAATAAAACAAACAGCAAAGGAACAGAGGATTGCTTATCTTCAGAAATAGTAGTGGTTCAGAAGCTGAGAC
Organism: Durio zibethinus; assembly: GCF_047325235.1. NCBI lineage: Eukaryota > Viridiplantae > Streptophyta > Magnoliopsida > Malvales > Malvaceae > Durio > Durio zibethinus. Next base: position 21,133,439 of record NC_143176.1, on the reverse strand, counting down.
TACACGAAAAGCAACTATTACAGAAGGAGAAGATGATTATTGATGAAGTGGAAAAGCTACCAGATCCAAGTTGTAATTTATTATGATCAGAGGGGAGAAAAAAAAAAAAAAAAGAGAAAGAATACAAACAAGTGATTGATTTATTTGAACAATATTGCAAATGATAAATCAAACCAGGAAAAAAAATGTTACAGATCAAAAGCTGAGATCCAAGTTTTTAGTTCCTTTGTCATCCAGCATTAAAGAAACAAGAACAAGATTTTAAAATAAAATTGCAGCAGCTGAAAAGTGAAAACAGCCCAGGTCAAACATTTTGAACAAAGTTTGATTAAAATTTTTCAGACAAGTTACAGCAACATTTTCAATTTACAAATCAACAAATTATTAAGAAATAAAATCATGGTTGAGAAAAAAATTCCAGTCATAGAAACAAATAACTGAAATAAGTGTGAAAACAACAATCTCTGCCAAATTTCCTAGTGAACCTAAAAAAAAAAAATTATATGGAACATGTGCATATTGTGTTAATATAAGATTCCAAATTCCCTTTTTTTTTTCAATTAAATGGGATCATGAATTTTGAAATGAGTAAATCTTGGAGTGTGAAGTTCTTTTCACTGGTTCCTAAGATAACACGCAAATCCCGAAAAAAAAAAAGGCACACCCTGCCAGATTGTAATATTAACCAATTCATTTGGCTGAACTCTCGTTTATATCAAAATAAACACTTAATGTTTTTCATTTCTCTCATTTTTTATTTCTACTGATCAATATATATTGATTATTAAGAGACTCATTCACATAATACGTGAAGAACACATCTTATGTTCAATTATATATTTCTTAAAATACATTAAAGATTTTTTAAAAATAATTTTTTTATATTTTTAATCTTAAAAATATCGACTTTATTAAGTTCTGAAAAATAATTTTTTTTATATTTTTACAAAGATCATACAAAGAAATCTTCAAGTACAGCTATATTACTCTTCAGTAACAATGACTGGAGATGTGTTCTAGATCTATGCAATAGCCGAGTAACAAGGGCTACAGTTGAACATCTTTCCTGCAACATAAGCGTCATGTTATTTATGATTACCAAATGCTTCGTTCCTGCTTTAAAAACAACATACAGAGAAAGCAAACTTAGTTTGAAGTAATCAAGAAACCAACAAGCATTTAATGTAGATTCTTTTTGTTGAGTCAGGGCACAACATTTTTAGGAAAAATGTCGCATCAACAAACAAAATCTTTTTGTTTCTTAGTTATATAACCTGGGGAAAAAACACAGTATGATCATCCTATCAATCTGTAAACACCTTATTCAAAGAAAATTACTTTATACCTTTAGACCAGAGGCGGTGCCAGCTGGAGGAACAAAATTTGTACTTTGAGGAGCAATAGGTGTCACATCAGCATGTGCGGGTGGATATGTTAAGGATGCTGATGGAGTTTTTATCCACCGATCACAATCTTGTGTTATTCTTGATAAGGCTGTCTTTAACCGATCTAGGAATTACAAACAAATGAAATGACAATGCAGAAATGAGAGGTGAACACATAAAAGGAAAGAAATACTAATAGACAAATGAATTTCCATCATGCATTTACAGAAAATTAACTTACAAGAGGGTCAGTAGAACTCTTTATTGAAAATATTGACTCAAATCTCATAAGAGATTTGTTTAAGATTTGTTAGAGATTTATTTGAGATTTATCAGATATTGCTTGATGGACAAGAAGACTTATAAAAGAAGAATTCCAAGAGAAAGATGATTCTTAATAGGTAAGTTTAACTTGCAAGAGAAGAATTCTAAAAGGAAATAGATTCTTAATAGGCAAATTTGACTTACAGGAGAAGAATTCTAAGAGGAGAGGGATTCTTAATGGGCAAGTTTGTATGATTATAAATAGGTGAAGTCTCTACAGGGTTAGGTATGAGAAAAAGATGTAAGAAAGTTGTAGGATTTTGTGGGATAGACACCCCATAGGAGTATTGGGGCTCTACGTCTTATGGGTGTGTATGTTTGTTTTGAGTGGACTAGAGGAGACTGAGAGGGTCCACATAGGTATGATGTGTGGGAGCATATGGGTATGTGTTATGGGTGTGTATGTTTGTTTGTGAGTGGACTAGAGGAGACTGAGAGGGTCCACATAGGTATGATGTGTGGGAGCATATGGGTATGTGTTTGGTTATGTTGAAAGAGTGCACAAGGGTTTGGGTTTGTGTTTGTTTGGGTAGAGAATACTTCATAGGACTAGAGGAGATTGAGAATGTCTTATGAGTATTGATTGTTGAGTGAGGTTGATGATATAATGTATGTTTGTAATTCTCTACAACTAGTGGATCTTTTTTCTCATCCGTGGATGTAGGTCAGTTGGACCGAACCACGTTAAATTATTGTCTCTTGTGTGTTTGATTTATTGTTTGATTTTACTTCCGCTGATGTGATTGGATTGGAGGCTTTTAGCCCAACACTCTTTCCACTTGAACTCATGTTTTGCTGACCAAATATTTCAAAGATTGTACTGAATCAGGAAAAATAATTTAGAGGGAAAAGGAAAGAACAGTTTTCAGATTGTATTAAGCAGCTAAAGATGTAAAGCTTAGGAAAAGAAAGGTTTACCAGAAACACACCTTAACGTTTACTATTTCAAGCTTCTGCAACAACCTTGCATGCTTATCCATTGACCCAATGTTTAAAAATTAGAAAACAACTCAATTACATTTATATATAAGAACATAATCAACATTCATCTCTTGATAGAAAGATCCATTTTCTTTTTTGAACTATATAGCATCTGACCTTAGAAGACAAAGAGATGATCCAGTTTGTAAGGTAAACTCATTATTACTGCAATGAAAAGAATAACTTTTTGAAAGGTAGTTGGCTATCCTCATCAATAAAGTCAGCAAGTAAATCCTCATTTTCCTCTTCTGCTATAGAATTGGAGCCATTGATATGATTTGCATCACTGTTGCATAGAGAGACAACATCAGCATGAAGATCAACATTTCACTCATATTCGTCAGAGGTTGCTCCATTAAGTGGGGAGGCGTTATGAGCTTCTTTGGGACCGTTGCTTACTTTTAGAAAAAATGGGTTTCCATTTCTATGCCAAGGTAGCACCACTGTCAACTGTGGCTGATTTGTCAGTGTGAAGCACCCTAGGATTAGAAGAGTTACCATCAGATGCAGCAATTAAGGATGCTCCATCACCCACCAGCCCAGCAAAACTAATTATTTGTACCGTCTCTGGTGGCAATCTAATTCAGGTTTCCTTCTCCAAAACCATTTTAAGTGCCTGCAAATGAAAAAAAAAGTAAGCTCAGTTCTGTTTCAACTGCAAGGATTATGGGACAGAAGGTAATAGAATTAAGCAAAGAAAAAAAAATAGTAACAATTCCCAAAATTGTTGGCGCCATAAATGAAAAGTACTGCAACAGAAACATATGCCAAAAGACAAACCAGTGTTATAATATGCTATAACATGTAAGAAGATAAACATGTCAGCATTGATATATGTCCCCAAAAACAAGGGCTTCATGTTTCACTTTTTATTCGAAGTTTCATGGAAGTTGGCGCAAATGAATTCAAAATCAACAGCTACTACAAACAATAATGCATATAAGAAGATGCCTAAAATCTGGCATTATGATCTTTGTAATAGTTATAATCATACAGACAAGAACCTATGAAGCCAATGACTAGCAACAACAACAAAGACTGAACTTTTAATCCATCTTCCCCAAAACACAAATAACAACAACAACAATAGTGAAGAAGAATTAAGTATGAAATCCAACTTACTGATATGTTTTGCCTATGAAATGCTGCAAAATAATTTTCACAAACACCCTTCAATTTCTGCCTGAGTTCAACTGTCTCAACTCCACAGAAAGCTTGCCCAGCCAGCATGAATGCGTTAAGATCTTCATAATTTTTCAAATATTGATGAATGCTTGACAAGATGCAGTAGAAGAAGAAAGCAATACTGATACTCGGCTAGTTGTAAGTTGCCAAAGATTCTTACGTCCCCTCTTAAAATTTTGTGACACAAAAGCAGTAAACCATGGCCTCATTGGCTAAATTTTTCAATCTTTACGTAAAAGTATGAATGATTTTTATTGTTAAGATTTGATTATAGTAAAATAATTTCCTAGTACATGAAGTTATTAGGATTCAAATTTTATCACTAAAATTAAAAAATCTCACACTATTAATATTTAATAAACCACATAATTTTAGCAATTATAGTAAGATATCTTTTTTAAATAGTTGAATTAACCGGTTACTAAAATTAATAGTTTAAAATTTTATTAACCAATCATATAACTATTATCAATTATAGTAAAAAATAAATTAATTTTTATTTGTAAAATTAAAAAAAATTATGTTGATAACGTATCAAATACATGTATCAATTATTTGAGATGTGTATGTTAAATCTAATCTTATCTTATTTTAAAAATAAGAATTATTATCCATCACATTCTAACAATTATATAATCTCAAAACTTGATTGATGATTCGTGTGAAATTTACCTTAATTAATATAAAAATAATACAGTTACAGAATCAAACTTAATTCTAAAATTCAAGATTGATCTTAGCAAATGTTCTAAAATTAACTTTGAACATATTACCATTTTCACATAATTTATCTTACAATTTCACATGTTATTTTATTTTTTATTTATCTACATATACAACTATTTTTTTTATTTTTTTATTAAATTAATTTTTATTTTAAATTAAAAATAAAAATTCGAACTCAATTAAAAAAAAAAACACATACTAATTATTCAATCAAAAATTTAAATGTGATTGACTTAATTAATATTTCATAATCAATATTTTTTAGAAAATTAATAGTTAATAGTGATTACATTACATCAAGCCAAATTTGTCATGTAACTCTATGGTTTACTTTTTCAAATACAAGTTCTTAATTATTAAATCATTTTGAACATGAGAGAATGTTAATGTAAGGAATGAAAAAAACACATGAAAATTGTATTATTATGATTCTTATTTTTGCAACCATAGGAAGATAGTATAAAATTATGCCTTTATATAGACATTAATATAAAAATATAGAATTATTTCCCTTTCATGTTATTAGTTGTTAATGAACACAAAAATAGTGGACTTGGGCATCAATTCTTTTTTTTTTTTTTTTCCAAACAAATTGGAATTTCTCCTCATCTTCTAAATTATGCAAAAAAAAAAAAAAAAAACCAAATTATTTTTTATTGATTTTTTATCTGTTAATTACTTGACTAAGTTGTGCAACAAGAAATAATCATTTTCTTTCATTTTTCAATTAACGAGAAATAAAATTAGTTTGAAATTATGTTTAAAATTTTAAAAACTAATTTAATCATATATACAATACAATAGCATTAAACACGTGCTTGTTTTGTTATATAGAATGTAATTTTTTATTCTATAAAATTGATTAAAAAATTAGCATGTGTTCTTTTTTTTAATTATTATTTTTTTTTATCTTTTAACATACTTTAGAGATAGTGTCACTTTAGCATGGGTGTCAAAATTAAAAACTAAATTTAATATTTTTTAATGTAATACGGTGATGTTATATAAAAATTATATAAAAAATATAAAAAATATATATTTTATATTAGTTGTATTAATATATATAATGCAATAATTTTTATATTTTATATATATAATATAAAATAAATAAAATATAAAAATATAAATTTTCCAATTTATTAAAATTTAAGATCTTCAATTGAACTTAATTTAAGATAATTTCTCATTAAATAATACTTTAAATCAGTAGCAACATGGCAGGATCTTCTCCTTCGAAAATCTCAAACAGTAGAGAATAAAAAAGAAAAACCTAAAAAAAAAAAAAAGGGGAAAAGAAAAAAAAAGACAGCAACATGACTACAGGTGGCACCCATCATTCGTCACCGCCACTTTGTTGCCTAGCGAATAAATAATTCAAATCAACCGTTTAATAACTAAACCAAGCTAAATTAAACCAAAACCCAAACCCGAAACACAAACCCGACTCAGATCTTCCCTTTCCGTTCTCTTTCTCAATTCCAGGAATCCTGCAAATGTTTCCGTTTCCATCAGAAAACGGCGTCGAAGGAGACGACGAGAGAGAAGAAGAAGAAGAAGAAGAAGAAGAAGATGATGATGATGAAGATGTAGAAGACGAAGAAGAAGAAGAAGAGGAGCCGAGGCTTAAGTATCAAAGAATGGGAGGAAGCATCCCTTCCTTGCTTTCCAGTGAGGCGGCGTCATGTATCGCCGTCGCCGAACGCATGATCGCACTCGGAACATACGATGGAACCATTCATATCCTCGACTTTATGGGAAATCAGGTGAAATTTTCACTTATTTCAGCACTTTGGATATTATATTTCGTTTCAAATCTTAATTTCTCGTTTTATTTTGTTATTTTACATTTCAGTAAATTTGCTTGGAATTCAAATTTTTAATAAATATTTTTTTCGGGATACGTAAATTTTAATAAGTTAGTTAAGTTAATTTTTTAGTTGCATTCCGTTATTGATTGGTTTTCCAAAAGGCAATAGTATTTTTGGTTATGCATTCAAATTTGTGTTTGGTTGTTTGTAGGTTAAGGAATTTTCTGTTCATTCAGCTGCAGTGAATGACATTAGTTTTGATATAGAAGGTGAATACATTGGAAGCTGTTCTGATGATGGCTCTGTTGTAATAAATGGTCTTTTCACCGACGAGAAAATGAAATTCGAGTATCATCGTCCTATGAAAGCAATTGCCATTGATCCTGATTATGCAAGAAAAACATCTAGGAGATTTGTAGCTGGTGGTTTAGCAGGTCACTTATATTTTAATACCAAAAAGTGGTTTGGCTATAGGGATCAGGTTCGTGGTTCTTGACCAACCTTGATGTATTTGAAAATGGGGATTTTTCTAAATTCTCAATGTTGTCTATTTTAATTGGTTTATAGGTTTTGCACTCTGGTGAAGGTCCAATCCATGTGGTGAAATGGAGAACTAGTCTAATTGCTTGGGCTAATGATGCGGGTGTCAAAGTTTATGATGCTGCAAATGATCAGAGAATTACATTTATAGAAAGACCAAGAGGCAGTCCTCATCCTGAAATTTTGCTTCCTCATTTGGTTTGGCAGGTTTGTCAAAGATTAAAATGGTAAATGTTGGAAGTTGTTTCAGACTATCGTATGTTGTCTAAAAACTGCAACACTATTTGTTTTTATTCTTTCTTTTAAAGTTTTCACTTCCATATGTCTTCATGAAGCATGATGTTGTTTCTTATCACTTTTGCCCCTGCTTATTGTTTGAACTTTGCATTCAGGATGATACTTTATTGGTGATTGGCTGGGGAACATCTGTCAAGATTGCAGCAATAAGAACAAATCTGAATAAAGGAGCCAATGGAACGTATGGGCATGTTACAACGTCTAACATGAACCAAGTAGATATTGTCGCATCTTTTCAGACTAGCTATTATATATCAGGAATTGCACCTTTTGGTGATGCTTTGGTTGTTCTAGCTTGCATTCCTTGTGAAGAAGATGGAGAGAAGGAATTTAGTAGCACAATACCAGTACGACAGGTATATGTCCATTACATTTTTGAAGTACATTAAGTTCCTCATCATAGTTTGAGGATATATTGTGCTATCATTGTGCATTACTCATTACAGATATTACAAATGAGCCAATATATCCGGATGCTGTGATACTATGCATGACAGTAGATGTGGCAGTGGTTGCTGTAACTACTCCGAGTTGCTACTCTGATTTGAACTTTTAAGGCTCTGTTTGTATGAAGGAATTTAATGTAGAAATCTTTTTCTATATATCGGCCTTGCTTCTCTTTATTTTTTTTACTGTCCCCTGAGTTTAATTCTGTGGGGAAGTGTAGTATCAAATGAATTAGCTAGTATTCTTTTCTCAGTAATGTGGGACACCATGCTTGTGTTTCCTTTCTGTGATTGTTATGACCCTCATTGCTGTGCATAAATCTAAAGCAGGGGAACGCACAGATTCCAGAGGTACGTATAGTAACCTGGAACAATGATGAATTGGCTACAGATGCCCTACCTGTACATGGCTTTGAGCACTACAAAGCAAAGGACTATTCCTTGGCTCATGCTCCCTTCTCAGGTTGATATCTCTGTTTTTGAAGTTTATGGGCCTTTTGACAGAATTTACAGTCAATAGTTATAGCACTTTTTCTCATATGAATGTAGGAAGCAGTTATGCTGGTGGACAGTGGGCTGCTAGTGATGAACCGATATACTATATTGTATCACCAAAGGATGTAGTCATAGCAAAACCCAGGTTACTATCAATTCTTTGTAATTTGTTGCTTTTGAAAGATTATTATTACTTTTTTTAATGATAAAAAGGATCTTGCTTTAGTAATATGCGTTAATAGTTAATTATATTTGTCATGAAATGTATTAGTGTCAATTTGGTGTTGGTTGCTTGTTTTTCCTAAAGGAATTTTGAGTTTATGAATAATCTGTCTTCTCATAGTTGCTGATTTGTTTTGCATTATAATTTCTACACCTAATTTACTTAACTAATCTGTTGTCAGTGTGTAAATACAATTCTATTGATCTATCCTTGCACTTTAGGCTGACAGGAAAGTTTACAAGCTTCCATTGGGCACAATTTTGTGTTATAATAGTCAAATAAATACTGTATTTATCTTCGGATGAACAATTTTATGTTGCATCTCATAGGGCACAATGAGTTTTGTCTGAATTTTGGTGTCAAGATTCCCCTAATACGGGCTTCAACTTCTTATTATGATACTTGGATTTGTACATTTTGTATTGGAATTTGTCCAATAGTTTCTTTAGTACCTACGGAAATATTTTTGCGAATTCTGCTTGACTTTAAACCTATAAACTTTTGACCCTTAGGGATGCGGAGGATCACATTGCATGGCTTCTTCAGCATGGTTGGCATGAAAAAGCTTTAGCAGCAGTTGAGGCTGGTCAAGGGCGGAGTGAACTCCTTGATGAGGTAATTTTGGTTCTTTTGTTTTATATATAGTATTGATAATGACTTGATATGGGTTACCATGAGAAGCTGCTAGCTGTAAGCATTCTTAATTAAAATCTAATCATTGCTTTAATAAAAAGATTCTATCTGCAGGTGATTGTATTTTATTTTGTTGTATGGTTAAATAATGCCTCTTATTGCCGATAGCATTGTTGCCCTAAATAATTTCCATTCTTTCATGTCATCCATGTTAATCACCAAAATTAGTTTGTCACTTTGTTCATTTCTTATTCACTTTATGTGTAGGTGGGATCTAGATACCTTGATCACTTGATTGTGGAAAGGAAATATGCTGAGGCTGCATCCTTATGTCCCAAATTGTTGCGAGGATCTGCTACAGCTTGGGAGAGGTATCGAAAGGCATTATGTGTAACTCTTTCTCTACATTTCTTGTTAATCACTTGCAGTCAATTGCTTTTGACAGATGGATATTCCATTTTGCTCGTCTCCGTCAGCTTCCTATATTGGTTCCATATATACCAACAGAAAACCTAAGGCTGCATGATACTGCTTATGAGGTTTGTTGGGACAGCAACTGTGTGTAAATATTTATGTAGTCCACTTCTATAGTTTTTCATATGTCAACTTGGAATAAAAACCTCCTGTTTGCCATGCTGCAGGTTGCACTTGTGGCCCTGGCAACAAATCCATCCTTTCATAAGGATCTCTTGTTGACTGTTAAATCTTGGCCACCTGTCATTTATTCTGCATTGCCTGTTATTTCTGCCATAGAGCCTCAGTTAAATACTTCATCAATGACTGATGCCCTTAAAGAGGTTTGTAAGGCAGTTTGTAAATATCTGATGTGATTTGAATTTTGAATCTGTTAATGGTAGATATGTTGATTGATTCTATCCTTTTTCCTAATAGGCACTTGCAGAGTTGTATGCTATTGACAGGCAGTATGAGAAAGCTTTGTCACTCTTTGCTGATGTAAGTGTTTTGATGTAATTTTGTGCTTAAATAAATGTGTATCTTATCTTAAAGTTTTTATCTAATTTAAATTGCATCTGGAAACTAGGTTTCCATCCATTTTCTTGTTGGATAGCTTGTATCTTAATATATTTGCTTCTTTGAGTTTTTCAGCTCATGAAACCTGATATATTTGACTTCGTTGAAAAGCACAACTTACATGAATCCATTCGTGAAAAGGTATGGTTATGGCAGAGCAGGTGAAATATTTGAGCAGGGAAAGGATTCTATACCTGTTTTTTTTAGGCCAGCCTTTGAAATTCTGAAACAAATGTGTTACTAAATTTTACTACTTTGATTGACACTTGACACTTTGATTTGCAATAAATTTTTAGTCAATACTAAATATTATGTGCTTTTTGCACCATATGCATAAATAAAAAGGATGCATGTATTTCCATTTTCCTTTTGGATGATATTCTAGATGATGTTGTTACTTATTTTCTTATTCTATTATAGAATTTCTTGACTCCTTTCTCTTATGTGTGCGGTGCAGGTTGTCCAGTTGATGATGCTAGATTGTAAGCACGCTGTTTCTTTATTGATCCAAAATAGGGACTTGATTACACCATCAGAAGTTGTTCCACAACTTCTGAGTGCTGGAAATAAGTGTGATTTGAAATATTTCTTGCATTTATATCTGCATTCATTATTTGAAGTCAACCCACATGCTGGCAAGGATTTTCATGACATGCAGGTGTGGATAAGACAACTACATTGGTGTTTTAATAGCTTTTATGCGAATACTGTGGGCTTCATTTACTTTAAAAATTCTAGGTCATTCCGATATTTGTTGTAACTTTCTAGCCTCAAAACATTAGTTGTTGGGGAGGTGAGCTGTATTTCACCTTGTCTATGTGTGGTCAATGGTGAAGAAGCAAAATTGCAGTAGGTTCCAAATTAGTCGTGAATAGTTTTGACAACATATGACCAGCCAGGGCAGCTGAACTTTAAACAGTTTATATGGGTTTCTGTTGTCTGCTAGCCCTAGCCAAATTGGTTTAAACAGTCATCAATAGATCTGAATTCAAGGCTTTAACCCGGACCACAAATCAAACCAGGCTATAGGTTTGGTGGTCTGACCATCAGGCAAACCACTTCTATGTGTTAAAAAACAATCTAAATAAAGAAAAAAAAAATGAGGAAGAGAAAAGAGTTCCTATCAAATAGGAAGATGTTTGTATTTTGATGCCGTGTTAGGATTTTCTTGCCTGTAAACATACTCTTGTCTAGCATTCAATACTTATAGCTGTTTAGTGAAGGTGTACAATCACGTGTGTAAGGTTCTCACTCTTATGTTGAGTGCATTTTCTAATGATTTATTGTCCTTCGTCTTGCTGTTTAGGTAGAGCTTTATGCTGAATATGATCCAAAGATGCTACTTCCTTTTCTTTGCAGTAGTCAACATTACACACTGGAGAAGGTTTGGACAGTCAAAATGTTAGGTTATAATGATGTCATCATAATTTTCCATAAATGACACTGCTGAAATTCAACCTCAGGCGTATGAGATCTGTGTCAGAAGAGATCTTTTAAGGGAGCAAGTATTCATCCTTGGAAGAATGGGAAATTCAAAACAAGCCCTTGCTGTCATCATAAATGAACTAGGAGATATAGAAGAGGTATTTCATTCCATTTTCAATGCTTGGTCCTTCTGCTTTTAGCTGTTGCTTCTGGTTTTCTGTGTTTCTGGTTTAAGGATTGGTACTAATGGGAAAAGTCTTGTCATTTTCCCCAGGCTGTAGAATTTGTGACCATGCAGCATGATGATGATCTTTGGGAAGAATTGATTCAGCAATGCCTCCACATACCTGAAATGGTAATGACATAAAATGCAGACCGGAAGTATGCATGTAATTGTCTGATGATTTGTCATATTTGTCTTTCTTGTTTTTTTTACTATTCTCTCACTACTTGGCAGGTGGGTGTCTTATTGGAACACACTGTTGGCAATCTTGATCCTCTCTATATTGTAAATATGTTACCCAATGGTCTAGAGATACCTCGGTTAGTATTCTCTCTTTCTCAAGGGAAATTTGCAAATTGAAGTTGAGCTGGATTTTCTATTTCCTAGTGATTTGAATCTATAATAATAATATCACAGAGATTTCTAGGTAAAAAATGGAAAATGGAAAAACTTAGAAGGTTCACTGTTGGTGGAAGTTCACCATCAAGAATTCACATCTATCTGATGGTTAACTGTTAAGGCTGTAATTCATACTTGGAACAAGCTCAAATTTAGTTGGAGCTGTTGATTTAATAAACTGACTTTATTGTTGGATAAGCATTAGCTGCCAATTCTCAGAAGAAAAGCCTGAGGTTTGTCTACTGTCTTTATATATCGTCACTTCCTATGAATTTCTTCATGTTGCAAACCAACAACTGTAATCATTTGCCATATCTTGAAGTGGGCCGTTTTATTTCAATTGATCCTTCATATTCATCCTTCCATGCTGAGGCATTCATGTTCTATTTTTGCAATGCCAACCATTTATCATATTGTAATATTTCTTTAAAATGACCTTTAATGCCTCCAAATGACTGTTATCTCAAGATTCTTCTTGAAAATCAAAATGACCCTAGTTTTCTCATCAAATTTAGTGTTGCTGCGGTACATGCTACCCTTATGTTTCATCGCATGCACCTGAAATCATGCCTCCAAGCATTTCTGTAAGAGCATTCAATTGATGCATAAAACTTAGAACTTCAAATTATGGGGGTCTAATCTGAATTTCTTTATTTACTTATGGAATGCAATCGATTCAGTATAATTTGATTCAATCTTCCATGTTATTTTCAGGCTTAGGGATTGCCTAGTCAAAATTATAACTGATTACAGAACTGAAACTTCTCTTAGACATGGGTGCAATGATATTCTCAAGGTACTCTTCTTACACTTACTCTTACACAGCATGTGTTATAATTCTTGAAATTCCAATCTGAGGAACTTGAAATTGGTGTAAATTTGAAATATACAGGCTGATTGTGTTAACCTGTTGGTTAAATACTACAAAGAAGCAAAACGTGCAGTTTGCTTGAGCAATGAAGAAGATAATGCTCGATCCAAGAGGGATGCAAGTAAAGCTTCTCTAGCAATAGAAAAAACACCTAGTGTGAGAAACATGGAGATTAACTCTAAAACTAGGGGGGGTGGAAGATGTTGCATGTGTTTCGATCCTTTCTCAATACAAAATGTATCAGTCATCGTGTTCTTTTGCTGCCATGCTTATCATACGACTTGCTTGATGGACTCCACCTATACTAATAGCAACAAAAAGGGGACTGGAGCAACTTCTCAGGAACTATACGGGTACAATGATGATGATGATGATGATGGTGAGGATGACGAGGTTGACGACAATGACAGCCAGGCTGGTGGTCCTCGGATGCGATGTATTCTATGTACTACAGCAGCAAGTTGAGTTTGTGATGCATGTCTATACGTGTGCATGTGCGGTGTATGAGTGTGCGTGCTTTTGCTTAGCACAATTTTTTTGAGGTTGTCCTTTAGGTGCAATATTTCGTGTTCGTGCAGGTGAAAATCATGATTCTTTCTTTCCCTCACCCCCTTCGTATTATTCTCTTGAATTGTTGTTGTGCTTCTATTTAGTGGCAATTTCTGTATTATAGTCCCATGTAATTATTGGAAAGTGTAATTAATCCTTTTTGGCGGTTGATTTATGTAGTATGCCTTGTACTCAAAAAAAAAAAAAAAAAGGAAGGTTTTCAATGAAATATGGCTGCTCCTTCAATGGAATCGGAGCCAGAAGAAGCAACCCAAGTATGTAAGTTGAAAAGGTTCAAGGGTTTTTTTCTCACGTTCTGTTCTGTTCTATATGTGAACCTCCGTTCTGTGAATTTCCGTTCTGTTCTTCATCAAATCTGAGGGAGATGTCTCTATCATCTGAACCCATCTTTATTGCTACAAATTCGGAATCGTCTTAACAAAAGCCGGAAGCGCACGAGAAAATGAACAATAATTTCAAACGAAAATGACAGCGTTATTGTCATGTTAAATTTGATAATAATTAATGCAGGAAATAATAATTGCTCTAAATAATTAACACATCATGGGTGTCAAATCAATTTTAATTGTGATGTGATATATAAATCAAAACAATGAAAATCAATCCCGTTGGGGAATTGAAAATGCGAAAAAAAAATAAAGTAGGAAAATGACCGTAAACAATTGGAAGATATATATTACTAATAGAACATATATACAGGATGTCAAAATTAAGGAATATTAAAAAAAAGGAAAAATCTATTTATCATGATCTATATACCTTAAAATTTCAAGCTGTTTTTATAGGTAAAAAAAAAAAAAATTCAAGCTGTTAGTACTATATATAGGCAGCGTTTAGTTGGTTCCCTGGCAAAGGCTTTCAAGCTCAATGAGAGCCTAAAAGAGCATATGCTGGTGTTTCATATAAAAATTAATTGTCATGAATTCTCCTAAATTTTCTGTCCGATGGCTTCAATTCATGGTTATGATTCTCTCCATTTCAGTGAGTAGCAGTGTTGCCCGGATTGATATTCCGAGGCTTAGTCCAACGAGAGGAACAATCTTGGAACAGCTTGACCTTCTGTCGTCTGCAGCAGTTTCAAACGATCTTCAAACTTTTTACTACACCCAAACACTTGATCACTTCAACTACAGGCCTGAAAGTTACGTAACTTTTCAGCAGAGATATGTGATGAATTTCAACTATTGGGGCGGAGCAAATGGTAGTGCTCCCATTTTAGCCTATCTTGGAGCTGAAGGGCCATTGGATGATGATCTTGCTGTAATTGGTTGGCTCAATGATAATGCCATCCACTTCAATGCACTCCTTGTATACATAGAGGTATGGATCAGACTGAAAACATTCAGATAATCGATTAAGAATCCAAACAGATTAAATTTTTTTTTTTATGGGAAGAGAATTGAAGTAGTATTAATCTATTTTTATCAGCATCGTTACTATGGAAAATCAATACCATTTAGATCAAAGGAAGAAGCCTTTAAAAATGCAAGCACTCTGGGTTATTTTAATTCTGCCCAAGCCATAGCAGACTATGCAGAAATCATCATGCATATCAAGAAGAAACTTCGTGCTCTTTATTCTCCGGTGATTGTTATTGGAGGATCATATGGGGGAAGTAAGTGATTTACCGATTACAAACATCGAAACTTTCACCTTAATTGATTTATACGTGCTTATTGGCATGCATATACAAAAACATATACATATACATATACATATACATATACAGATCCATGTGTACTAGAAGAGTGTTCATGGATACTCAAAATTTTAAGAACTAAGAAAATTTAAAAGAAAATTTTCACTTGGTCACCCAAATTTTTTTTTCTCAATATTTTTTTCATCGATAAAATTGATAAATTTATTGTAATTCTTCCATGAATAAATCCTGAACCTCTGGAAAAAAAAAATTTAAATCCCCTAATGAATGCATATATTTAACTTAATTTTCCTTTATATTTTTTTCAATGAAATCAGTGCTTGCTTCATGGTTTCGGCTGAAGTACCCTCATGTTGCTTTGGGTGCTTTGGCTTCATCAGCTCCAATTCTTTACTTCGATAAAATTACACCAACGGGTGCTTACTTTTCAGTCGTCACAAAGGATTTTCGGGTACTTATTTCATTGAACTTTCATCTTAACTTCCTTCCCCTTTCATTTTTTTAATGTGATAGGAAATAATGTACAGGAAGTGAGCGAGACCTGCTACCAAACTATCCGAAAATCATGGTCTGAAATTGACAAAATTGCTTCTCAACCACTTGGTCTTTCAACCCTCAGCTCGAAATTCCAGACTTGCAAGTATGAACATCGAATAACTATTGGCTAATTGAGCTTTCCTTACATTTATAATTGTGATTAAAGATGCATGAAAATTAAACCAATTGACAAAATTAGAGTAATTTAAGCAGCCGTGAACCTCTTTTGGCCCAACATGGTTATTATATATATTAATTTTGAATCCAATATTTAATTCAATTAATTTGTACAATTATTTTTAAGAAATAATATTTTTCGGATATGAATTTCAAATCTAATATCTGCAATCATTTTTTTATTTTCAAGCTGTCATCTCTTTGCAAAGAAAATTAAATTAATTCTTGATTTTTTTACAAAAAAAGCTTATCTCTAATTAATTATTTTTATTGGTTATATTAGCCCTTTGACCAATTCTTCAGAGCTCAAAGACGGATTAGGGTTGATGTATGTCTCAGCAGCTCAATATAATCAGCCCCCAATGTATCCAGTTACTGTGGTATGTGAAGGCATCGATGGAAGTGAAAAAGAAGATATTCTTAGCAAGATCTTTGCTGGCGTTGTCGCTTATAGAGGGAATCGTTCTTGCTATATTAATCCACCAACCAATGAATCCGAAACTAAAGGATGGAGATGGCAGGTATACATATATATACACACAAAGAGTGTTTTTTTTTTTTTTTTTCATCAAATTCAATAGTTTCACCGTTGGAGGATATGATAATTTTTCAATTTTCATTAGGGTTTTTTTAGCCAATAAGAGATATATATCCTTAAAATAACATTATCATTAACATTAATGCATGAATATGACATCAAAGAGAATGACAAATGTTGAAAAACACAATACTTTGGGGCAACAATTAATGTTGTTCGTTATTTTTTGCCTAAGTAAATTGAGTTTTAATTATGATAACTACATGACCCTTTGTCTATGAACTAAAAAAAAAAATGGTGATTGGTGTAGGTTTTTGTTTTGTAGATTTTTTTTTTATTGTTCATCTTAGATGATTAAAATTTGCAAGTGAATGAATGGGACAAAACCTTAACAACTAAATTAACCAAGAAACTTCAATATCATCATGAATATGAGATTCATCATTGCTATAGTTGTAAGGAGTAAAGAAAAACAACGTGGCTTGATTTGCAACACATAAATGTATCTCAAAAGGATTTTATTTTAAAGGTTGCTTTATAGTCCCATGATTCCTTTAAAATTCAATATTAATTAAGGTTTCATTAATTTTTTATTTGAAAATGAAAAATTCAAATGAAATCTCTTCGAAACTATTGAATTAAATTTCTTGGGTGATTAAATTTAAATAATTAAAGAAATAAAATCGACATAAATACAACTTCGAAGTTTAAACAATCACTTATTAAAATTCAAAATTTTAACTCTTTTTTTATCTTAAAATTTCGACTTTCTTTATTAATACGAGTGGCCTTTTATATTAAATGTGTATTAGACAGATTTTTGCGAATTTTTTTCGTGTATTTTAGACATGCAGTGAAATGGTAATACCCATTGGCATCGGCAAAAATACAATGTTCAAACCCGATCCTTTCGACCTAAACAGCTTTATAAAAGAGTGCAAGAAATTCTATGGCGTTCCTCCTCGGCCTCATTGGGTTACTTCTTATTACGGTGGCCATGTCCGAACCCTCTCTTATTTTCTTTACAATTGTTTTTTTACAAATAATTAATATATGATGAATTTATATGTCCATCTATATGTTTTTGATCAATTTTAGAGGCAAATTTGCAGGATATAAAACTCATTCTCCAAAGGTTTGGTAGCAATATCATCTTTTCAAATGGGCTGCGAGATCCCTATAGTCGGGGCGGGTAATTATTACCGAAACTATCTTTAAAATAAGAAAAATTTTGCTAAAAAAAATATCTTTATTAATCAATATTAAGATTTGTTATCTTTTATTGAAGGGTGTTGGAAAACATTTCAGAAAGTATTCTTGCCGTATCTACAGTCAATGGTATGTGCCTTGCTACTATTCTGATCATGCAGAAGCTAATGTTCATTAATGATAGTAATTTGTTAAAGATGAAAACTCTTTTTTCCATAATATTTGGAATTTACTTAGGTTCATTTTAGAGCTGACTGAAAGGTTCCATTACATCGGATGATGTTTTTTTTTTCAATTTGGCTCCAAAATGGAGCTTTAATAATGATATTCTCAATATTTGTTAATTTGCATAGATTAGTTAGATCGTAAGATATCTTACTACTTTGTATCAAAAAGGGAATTAATGTAAGAGAATGATGATGTTTATGGTGCAGGATCTCATTGCTTAGATATACTTCCAGAAAGAGAAACCGATCCAGAATGGTTAATCAGACAACGGAAAATAGAGGTGAAGATTATTAAAGGATGGATGGCTAAGTACTATGCTGATCTTAAAAGCATTCAAACAATAGGATTCCAAGCTGAACATTGAACAATAATTAATACAAGAAACTCCTTCCATTTGGCCTTTCCCTTTCTCGCAGAGTATTGTTGACTATATACCTAATTTGTTCCATGTCATTGAATTGAGCTTTTTTCTTTTTTTCAACCAAATGGGTGATTTACTTTGTATGGATGGAATAGAGTCGGAATCAAATTGTCATTCCATGCAACCAAACATGACACCAAAGAATGAATGGACTTATCCCTACTTGGATATGCAATAAATGCCAGATGAGATTTTTTTTTTGGTATCATGGTTCGAATTCGTTTTCACAACATAAATGATGTGCACATATATCCTTAACCATAGGGAAACGTTAAGAAGAAAGGGAAATGACACTACTTGAAAATGATTGGACTTTAATGCTTAGGGTAGCCCTTGAATCTGAGGATGTTACATGGTCTCTCGGCATTTAATTTGCATACATTTCAAACCTGGAGAATTAAATTCTTAGCTTCTCATTAATAATTATATAAGAATTTTTGGAAACTTAAGATATATGTTGTATTATTTTTTTTGGAAAGCTCATAAATATATAGAGCCAGACAAGCATACTGTTTCATAGCTTAATTGCCATGAGTTCTCCTTTATATATTTTCATTCCAATGGCTTCAATTGCTCGTTATAGTTCTGTCAATTGCCGGTAGACATGACAAATATTAACCAGGCCTGGATAATTTGGTAGATGTATATGTTGTTGTGTATGCTTATCCAGGGTGAAAGTGGAGAGTGAGATTTGGTGGCTTCAGTTGCCATAACAATAAGAAAAGAGAAAAGTGACAGGTTTAATCTGTTGCAAAGTTTTAAATGCCTCTTGATTTGGACCATTTCCCATTGGGCTTCTGTGCTTCAAAATCATGAAAATTTTTACTCTTCTGGTCAGCATTACACGAGACTCAAATCTTACCCTCGCAGAATGGTTATCCAAATTGAAGTGAAAAAGCATCATCTCACCAGATTCTTCATACGGACCAACACCATTGTTTTTATATGGCTTCAACAATTTGGTTAATTTAGTCTGTAAGACTTCCCTCCTATGATTTCATGTTGTTTGATTAGTTTAGTCTCAATCAAAGCATGCATGAAACATTTGAATAACTTCTGCTGTTTCGACAAAACTTTTTCGGTTAATGAAGATTGTTATAGCAATATTTGAGGGGCAAAGGATTCAAAAGTCTGGTACCCCGTTTTTCCTCGATGGCTTAAAAATTCTACTACTTTGCATGATCAATGTTGGAAGCTATGCCTTCTCCGTTAAGGTCCACTCATATATAAATGGCAGATTAATTCTTCAGTCAAAACTGAAATAACTGCTATACCCATTCGTTCTTCTTTTAAGGTCAGCTTTTCTTATTATCGATAGTATTTTCTAGTGTCTTAGCTAAGGAGAAGGAAATGAGATTGTGGGAAATGTCAGCTGTAACCTGCAATCAGAAAGTATGATTAAAGGCGTCAGAGTTGTCATTTTGAGGCGTGCTCCGACACTCAAATCAGTATATTTTCTAAGGTGCGTTTTTGGGAACAAGACCAGGTGGAAGGAAAATGGTGAAGTGTGTCCTCGAGAGAAAAAGAATCCTAGGCTTAGTTCTACCTTAGTTACCTTGTGTACCTGATTTTTCTCCGCCTTCCATACGGGACAAAGAGTCATGATTTGATTAATACGATTGATAATTAAAAAGATGTTTGTATGAGCTCGAAGAGATCTTACGCGAATGAATGAAAATTACATTTAATAATTTGAGACAAATATAAGTTACATTTAATGATATAAGTCAAGTTCGTAGCCCATTGATCAGTTCTGAAGTGTAGGGGACGTGTCTGATTGGAGCAACTTATTTGAGTAACTTGAGAGCCTTAGTGCATTGACTAAATTCTAACTGTTAACTAGTTGATTTATACATAATACTTACAAAAAAGTTGAATATCTTTAAGCAAAAAGATGATATAAGATGGTTTTTTAAGAAATGAAATTTGGAAAGAAGGATAACCCATTTCTTCAATGCCAAGAGGAACTTATGTTTTATGGTAGTGTAACCTATATGTGACCACTATTTTGCTTCTAAGACCTTCCCAAAATTGTATTCAACGGTGTATATTTCATTTGAAAGAAAGGTATACTATAGTAATAAAGATTTTTCTTTTTCTTTTTTTTTTATGGATTATGTATATTTTATAGATCTAAATTTTACATTTATGACAAAAGACTCGATATAAAAAATAATAATAATAAAAATAAACATCAAAAAATATATTAATTTATACAATTATTTTAAAAAATAACATTCAATATATTTGAAATTTAAATTTTAATATCTTAAACTTTTTCTTTATTCTCATTCCACTATACGAAATTATTAACTAGAAAATGGGTGTAGTTAGGTATCATATTGACCTTTGAATCCCAAAATCCTGACACCATATGCAAAAAGATGTGTTTCTTAATGCGTTTTTACGTGGGTTTCCTAATCATTTCGAACTTTAATTAGTTAATTGTAAAGAAATAAGCATAGACAATCAGCTAATCCATGTGGTTTTGGGTGAAGCACTTTAGAAAAAAAAAAAAAACACTTCTCCGCATAGGCATCCACCAGAATTAATACATAAAATATCGTTATCTTTATAACAATATAATTAAAGATTTTTATATGCATCACATTATAGGAACCTTTACAACATTTAGCGATTATGATATGCTTGAAAAGTATTTGTTTATTACTTAAAATCCTAAACATGGGAAAGTTTCTCTGGACGAATTTTTTTTCTATGGCTCCAGGAAAAGAAGATATCACTTATCCAAAGTGAGAAAAATGAAATCATAAGTTGTAATCAATGCGCACCTAAAATTTTTTTTTTTTTAAATGCACACGTATTTTATAGTTAAAATTTTATTTTTTTTTATCTTTAAATTATGATATCTTTTGTTAAAAAAATAAACAAAAAATTATCACGATCAAGTATCGATGAATATACATCATTTGTCACTGTCAATTAGGGATACAGTTTTCCATTAAGTCAACCACATCTAACTGTAATCGATCAGTGGATAAACACCAGCCAGATTCTGATCATCAGATTAGGAATTAACATATTATTTATAAATTTCACATTACATTTTGATTTAACAGTTGCCAATCTCTTATGGTATAAATAGAATGCTGATCTTGAACTAGAATAGCACAAGAAACGAACTCAGGCAAGGCCATGGACTTCCTCAGACACTCATTTCATCAGTTCCTTTTGTTTTCATTAATTTCCTTGTCCTGTGTATCCGGAACACAGTTCAGCATTCCAAGGCTAGGGGCACTAGGAAGAACAATCCGAAGAGAACCCAAAATCAAATCTACTTCAGTTTCTACGGATTTTGAGACCTTTTACAACCGGACACTTGATCACTTCAACTACAAACCGGAAAGTTACACAACTTTTCCACAAAGATACATAGTCAATTCTAAGTAATGGGGTGGTGAAAATAATTGTTCACCAGTCTTGGTTTTGGTGCAGAATAGGCATTGGATTATGATTTATCCGGTATCGGCTTCCTCACTGATAATGCCCCTTGTTTCAAGGCTTTACTAGTATATATAGAGGTAAGAGTTAACCCTTTCTTCTCACCTGTGAACCTGTTTTGGAGGCTTACTCAGAAACTGCATGTGACATTCATCGCAGCATCGGTTCCATGGAAAATCCATACCATTCGGATCAAGGGAAATAGCTCTGAGAAATGCCAGTATTCGAGGTTATTTCACCTCAGCTCAAGCTATAGCAGATTATGCTGCCATTCTTCGCGAAGAACTCTCCGGTGATTGTCGTTGGAGGATCATACGGGGGAAGTAAGTGACTTAAGAAATCTTATTTAACAGGTTAACAGAATTTTTCTTTGGTCTATGGCCATATTCATCCTATAGACTATGTTTCGAAAGTTATTTTCTTCATATTTTGCAGTGCTTGCTGCATGGTTTCGGCTAAAATATCCACATGTTGCTCTTGGAGCTCTTGCCTCCTCAGCTCCAATTTTTTACTTTGATGACCTCGCACCACAAGTTGGTTACTACACAGTTGTGACCAAAGATTTCAAAGTAAAACATCAAATTGTATAAACATTCCTTTTTCCTCCCACCCCCTCCCCCATTTTTAATATGGTTTCAACTTATTCTATAATGGACAGGAACCGGACACTAGTGAAAGTTGCTATGAAACCATCCGAAAATCATGGGATGAAATTGATAAAGTTGCTTCAAAGTCTAATGGTCTTTCAATCCTCAGTATGAAATTCAAAACCTGCGACTAAGTCAATTAACTATGACACTGTTATTGTCAACATGCCATGTTTAATGTTATAAGCAGTAACAAGATATTTGCTTCTGTCTTTTCTGCTTAATTAATCAGAAAATTGAAAAGAACTTTTGATCTTAAGGATTACTTGGATTCAATATATTCTGAAGTAGCTCAATATGATCATCCCCCCCAATTATCCCCTTAGTATCGTCTGTGGTGGCATTGATGGAGCTCCTAAAGGGACTGATGTACTGGACCGAATATTTGCCGGTGTTGTTGCTTATATGGGAAATAAATCATGCTATGACATGAACGAATTCAATCATCCAACCGATGAAACATATATGGAGAGGTGACTGCATGTTAGTTGATGCAACTGGTTCATATATATCAGCCTTTAAGTTATAATAATATTCACTGTGACATAGCAGTATTGATTTTAAGAATAAGATGAGAATAAAAACTGAGTTTTCAAACTCTTAGCTATGTTATCTTGAATGTTTTGAAAATTAAAAAAAAAAAAACTTCTTTTGCCATGATTGCGTACAATTGCAAATAAAATTAATTATTTTACATGGTTTGATCTCTCTTTACAGACATGTAGTGAGATGGTGATGCCCATAGGCCGTGGCAACAATGATTCTATGTTCCCACCAGCCCCATTCAATCTAAACAGGTTCATAACAAAGTGCAAGAGCTTATTTGGTGTCCAACCTTCAGCCACATTGGGTGACAACTTACTCTGGAGGTTATGTGTGTTTCTTAATTTGATCTCTTTTTCAACCATTTTCCAACAGTAATCCTGACAATTTCCTCTACATTATTGATCTTCACAACTTGTATCTATCCTTAAACCTAACCCTTAAATTCTCCCATCATTGGCAGGATCTAAAGTTGATTCTCCATAGGTTTGCTAGCAACATCATTTTCTCAAATGGCCTGAAAGATCCTTACAGCAGCGGCGGGTACAGAAAAAGAATCATGTTCCTTTGTATACTATCTGATTTTAGCAGATCATTTGCATTTAATTATTTGACATAACTTAACGACAATTTCCATCTTATCACAGGGTATTGTAGAACATATCAGATAGTGTTGTTGCAGTCTATACAGGCAATGGTACTTAGCTTCTCTCTTACGATATTATACTAGGACTACATGTTTTAGTTTCTGTCACATCAAAATATGCACTAACATTAACCTGTAAACCTTCTTTGCAGGATCTCATTGCTCGGATATACTGCCAGAAATGAAAACTGATCCACAGTGGTTGATCAAGCAACGAAAATTAGAAGTTCAGATAATTGAGGGCTGGATTTCAAAGTACTACACTGATCTGCTTGAGTTCTGAGATCGAACCCAAGTCCGATCATGATATTAGCTGCTCCAAAATTATCAATGAGAACAAATTAAGTGACCATATCCAAATTTTAACTATAATATTATATATATATATATAGAAGCATGTTGGATATTAAAAATACAGTACTGTAAGGATAGTTGTAGCCCATGAATGATAGATGATTTTAATTATGAATATGCATATCAAATCTCATTACACGTACTCCACCAAACCATAGTTACACATCAGAACTCCTACATATTTCAACACACTGGCTGTGTTTGTGAGGGGGGTTTGGAAAAGATTGTCAGCACTTTGATAAACAGAGTTTTATAATCAAGTTTTAACAATTGATTTATTTATTCAGGACAAAGATTGAGAAAGGCTCACAATTGTTGGAACCTTGTATCTTTTGGGTGGTATGCTTCCCTATGAAGTACCACTACAAATATTAATATGTTTCCATTTGGTAGGCCAATAAGGGCACTTTATTTTATCCAATATGCCAGAAGTGGGTTCCCCAGTCAACTATGATACTTCCACTCAGTTGATTCCTTTTGCAAGTTTAGGGTCAGGGCATCTTAAGGGAGGAAAAGAAGGAAAAGAAACTGCAGAAAGTGTGTGCAAAGCATCTGATAAAACTTTGATACAAGAAAATGAGTAAGTTTAAAGAATAAACAAAAACAAAACATGGAATGACTCTTATACTGATGATGGCAGATTGGAAGATGGAGAAACACTTCCCTCATTTCAAAACCTTGATGAATTAAGGGATGGCCCTCCAATAGGTACAGTTATTGCTGTTCATTTGAGCTATAAAAAGCACATTCAGTGGTGCATTTGCAGGCTTGGCCATTACATTTTCTTTGATCTTTTTGGATTTTACTTTAAGTTTAGCTCTCTCTTTTGAGTCCATAAATGAACCTGCATTAAGAATGACCCTGCCTCCCTTTTTGGCTGATATTGCCATATTATTATGCTCTTGATTGAGAAGTCAGAACGTGGTTAAACTAAGCACTTGGCTACTCTATAATGGTTTTCAACATATAATTTCAAACTGTTTACAGATGTAGTTAAAATCGTTTGATGTTACCACAACATATATATATATATATATATATATATCCTTCAAAAGTTTAATTAGAAGTTTCTCATGATTACAGTTGCTACCATCATTTATGATGTTGCATGGCTTGGATTGGAAATCAAGCAACATATTCCCCATTTTTTAGTAATCTTTTTCTTAAATTATTTGATACATTAATAAAAAAAATTTTTAACTCTACAAACGAGATTAAAATAGTGACACATATCTTTTGTATAAATATTTTGAACTTTACTTTATAAATTTTGGGTGGAATTTTTATTTTTATTTTTATTATTTGAAATTATTAAAATTTAATTTTGATTATTAAAATTAAGAATTTAATATTCTATCAATAGATCATACGGTTGTTAATAAAAGTGAAATTTTTTTAAGTCTATTAATTAGAATATTATAACTTATTTATTATATTAATTTATTAATTATTTGAAATATATTTTAATAAAACATGTGATATCTCTCTAATTTCGTTGAAGGAGTTCAAAATCTTCACTTAAATAATTTTTGTTAGCGCTTTAAAACAAAATAGATTCAAGGCTAGTGCTTCTCATTTCTTTCACCTCTTAAACAATTGGGCCTTGCATAAAGAAAAAGAACCAATTGGGCCCAACTGAACGTTAAATGACCCAAATGATGAAATTTCTTGTTTGCCTTTTGGGCATTAAGCGGGGGCCCATTATATATTTCACTACAAAAATAAAATGGCAAAAAATAAAAGAGGAAAAAAGTCTAATCATTTTAGAGGTTTAGGGTTTCAGAAGCGAAGAGAAATCTGAATCGAAAATCGAAAATGTTGAGAGTAAATCGAGTGATAAACCAAGCAAGAGCTTCGATTTCCACTTGTCAACGGCTCTTTCCTTTTCCTCCTGAACATTTCGCTCGAAAATCCTCTAATCGCTTCCTCGACATTTACAAGGCAATTTCTCCCATTTTTTTGAGCTAAAGTTAAATTTTAGATCTTTTAACGTGCTTTTTGATAAAATATAATAAAAAAATTGGTTTAATTTGATTTACGGCAGTGCTGATGAAATGAATAGAGGATATTTTGCTGATATGTCTGAGCTAAAACAACATGGTGGTAAGGTTTTAACTCATTTATTCATTAAAAAAAGAATTATGCTAAATCATTTAAAAAATCTGTTAAAATTTTATTAAATTTGCCAAAATAGAACTGATTTCTAGCAAAGTAATGTTGCTTTCTTAGAAGACTTTATTTATTGGAACTTTTTTTTTTTTTTTTTTTTGCAGATTGCAATGGCAAATAAGATTTTAATTCTGGCAATGCGGCTAGGAAGTTTCCTGACACGGATGTGGCATACTCTGATGGTAGAAAGCTAAAGCTGCCGATTGTTTTTAATGAAAATGGGGTTGATGTGGACGAGTTGGCCGTCCCTAAAGCATCTTTAGTCTGGTTATCATTTAGAGCTAGCTCTCAGGTATGGATTCCTTCTGCTGTGTTTGTTTAGGATCAATTTATTATATTTCGAATGATGTTATAAATCTTTCATTGAGCAATTATCTTGAAAAAAGAATGTTGATTAGATGGTGCATTGCTTTTAAAGTTTGGAATAAGGGAATATCGGCTTCTCCGTGCACTTGAGAGGCTAAGAGTTTTAGCTAAAATGTAAGTGTGAAAACATCAAAAACAGAAGAAAGAAAATGGTGATGTTTTTTGCTAATTAATTTTTTTTTCTGGTTATTCTTGTTGTTGGTTGCTGTTGCTGCTGCAACTTAATCCCTCTTTTCCTTGGCAGCGAATGGTTGATTCTTGGAGCAAGCCTTTTATGAAACCTTTAATGACTCCAAGAATGTTCAGCTATATGAGGTTCTCTGCTTTTTTCTATTTAACTTATAGATTCATTCAAATGTTGGTAAACTTTTTTGAATACAAGGTGGATCAGATGTTCTTGGCTTTCTGGAGCTTGAATAGATAGTTTACATGCATCTGCTACTCAAAATAATAATAAAACAAGAATAAAAGAGAACCACGCTGTGTTTGACTAATGACCTTCCGAGTTGAGCTTCAAGGGCATCAGATCAGCCCATTATTATAGTCAAGTTGTTTCTTGATTCACTGATTCAAGTTATGGAATTCTTGTGGCTGATTTTATGCCTTAAGTTATTTGTTCAAACTACTCATGTTTGAAAATTATTATTTGTGGCTAAATGAGAGTATCTTTTCTGTTATCAGGTGTATTTTCAGACCCATTGCTCTTATGCTTGAGTCCAATTAAACAGCTGCTTCTTCCATTTATGAGGAAACCTAGCGATGGAGAAAAGGACACTCTTCAGAGTTAGACTGTTTTTTCATTTGGTGACCATTATTACTTTTGAAAGGAATTTAAGATACTAAATCTTCTAACCGGGTACTCAAAGTTTCTTATATCCTAACATAACTATTCATATGATACCTTTAGCTTGAAATATGCTTTGTTGTTGGTTTGAAGGTATATTTTCCTGCTTGAAAATTTTGGTAGAGTAAGATGGCAAGGCTTTGGTTTGGCAACAAACGACAAAATGTCATCACTTCTTTGTTGCCTGACACTTCTTCTGGAGAATAAATAGGTAGCCCGTACCAAGCATGTTCTAGATACTGTATGATCTAAATTCTTGGGTTAATCCCCATTTTTACATTGAAGGGATACCAGGCTCAAAAGAAAATGAGGATGTGCTTGGTTTTGAACATGGTCCTATTTGCTATTTTCATTTTCATCGAAAATGGAAAAGTAATGCTAAAATGTGCTTGGTTATTGAAAATGATAATTATATTTTAGCAAATGGAAATCCATAATGGCAGAAAACTGATAACAATTGTGGTATATTATCACTGTTTTCAATGAAATATAGCAGATAACAAAAACAAAACATATTTTTGTTCCACTCACCAATTTCATTTTCTAAGAAAAATGAAAAGCATAGAAGCACTCCTTATACTATTGTTAGTTTTATTGCAGTTTCAATTTCTTACATTCTAAACAGTTATACCATCATCACTACCTTATACGAGACTATACTATTTTGCTACTTCTGTCAACAATATCCCTTTGGTTTTCCCTGCAGATTCTTTGACTTGTCTATTAGCAGCTAAATCTAAAACTAAAATCCTGTTGGCACAAAAGGATTGAAAAATTAATTTTACAGTTTGAGAGACATCAATTTTGTTGCAGAATACCTTGGTGTCGAGTTTTTCAAAGGAACTGATGTATAATATAATATTCTTCCCTTAACTGATGTGTAGAGTTGAATGAATTGTATCTTATTTTATGATCCTGCCTCCAAAATTTCTCAACTATTAGAATAAAATGCATTATTATTCTCTTGGATATTTGATTCAGACAACAAATTCAGGCAGAAGTTGGTTTATATTGATTCAGTCTTTCCCTATATTGTTTTTGTCTTGAGATAGAATTCTATTTTATTTTATTTTATTGTAAGTAATAGAGGATTCCATGCCATTTTTCTTGCAAGGAAAGTTGAACATAACCTCAAGAGAGCAGGTTATATCTGGTGACAGAAGTCGTATATATACAGTATAACCTTTGCTCAAAATCTTCAACCCTAAACTTTATGAAATCAAAATTAATATTCTGGAATTTATTTCTTGACAAAGTCATAGCAATAATTTCAGTGGATGGTTGATAAAATTAATGATCATCCAGCTGGACAGCGTAAAATGGTAAAACAAAAGAAAAGCAAACGGTTGGACAAAGTCGGAAAGCCTTTTTGTCAAATACTGTTGATTATAAAAAAATTTTATATATATTTTTGGAAAGATATTAAATGACAAATACGTAAGAGTAGAACCAGTAATTTTTTTTATAAATTTTAATTTTAATTAATAAAATGAAAATTTTTAATATTTTATTAATAAATTATACTATTGTTGACTGATTATAAAAACTTTTATTTTTAAAATAAGTTTATTTTTTATGATTTGAGAATTGAGAATTTTTTCTTTATATTTATGTACTAATAAAATCGTGAAAATAAATTTCTAAATTTTCATAATGTATTATAGCGTATGGAATTTAATAGTTTTTGTATTAATAGTAATTCGTTGCGACTAGAGGTATAAATTATACATTAGTACTAGTAAGTTATTCGGGTTCGATTTGAAGAAAACTCAAATTCGGTTCGATTATTATCGAATCGAGCTCGAGCTCGAGTAATTCGACTTATCAATCGAGTCGAATTCAAATATTCTTATATTTGACTCGCGAGCCTAATCGAATTTTTATATTTAAATATATTTTTATTATTTTAATTAATAAAATATTTCGAATCCGAATTCGAGCAAAAAATAATTGAATTCTTGTTGAATATATGAATCGAGCTTATTTTTACATATTAATTGAGCTTAATCGAGCGAATTCGAATAGCTCGAATTCGATCACGAATCGAACGAGTTCGAATATCTCGAATTCGATCACGAATCAAGTTCAATCTTGAAATATAAAATTCGATCGAATTCGAACCAAATATCGAACTCCGAATTATGAGTCAAGCTCAAGCTCGAACTTTTCATTGTATCGACTCGATTACAACTTTAATTTTGACAATGAATTTCATTTGGTTGAGAGGAATATAAAATTTGATCTAAAATTTTATTAGTGAAAATAAAAAATTTACAATTGAAAATAAATATTTTTCACTTTCGATGAGTCACACATTTTTCTAGTCTTAACAATTCGTATATGGGATTTTGTAGCAAATGGCAGGCATAAATATATCTAGCTCATTGACTATATAAATAAATAATATTTTATTTTGCAAAATCTTCCTTCTAGATATATCCTTTGGACCCGGTTCTTTGATGGTGTTCGAAATTTACATAAAAATTTTTCAAACTGACAAATTCAACGAAGAATGATATCATCATATTTGAAAACTTAAATTTAATTTAATAATAATTAGATTGGTACCACTCAATAATAGTAATAGTCAGATAGGTATAGTATGAGAACAGATACATGTACCATTAAACCGAGTGACGGACCGTTACTTTGACCCGTTGTTTCATTAAAATAAAATTCATCCGAAATTGGATTTTTTTTTTAACTCTCATGTTTACATTAAAATAAAGTTTTTTAATAGGAAACAACTTTGAAAGAGTTTTAACCTTTTTTAATGAGAGGCGGGCTTTGAGGTTTTTTTTTTTTTTTTTTTTCTCTTAGAAATTGCATTTGACAGTACGACGGATTCAATCCTAATGCATTATAACCGTGATACAATGAGAATTTTTTTTTTTGTCAATAAAAATTAAAAAAAGTATATCTCATCTCTAAAATCAAAATAAATCATCAATTTACAAGAAAATTTATAAATATTTTGAACTTATAAATTATTTACCAATAACAAACTTTAAAGATTCAAATCTTAAATTTTAATTATTTACATCAATTTTTATTTAAAGTTGAACAAACAGTCGATTCGATTAAGTTAATTATAAAAATCAAATAATTGATAAAATTAATTTAATTTATTATAAAAATTAAATTAACTTATATATATAAAAATCAAATAGTTTTTGTTTCATATTATTCAATATACTTATATTATATTATTTTTTAATTATTTATTTTATATTAAGTTGAGTATTTTAATTTATTCAATTTAAATATTTTAAAATCAAAAATTGATTAATTTAATCATTTAAACCAAAATAATAATCGAAATATTCATATAATTTAAATTACCCAACTTATTTTTCCTCGAAATTTTGGTTTTTATCATTTTTTTTTTTGTTATAACCAAATTTTACTCAACCTGACAATTTTTCTCAATTTTTACCACGCTATCAAATCATCCCTAAATCTTAAGGAAAATAGCTTCACAAATTGTATGGAAAAGAAGTCGAATTGGTAGGGCCAATGAAGAATGATAGTTCAATTTCTCCTTCATTTAATAGTGAATTCACTTCCTTATGATTGTTGTATTGCGATTTTACAAAGCTTTTATGAGTCATAATCTTGGGCAACTATTTTTCAAAAGACAGTTGCTTTTTGACTTTTTCTAGAACTAGTTCTTCCTTACACAAGCTTTGAAGTTAATTCAATTACATATCAAGTTAGCAGACATCTGAAATCACTACTGTTTTAAGCCAAACCTAAAGTCCTTTTTTTCGGCTGATGGACCACAAGATTTTTAAGCTTTATACTTTGGTTAAAGTAAAGCAAATTGGTAATTAAATGAAGATATTTTTAACTATATGAATTTAATTTTTAATAAAATAAAAATGCTCCCTCTATCTATTTTTTTTTTGTCAATCTTTCCTTTTTGAGATATATTAAAATTATGTCTTTTTTTTTTAGTCTAAAACTTTTATTTTTTATTTTTTGATATTAAAAATAATGAAAATTTAATTTTATAAAAAAATTTAAATTTTAATATTAAATACATTAAAATCAATAACTTACAAATTAAAATAAATTATTTATATACTAAATTGAACGAGTAAATAAATATTTATTTATTTATCTTATGTTAATAAAATAGATATAACTTTGAAACGTTCGAAAACATTGACCAAAAAAATTTAAATTTTATATAACATTACAATATTATTTTTTTTCTTATAAATGAGTACAATTACTATACAATAAATATATAATACTAATACAAATGCGACCACATCATATCTTACTAGAGGATTCTTTACCTTATATAAACCTCATTTTATTTATATAAAAAAGAAAATGCATAAAAGCGTATGAAATACACATATGATGTTAGCTCATCGAACATGAATGTAAAAGAAATAAAATATTTTTAAAAAAAATTATAATAAAAAATTATTGTAAATATTTTTAAATAAAAAATTATTACATAAAATAATTTATCAAATGTTAGTTGATAATGCACAAACGGACTGAGTTAAGTCGGGGTAAGTATAAATATGCAACGAACCGTGGTCCATGTCTTGCTCAAAACTGTTTGTCGTGTTGTGTTTCTTTAACCAAAACTCGTTCTTTCTAAGATTTTGTCTTTAAATTCTCTTGTTTTTTAGTATTTTTTTTCCAAAGCCAATTACCCTTCTTTTCACCTTCTTTGATTTTCTTCTAAATTTCCCGTCTTTATTTTAGAGAGAAATAAAGGAAAATGGATAGTGCTACAAAGTTTGTGTAAGAGAGAGGAAATGGCGGCGGTTTTTCCCGCCTGTATTATGGTAATGGTCTTGGTTTTGGAGGCTGCGGTGGTTATGGATGGTTTTCCAGCGACTTTGAATCTGGAGAGAAGGATTCCTCTGGCGAGTCAGGAACTCGACCTGAGTCGACTCAGAGAACGTGATAGAGTCAGGCATGGAAGGTTGCTGCAGTCCTCCGTTGGTGTCGTGGATTTTTCTCTTCAAGGCACATATGATCCGTTTCTTGTTGGGTAAATAAGTTCGAATCACAATTTTTAATCTTTTTCGAGTTTAGGCTTGGTTTTTTGGATCATTGGTTTCTAAATTTAGATTGAAAAGTTTAATTTTTTGATGGGTTTTGTTTTTTGGAATTTGATATTTATAAATAAAATTATCATTCTTATTACCTTCTTTCTCTGTTCACCATTTCCTTCTCTTTCTCTTTGATTTTCCTTTGCTTTGGCTTTTGTTTCCTCTATCCTTCTCTCTCTTCTTAGTTTGACTGATTTATTTTTTATTTGTTTTTAGGCTATATTATACCCAATTACAATTAGGTTCTCCTCCGAGGGATTTCTATGTACAGATTGATACTGGAAGTGATGTTTTATGGATAGGTTGCAATTCCTGCAATGGTTGTCCTCAATCTAGTGGACTTAAAGTAAAATTCGCTTTTCCTTATATTTGTTTATATTCCTTTTTTTTTATTATTTTGGTAATTGATTGAAACAAAAAGACTTGAGCTATTATGATTTTCTTACAGATTCAACTTACTTTGTATGATCCTAAAAGCTCATCAACATCTTCATTAGTCTCATGTTCAGACAAGAGATGTAAAGCAGGTGTTCAAACATCAGATTCTAGCTGTTCAGGTCAGAGCAATCAATGCAGTTATTCATTTCAGTATGGTGATGGTAGCGGAACATCGGGATATTATGTATCGGATTTGTTGCATTTTGATACAATACTTGACGGATCTATGACTGCTAACTCTACAGCTCCTATTATGTTTGGGTGAGCTATGTAGAATTCTTCAATGTTATGATACTAATCATGTTTTTTCGAATTTGTTTGCTTATAAAGTGGAATTTATTGGCTTAAGTTGTGGATTGTGAAACAGGTGTAGTACGGTACAGACTGGAGACTTGACAAAGTCAGACAGAGCGGTTGATGGAATCTTTGGGTTTGGGCAACAGAGTTTGTCTGTAATCTCACAACTTTCATCGCAGGGAATAACACCTAGAGTGTTTTCCCACTGCTTAAAAGGAAATAATGGTGGTGGAGGTATACTTGTTTTTGGAGAGATTTTGGAGCCGAATATGGTTTACACTCCACTTGTCCCATCACAGTATGTTCTTTTTTGTTAGGAATTTTATCTCATTTTAGCAGCTCTCTTTTTTATCTATCGTTTCTGTTTGTGATCCTGGTTAGCTATTTCTTTTTATTATGCTTTATTAAATTGTTTACAGAATTGAACTTTTTGCCTGTTCCTGGTTTTGAAATTGTCATTTTCTTAATTTATAACTGTAAGCACTTTGTAATCTTTGAAAGGTTAGGAGGAAAAAGCATCACTAAAATAAACTGCACCTCAAGCCAGAATTTGTTCTATCTTCAATCGCTCATTTTTTAGTCAATTACACTTGCTTTTGATTTTGATTTTCGACGGGTAGTGTTCCTTATTATTTATAAAACAAAAGAACCTTTGTGCCTATGGTGTGACACATAGTGGTACTATGTTCTGATCATAATTTCTTCCATTATTTGGTTGAAACAGACTGTCATTTGAACTTTGTTATTTTTATTATATGCAGCTTTCCTCAATATTTATAATACATTTTCAAATGTGATTTAAAAATATCTCTCAGTTCTAATGATACATGGCATGAATAGAGTAGGTATAATTGAAGAAGAAGATTAATACAGCAGTTATTTCATAATTTGAATTGGCTTTGGCTTTCATAATCAGTCTTAATAATAAAAGTAGCTACATTTTTTAAATTTCCAGAGATGGTATAAAGCTCTAACCTTCAGAGATTTATAATCCCCTATCTCCCGTAGATTAGATATAAGCGATTTCTTTCTGCTAGTGAATCTCATTTGATGGATGTAACCCCTTTTTTTTTCCTTTGCAATTTGTATTATGTAGCATGTTTATGTCACCTATCAGGCACACCAATTTAGACTTGTCTTATTTGGAGGCTTCTTCGCTATGTTACAGATAATCATTTAAGTTTCAGCTGATTCTTATATTTTAAATATTAATGTTCTTTCTTTGGCTGAAGCATTGCCTCGATAATAGACTCCCCTCCAAAATAGTCACCAAGTTGAAATCCCCCTTAATGAGACTGTCAAGAGAATTAAAAAAAGGAAAAAGAATCTTCTTTCTGCTTGCTTGATGGTATATGCTTTACAGTTGGAATATATAAGGCCCGATGGCAATTTGCTTAACCATTCTTGCACATACAAATTTCAGGCCTCACTATAATCTTAATCTGCTGAGCATTTCTGTTGGCGGAAAAGTTTTATCAATTAACCCGTCAGTGTTTTCAACATCAAACAACCAAGGAACAATAGTTGATTCTGGAACAACTTTGGCATACCTAGCTGATGAAGCTTATGATGCTTTTGTCAATGCTGTAAGTATTGAGCTAGGTTTTACTGATACTTGGACATTATTAAGGAGATTCATCAGCAATATGCTTATTACCTGCTAAGCTTCTTTTTGTTTAATGAAACACAATTACAGTATGATTGTGAAGGATGCGTTAAATCATTTAAATTATTCTCTTGTTGTGCAGATCACAAACACTGTTTCCCAAACTGCGAGCCCTTATGTTTCCAATGGAAATCAATGCTACCAGATGACCTCCAGGTTGACTTCACACATATTATTTCATTTTGTTTTCAACAAGAGTGTTCAATCTTCTAAGATGATTGTAACTGAAATTGTGTTAACATTCTGTTCAGTATCACTGACATATTCCCTCAAGTTAGTCTGAACTTTGCCGGTGCATCCATGATTTTAAATCCTCAGGACTATCTTGTACAGCAGAATTCTAATGTGAGTCTTTTAAAGCTTTTGACATGCATACATAGATTTCCATCTACTTTTATCTTCTTCTCTTTCTACTATATTGTTGAGGATCTGTCGAATTTTCTTCCCTTTATTTACTGCTTCTGTCTAATCATTAGCCAATGTTTCAATTGCAAAGTGGAAGCATATTGAAACAGGCTTTAAAATTTAATTCTAATCTGAATGAAGTTCCTTGTTTCTGCATCATGTTTTTATTTCATATCCCAAATTTCTGAATGGAATGATCTGCTTTGATTTTTACAGGGTGGTGTTACAGTTTGGTGCATTGGCTTTCAGAAAATTCAGGGTCAAAAGATAACAATTTTAGGAGGTATTTTCACTGAACAGAATGTTTTGATTGATTGGAATGTACTTAGTTTGGACTTCATGAATTTTGGGTCCCCTCTAAAGTTTGTAATTTTCATAAAATATTAGTGCTTTTTGATCACTGATCTGGATGGTTTTTGCCTCCGTGGAGAAAGCAGCAAGCCAGATAAAAGTTTCACTATCTTCCTTTTTTGCAGATCTTGTTTTAAAAGACAAAATCGTTGTTTATGATCTGGTAAATCAACGGATTGGATGGACCAACTATGACTGTAAGTGTAAATTACCCTGTCAAAATGAGCCTTAGGATTCCACATTACAATAGATTTTGTTAATAATCTTACAGTGCAACGATCTCCTCAGTCCTGTAAGCCGGCACTTTCACCATAATGGTGAAACAGATTTAATATATGCCAATTGAAACTGATCTTTATGTGTTAAAAGTAAGCCATTTTTTAGCACCAAATACGAGAAAATATTTTGATGTTACGATAATCAAAGGCTATGATTTTTGCTTTTTTTTATAAGGAATAACGTTACGAATAGCCTTGATATCATTGAGTTTACATCAAACACTGAATCTGCTCCCTTGTGTATGTGATTAGGTTCAATGTCAGTCAATGTCACTGCAAAAGTTAACACAGGAACTGAATTTGTCGATGCGGGGCAAATGAGCAACGATGGTTCATCACGGTATCAATCACCGAGCATGATAGCTTTACTTCTACGTATAATTGTGCTTGCCGGTCTTCTATTTTCATAGCATATACTGCAAGGGCTCTGGAAATAACATTCTTGATTTCATTGTATATTTTCTCACCTGTTTGTGATTTATAGCAATCTGCAGAACCATGATTTATTATTTGATTTGCAGCCAGCTTGTGGCTGGCTGCTCAGTGTGCAATACAATTGTAGGTTATTTTCATGGCACTGTTTTTCTTTCGAGTGTGTCTTCATCAGCCATGAAAAATTACAGATTTTAGGGGTTTGCTTTATTGGCAGTGGTGTAAATTACATTCGTATACAGGATCATTTTTTACAGCAAATTTCATTTATACAAAACCTTCTTGTATTTGTTACTTAGCTTTTACTTTTAATCTCATATCCCTTTATCCATATCAAATCCTCATGTCATTCAAAGACACTCCAGAATAAAAAGATCTTGTGCTGTATGAAAAAAAAGAAAAAGAAAAAAAGAAATGCTTTTACATATTTTACAAGAATTAACACCAGATGCATCGAGAAAAAGGCATTAGTATCAAAATCTCGGCATATCGAGAAACCATGTTGCTCAAAGATAAAACTTGACCCATAAAAAAACGGATATGATTAAGCAGAGAGTGGAAAATCTAAGCATCAGGTAAGATTCAGAAACTTAAGCTCCATAAGATTGGATCTGATGAAATTAAAAATAATAATAAATTTTATTATAATTATAATTTAAAAAAATTTAATAAATATTTATGTTGAATGAATTTTATTAAAATTAATATTTAAATTTGATGACAAAATAAATTCCATCACCTGCATCGAAAATTTAATAAAATCTAAACCTAACCAAAGAGAAAAGAGACAGATGACGGTTGAAACCCAGCTACCACCTCGGCATCAAATACTTGCAAAATCCGGAAGATTGTGTAGTAGTTCGGAGCTTTAAATCCAGAGAAAATATGTGTTGGAAGTTAATGCCATTGACATGTGTGAGAGCCACTGAGTTTCCACGTCACAAGAAACATGTAAAACCCCTCAGAAGAAAAACTGCTCATCGCCCATTGGCATTGCAACATGGCGATCTGAGGGACCCCAAGATGATATCTTACTTTAATATCTAGGACCCACTTCAACCTTACTCAAATTTAAAGACAAACGCAAGTCTAAGCGCGTGAAGCTCAAATCACAAAAAACTTCTTCAGTCCCCAGGCTCTCCCAACTCCCCAAAGCTAAAAGGGCCATCTCTCTCCAAAAATCTATAATAAAAATTCCTTCCTTTAATCATCCGGCGAAGCCACCCTCAAAAACCCTACTTTTCTACCACCTCAACCACCTGTCAAATCCATTAAACTCAAATTTCGCATCAAGTTTTCTTTTTTTTTTTTTCTATTTTCTTGATAGAGTTTTTAAGTTTCTTGGTTTTAAAATCTGGGTTTTTGATTGAACATAAAAACTCGTTTGAATTCAATCAAAACTTGTAAATTTAAATATCCAATTTGTCCTTTTTGTTTTGGAAATGGCTGAGGATAAGAATGGAGATCGAAGTGAAGTGAGTGATTACTCATCAGAAGATGAAGGGACTGAAGACTACAGAAGAGGAGGGTACCATGCGGTGCGGATTGGTGACACTTTTAAGAATGGTTGCTATGTGGCTCAAAGCAAGCTTGGCTGGGGTCATTTCTCCACCGTTTGGCTTGCTTGGGATACTCAAAGATCGGTATTTTCCTCTTCTTTTTGTTGCTTTTGAGTTTTTCTTTTCTCTCCTTTTTAATAAATTTATAGTAGGCTTATGGTGAAGTTTGCTTTTCTGATGGGAACTGGAAATTTAGGGAAGTTTTAAATTCTTGTGAG
Organism: Durio zibethinus; assembly: GCF_047325235.1. Taxonomy (NCBI): domain Eukaryota; kingdom Viridiplantae; phylum Streptophyta; class Magnoliopsida; order Malvales; family Malvaceae; genus Durio; species Durio zibethinus. The sequence goes on along the minus strand of NC_143176.1, from coordinate 21,095,350 downwards.
CTGGTTGAACTTTTCAAGTAAGAAAAAACTTGTATATTTTGTTAGTGAAGAAACCAAAGAGAAAGATAATGAAAGGAGCAATGAAGATATGGGATTTTCACCATTGGTTTTAACTGGTGAATCCTTAATAAGGTGAAACAAATATTAGAATGATGATAAAATACACTTATAAAATGTAGGCCCAGGTTTATTGTTTCTTTGTGACAAAAAAAAAGGGGATAAATTTCATTTTTCTCGTGGAATATTTTGTTTGGGTGTATTAAGAACAATGAAAGGAGTCATTGTAAGAGATGGTGGAATGTGCATTGCTTTTGGTTAATTGAAGGGTCTTATTTCTGCAGCTAAAGTTGTGAAAGAGTCTAAGATTTGTCTCCTTGCAATTTAGCTTCAGAGGCCCTTCATTTGCCAGTCACAGATAATTTTCGCTATATTACATATAGTTTTCTTGTTGCGGCATTTATATTATGATTATTTTCAATGTGCTTATTTATCACTACGTTTCTTTCTTCAGATTATATGATGCTTTGTTCCTTAAATTTTGTCTTTTTCTTATGTAGAATTGGATCAGCAATTGCCATTTAATATTCATGGTTCAACTCTTTAACCAGATGAGAAATTATTGTTTGTAGCTTTACGTAGCTTTGAAGATTCAAAAGAGTGCTCAGCACTACACTGAGGCAGCAATGGATGAGATAAAGATCCTAAAACAGATAGCTGAGGGAGATCCAGATGATAAAAAGTGTGTTGTGAAGCTCTTGGATCATTTCAAGCATTCAGGGCCTAATGGGCAGCATATGTGTATGGTTTTTGAGTACTTGGGGGATAACCTTTTGACCCTTATTAAGTATAGTGATTATCGAGGGGTTCCACTTCACATGGTTAAAGAGATTTGTCATCATATCCTAATGGGTCTCGATTATTTACATCGTGAACTTTCAATCATTCACACTGATTTAAAACCAGAGAACGTGTTGCTATTGTCAGTGATTGATCCATCAAGAGATCCTAGGAAATCTGGTGCTTCTCTCATTCTTCCAACTAGAAAGGATAAGGTTGTCTCAGAGACTGTTGCTTCAAAAGAAATTAACAGTTCAAATGGAGATTTGACAAGGAATCAGAAAAAGAAGATTCAGAAGAAGGCTAAGAAGGCAGATCAAGCTTGTGTAGGAAAGGAAGTTTCTGAGGAAAATGAGACAGATTCCCAGACTGGTGATATGGAAGATATTAATGCTGATGCAAAATCAAATGAAGTTTCTGGTGAAGAACAGCCAAATAGTTCTATGGTTGAAGATGAGGCAAAGAGTGATGGAATTAACAATGGTAACCAAGGAAAGGAGCGCCATAGAAGGGGGAGCAGTGCAACAAGGAAAAAACTGCTAGAAGAAGTTGATCTTAAGTGTAAATTGGTTGACTTTGGCAATGCTTGCTGGACATATAAACAATTTACAAATGATATTCAAACCAGGCAGTATAGATGTCCTGAGGTTATCCTTGGATCCAAATACTCAACATCAGCAGACTTATGGTCTTTTGCTTGTATTTGTTTTGAACTGGCTACTGGTGATGTTCTTTTTGATCCTCACAGTGGTGAAAACTATGATCGAGATGAGGTATGTAGAAACCATTCTGACTGTCTATCTCAGATTTTTATTTGCCTTCATTGGATACTTCATAGTCTTATGTGCCTCTTAATTACTGTGGACCTGTGGTTCTTATGTGTGATAGCCATGTAGTTTTTGAATTAATTTCACCAATCTTATGTTGAACTATTTGCACCATAGTGGATATTAGACCTGGCACTGCTTGATGCTTGTTTGTTTTCCTTGTAAGATTGTTCTAATTTGCATGCATTTACATATAAATACCAGTGCCTCCCTTATGCGCAGCAAATAAGGACAGAGAGAAAATGAAAGTTAAATGATGAAATTTCTTAGGCACTAACATGAGTTCAATATGTTTTTACCTTAGATTTGTTATACCAGCCATAATTTTGTAACAAATGAGGTTCTGTTATGCTTGTTTAGCTTCTATTTTCTAATAAAACAACAGAAGTCAGTATGAAATCTATAACATAGAGGGTTGCTTGGCATTTGTTCGCATTCAACACCGAACAAAACAAAAACCACCGATTATGCATAACAAAAGTAATTATGTGTTTTCTAAAAGAACTTGTTTCCTCTCTCTGAATTTTTTTTTCTTCCCTCTAACAGTACTAAAATGTAAAAACAAGAAATTTTAATCCGGTAGGCTTCTTACATTTTAAGTTGTTTTGTGGATATCTGTAAATGACCAATAAAAACTAACGGGTTATTCTTTGTTCCAGAAAATTACTCACTTCCCTTAGAAATTTTCAGTGGCCTTAGATGCAACACCAAATAAGGCTTCATTCCATTTTATGTTTGAAATAAGCTTTTATGTAACCTACAATGGGCTACGATATGTGCCTAATTGTTTCCTATTTGAGCAGTCATGACAAACTTAAAGAAATTCTTAGAAACAGAAAGGCCACCATAAGATGAGATGAGCCCCACCTACCTATCATATATAATTTTTCAATATTATTATTTTGAGTTCTGCAGACAATTAAGAGATTTTGTTCTTGCCTTTTTCCCCTGACTTATATTTCTCATTTCCAGGATCACCTGGCATTAATGATGGAGCTTCTTGGAATGATGCCACGCAAGGTAAGAACAACAATTACCTCTCAAAGGAACAAGTTTGCCATCCTCCTTTCGTCTTCTCTTTGTTTTTTGGTTAATTGTTATAAGTGTTGTTTCAAGGGAATAAAGTAAATCTTGACTGCTTCACTCTGTTAAACCATAGACTTTAAGGTATTGTGAATGTAATTCTCACTGTTTTGAGTGTAACAATTTTCTTCAGATTGCATTAGGTGGCCGCTATTCTCGGGATTTCTTCAACAGATATGGAGACTTGAGGCATATCCGTCGGTTACGTTTTTGGTCTCTCAATAAGGTGCTTATGGAAAAGTATGATTTGAGCGAGCAAGATGCTACTGACATGGCTGGCTTCCTAATTCCAATACTTGATTTTGTCCCTGAAAAGAGACCCACAGCAGCTCAATGCCTCAGCCACCCATGGATCAGTGCAGGCCCTAGACTGCTTGAACCTTCCACAACGGCTCCTGAACAGTGCACAGATGATAGTACATCTGAAATGGAAAGGAAAGAGAAGGATGACCGGGAGGCCATGGAGGCTGGACTAGGGAATATAGCAATTGATGAGCGAGCTTCAAAGCAATTGAAAGAAATGCTTCCAAAGTTGAAATAACTCTTTATCCGAGCATTTTTAATCCGGTGATTTCTCATGAAGTTCTTTCTTCCTCACTCGTATAACTTTGCCAAAAGGCAGCTTGCATTGTTCGCTATCCGTTCTTCGCGAGGAATATTACTTTTCCTCGTTCACATGACATCTATACTATACCTTTTCGAAGGGATCCAGCATGGGTAGCTCCAGTTTTGAAAGAACCTTTTTGAGCATGTGCTCAAATCTCAAGCAAAGGTTCCCAACAGTAAATGGATCTAATGTTTTTACCCCTCCATGTACAATTTACACTGTTTCTCTAGAGAATTCACGTCTCAGATCAAATTGTATTTCGGATATGCATAATGTACATTTGATTGGAAATGTTTCTTAATTTCGGTTCTATGGTTACCACAAAGTTCTTTGGTACACGGTAGGTTCAAGCGGAAAAAGGTGGCAATTTTGAATTCTATTCCTGGAGTTTTCATAGTTTAATAGTAGCTTGATCTGTTATTGATGGAAAAGAGGGTTTCCTCACAAAGTGCGAAACATAACACTCCCAATTGAATCCAGGGTGGGAGAAAAAACTACTCGGAGAGAAAGAAATCAAGTTTACAACTCGATATCATGGAAAGGAATCGTAAATGCCTGACAATAATAAATGTGTTGATTAAATTAACTATAACAGGTGACTATATGAGGGGCACTGGTTCCCACTCCTTCCTATTTCTTCATCCTATTCCCCTTGTATATGTTCATAATACCATACTGCATTTTTGGGTTCTGTTCAACATTTTGCTTTTCCTCTTTTATGTTCTGCAAGGGCTTGTAGCAAAATTGAGGTTTAAGGTAATGCGCAACTTACCTGAACTCCAAAATTACAGTATTTTCCTAGTCCTGAGATATGAATGCATGAGAAAAAACGCCACAACAGCGCCGACAATAATCCCTGCTGTGGTTAGCCAAAAGGCAAACTGCACCCACATTATGGATATGGTAAGTGAAAATCACCTAAATACGAATGAACTAAGCAGTGAGAAAATACTGAATGTTCAAACTTTTATGACAAACATACCAAGTGTTCTTCCAAGTAGGACCTTATATTCATGCCAAATATACCTGAAAACAGGAAATATGAACATGAGCCTCTTGACAAGGTTGCTCATAATTCCCACTAAAATTCTTCAAGAATCATTTTGCTGTCCATAATGAAATAAATGATTTCAAGAATCAACCCAAAAAACATTTATATCATCCATGCCACGTAAATCAAAAGATGATTCATCTATGCTAGCCATCAGCATTATAACCTTTTTGCACCTTCTCCCTCTTTAACTGATTCCGAACATGAGCAGTTTCTCTAGGTCCCATCCCCTCCCACATAACCAAATAAACAAACAACAAAATTATCACCGCATTTCAAATAAAGAATCCATGAACTATCCTTGATTGCACTGAAACAAGTTATAATTTTATTTGTCTAGTGATGATCAAGCATCCTAATGAATCATGACTTGTGGAATCTAAAGTTTACAGTTTCTATACTGGGTAAGCATGGAGATTTTTACTACCAGGTATCTGGTTTGGTCTTGTTATAGCAGCCATTCAGCAATGTGTTAATACCATTATTAACTAAATCACAAGAATCTAAGCAGCTCATGCGGATAATTATAGCAATCAGAACACCGTATTTATTAAACCATGATTATGTTAAGCAATTCCTGCATGTAATCAGTAGAGGCTTGCTTTCTATTTTCTTGCTGGTGGAAGGACAAACCTGCAATTAGAGCACCAACTGCCACACAAAATGTCCCAATCTGAAGAAGTAGCTCGACTCTGCTTACCTCAAGCCTCCGAGAGCTGATAAAAATAGTTAAATAACCTCATTTCATTAGTTAAAGGAGTGTGGATTCAGATGCAAGAGAAAGATATACTTGAAATGATTCTGAAAACTCAAATCATCGTAATCATGGAAAAGAGGAACATGGGATTTTGGAGAATAAAGTACAGAGAAAACCCCAAATGAAATGGTGATGCTGAAAATAGAAGTAAATAAACTTCATCAAGACCTTAAGTTGACAGCAATAGAATCTTCCATTTCTTTTGCAGAATCAAGAAGCCTTTCTGCCTGACCATGGCAAGATTCACATCTGCAAATGCAGCAAGACATAATAATAAGTTATAGACATTGAAAACATCACATGGCCTCAAAAAAAATGATATAAGCACAGCAGTTTTAATAAGACATAAGCCTTTCTGCCTGGCCATTGAAAATCTTTTTCAACAGACTGCCACTTCCTAGAAGTAGTACTTATTCCTTTAAGCTAAACGAAACCTCAAATAAAATACATCTTACTTATCAGTCTTATTTAGTTTATGTCTTGTTCATATCAAATAGAATGAGGACCTTTTAAAGAGCTCTTGCAAGTTGCAACCCAACTTGAAAACTATCAAGAATATTAAAATGAAGAAAATAAATAATAATCCTGTTTGATGCGCCAACAACATACTAGATATTCATCATAAATGGATCAAAGGAAAAACCTTTGAAGATAATTTTCCACAAGCATCTCAATTTCTTCCTCCTCTTCTGCAAAATGACGAAATCAAACCAAATTAGAACTCTTTAAAAGGAAAACAAATTAGAACTCAGATTAATGAGTACAGTTTACCTTCAGCAATTAGCTTTTCTAAGGGTACAGAACATTCCACGTCATCATTTCCCTTTTTTAGAGTACAATTTCTTCCCATTATACATATAAGACGTATTTCATCAGGATCCTCCAAAAGATCAAGCAGCATTTGTCTAAGAGCTCCTGCTCTTGAACCCAATTCAACCTTGCATGATAAGATGAAAAGAAAAAGATAATAATTTGAAGACAAGATATTTAACTATTTATTACCATGCAACTGAAAAAGGTATTGTAAAGTTACTATACCAAAGTCTGCTTGCTGATACGAAGTTGCTCCAATATGTCAACGGTTAATTTGTTAGGCAACACTTCTAGCAGAGCTTGAACCTTTGCAAATGGAAAAGCACTAATCATGATCAAACAGGTTCATACTATGACAAACTTTCACATAACAACATTGTAAAACACATGTAAGGCACTCAAGGTACAAATCTGCAAGCTCAGAAGGGAGGATTTTTGCATTACACACATACAGGAAATTGAAGTTAAAACGAAATAACATCATCAAGAATTGCTAACAGCAATTTCAAGTTCTCCTTAATTAATCACAGTAAAAATGATGAATTTTAATGTGTATATGTTCTAGGGAAAACATATATTCTAATTACATCAAAAGAATTGTCGGAGAACAGTTAGAATAAGTAACTCTTGGAGGCAAGCTTAGAGCACATGATAATAACCCAAAAAAAGACTTGCAAATGAGCAAAAGCCAAGCACCTCATGAGTCAAGCCCTAGCTAAATAAACTTAGGGGCTAGGTCAACCTTTTACTAGGCGCCAACTTTACTCTTTTACATAAATAAGCTTAGTTAAAAATATTTTGCAACAGCACTAACAAGCTTCAGCACAAAGTTCAAGTTTGAGCTCATTGACGGATAACAATTATTCTAAAATAGAAAAAACCTTTTTGTTTATATGGAGTTAAGACAGTGCTATAAAGATTTTAGGTATTCCAATAGTCACAAATAGGCTCATTAAAAGAATATTACATACATATCTCATATCATCTAAATGCACCTATAAATCAGTTGTTTACAAGTTAAAAATCAAGAGTATCTCATTAGCATAAACAAGCTTAAGTGCTAAACACCCTCTTGCTCAAACTTGGCTTATTTAACAAAATGAGCCTAAATAACAAGCTTAAACTTGTTTATTAGATTTAATAAAAAAAAAAACCAGCATTTTGATGACAAGTTTAAAGTTGATCGAGAGCAACTTGGTTCATTTGCCACTGCTTGACGTATAATACAATTAGCACCAAATCGGCTTAAGCATACCTCTCAAAGGTTTTTAATAGTCATTTTTAACTAGAGGGCCAATGAGTTCTCTAAGCGTGTTGAGAGAAACAAGAAAGATGAAACATATAAAATAAATGACAAAAAAGACATCGAACTACTGCCTATAAAGAATTTCTTGAATCAGCAGTTCCTATTGTAGTGCCACTTGGAACTTGAAAACCATTTTCTACTGAAATTTGCTTGCAACCACTATAGCAAATGTCCAGGATTGGTGGTGTGCAGCTTCATAACGACTTTGTCAATTCACCATAAAGCTTGTAAAGAGAAAATGAAAATGAAAAACAAGAAACAAACAAAAAAATATATACTCACTATGTTCGCATACTCACACAAGGTTCTAAATCCATTAGTCTTCGTTCCAAACGCTGTATTCGTGAAAGTAATGCTGCTTCGACAACCTGAAAGTACCACACCAAAAGCCTCTCAAAAAGCTCAAATGTTTAAGATTATTGTTTCAAACAAAAACCGTACAAACCACCTTTTACATCAGCATCTAAAAGAAAGGATCCTAAGTAAGACACAAACCTCAAGCTCGAATGGCATACAGTGCCCTCCATTCATGTTATTCAGTCGAGGCAATAATGTGCCCATAAAAGCCTTTCCACCTTTACTAAAAATGATCAACACATGCAACAAGTTCATCAATGTCAATTCAATGACATAAAACAATGAGATCATGTTTGCACAGATGCTGAAGAAGAGATTACCGATTATAGTCGAATATAAGAACACATTCATGCATTGCTATTGCTCGCAATGATCCCAAATTAAGTAGAATTGCGTGCTCTCGTACCTTTGAGCATGGAATAGAGAAAAATGAGTTTGCGAACACATTTTAGACATAAATACAGGAAAACTAAGGAAACAAACCGATACTCAAAGCCTAGCAATTGGAACTTAGCATGACAAATAAAAGAATTATCACGAGATATAATGACACAAGTGTCTATTACCAGAAGAGATGGTGCTGAGTTTGTCAAAAACAATGAAGGATCAATACTCCGGATATCCCTTGGACGAAGGCCTAAGAAAAATATAAATCAAAATTAATCCACAATAATTTTAAAAAAATAGCTTTTTTCTCTGCAATTAAAGCTTGTAACAACTAAGAAAAGAAAATTACAAAATTACATTACCACTTGATTTCAATAATTGACGTCGGTTTATTGTCCTCGTAGATACTACTCCATTTGACTTCACCTCTACCACCTTTAGAGATTGACAAAAAAACACAAAAATAAACACGAGAAATAAAATTATAAACCATATTAGTAATTAGTAAATTGTTCGGGAATTAATAAATCCTAAAATTATTAACTAATATTAGCACACAATTATACTACACAATTGCATGGAAATGCAAGTAAACTGTACTAATGCTCTAATTTTTAGTTCTTCTTTTTTTTTTTGTGCTCATAATATCTTACTCTTTCTTCTTCTTCTTCTTTGTTATGAGCAATAATTTCTCTTAGCTTAAAAAATAATGAAAAAGGTGAACAAATTCTATTTATCTTCCAAAAAGAAAGGAAAAGAGAAAACCTCATAGACAGGCTCACGAATTCCAAGCAAGAGAGAATCACTGGAAGAGGAAGTGATCCTCTGAGTAGCAACCACAGAACTCTGATGTTGCTGCACCTTCGGATATTCCCTTCCTCCATCATCATCAACATCATCACCGACATTCTCAGCGACCAATGTTTCAGACTCGTTCAAACGATCCTCTTCCGTAGATGATCTAGCAAAGCACTTGATCCTCTTAGAAGACGGTTTCACTGAAACAGGAAGTACAGGAACACCGCTATTTTGAAGGAAAAACGGAGAAGCGTTTGGCGGCCATGGAGAACCGAAGAGAAGAAAATGTAAGGACGGAGATGGACATTTAACAGAGAATTGGAGAAGATTTGGATAAGGAGGTGGGGAAGTTAGCGCCATTGTTTCGTTCGGTTCTTCTCACAACAGAAGAGAGAATCTGATTTTTGCTTTAAAACAACGAAACGATGTTTTCTTTTTCGCCCTCCTGTATTGAAAAGAGGGAATCTTGTTACTGCTTTAACGGAAAATGACCGTTAATATTTGTGGCTGAGGGCACAGAATAGGATTATATTCGTTGCCCCTTACTTTTATTTTGAGATGTAATTTTTATTTATATTTATTATATATTTTGGGTATAAAATAAAAAATAAAAAAAAAGGTTGAAACAGAGGAAACAAGTCAATGCCGGACTTTGGAACTGCCACCTGGCTCCCGCTTTGTGGTTAAGCGCCCTTTTCTTGTTGTTTAAGACATGCAAGTAACCAAGAGCAAAACCAAGTTCCCTATTAACCCTGAATATCAAGAGCTGCAGCAAATCGACTTTAATATTATTTCTTCTCCAAATTGAATCCTATTGGGAACTCATCAAAACGTACAAGGAATACGTTTTCTTCTAAATTACTGCCATCCAGGTTCTAGATCACGTCATTGAACTCTTGGGGTAGTGTCCGGCGTGGCAGCATGGATTTCATTTCTTGAATTCTTCAATAGTTCTTTATGTTAGAATTGAACATCTTCACTTTTCCTTCCTGATCATTGGAGTTTTAGGCTGTCAAAACAGTTGGTTTGCCACCAAAACTTAAAAGTGCCCCACAGAATTAATATCCATTATATCATAAACCTGATATCAATGTCGGATTCTGATGGCAAATTCAGTTTATGCTAAAAAACGTGTTACTGTATTTCATGCATAATGCAATACTGGAATGTGTAAGACCTTAAACATTTCTGGTGGACGTGAAGCAGAGGATGGAATGCTTTATTTCTTGAATAACTTTATTGTCCATATTATGCTATGCTTTTCAAATTCAATGAAGCCATAAAGTACTTCCTTTCCTCCTGGAAAAAAAATTTTATTGCAGACGGAAGGGTCAAAACCAGAGTCATAAAAACATAGTTTGTAAAAGGAACTAAACATGGGCACAGCACATCTTATTTTACAATGTCAAGCCTGTCATGGATTCACGAATACGGGAGAAAGCACTTAAAATCTCTGGATGTTTCAAAATCATGATGACAAATAATGACAAAAATGGAGCAATTTTTCAACTTCAGTAAATGACAAGAAAATTTATCTATCGCAATCACGAAGAACATGTCTCAGCTATGTAATTATATTCCAATGCCGAGTCTAAAATTTGAAGTGAGAAATCCCTTCAAATTTGAAGGGATTTGCTGTCAAGCCTTTTGTGGGGTGTAGTAGGAGACATGGAACTGAATTCTTCATATGAATTCTTCAATAAGAGGCTGGTAGAACAATTTGTAAGCCTCCAAAACTTCAAGATACCACATTGCTTCTCGGTCCGGAAACTGAGACAGATCAACAATCTTATGAACCTATTAAGCAATGATATGCAGTGTCAGAAACTGCATTTCATCTTTAGATATAAAGCAGAATTGCTTAGAACATTTTGTGAATAAACTAAATTATGGCATGAATTTGAAGAAATTAAATGGGGAATTCAAGTACCTTGATAACAGGGAGGTCACCCGTACGGACAAAATACCCACCCACCACCATTACATACATCCCTGCCAAAACAAAGAAAAACGAAGTCGTTTAAACAAGATGCGCCTCCCATGCTAAAATGCGCCATCGAAAAAGAGTGGTGGGGGTGGCAAAAAGTAAACCCTTTTTCCATTGACGGGTATGGAAATCGCCGGAGAGGCTAAGCTCGACGATTCCGGTGCCATCGTCGAGAAGCAGGCCATCATCTTCGTCGTTTGAGACCAAAACGCCCTGTCAAAAAACAAAAGAGGTAAAGTAGGGATTTTGATAAAAGCAAAGGAAGTAGGAGAGAGTGAAAGAAAAAGACTTGTAGCCAAGCACGTTGGAAGAGAATGCCGCCAAGAGTCAAGGCGTTTTGAGAAGGAGTTTCTCGAGCATCTTTCAGTTGCCCGCATAGCAGTTTCAGCGCTGCTAAACTATAGTCCATCGCTGTCTTGTCTTTCGATTGTTTTTCCCCCTGTTTTTCCCTCTAATGCAATTGGTTTTTTTTTTTTTTTTCTTTTAATTCTTAATTTTGGGCCAGGGACGAACTTCAATTTGGAATGGATCAGGAAGTCTACGCTCCAATAGCCAGATGCCCGCAGCCCGATCCTCTTTAGATTTGAGCCCAATGAGGAAAATGGTCGACGCTGATCCATTTTTTTATATGCAATGGGTTAGCTTTGAACTTTGATTTTTCTTTTTCTTTGCATAGATTTGATTGACATTTCTTGGGAAGAAACATTACTTATGAAAGTGATGCTAACTCAACAGTAAAAAGAGTGTTATAAAATTTTCTCAGAAATTATACATCTGATAAGCGTGATTAACATGGAACCGCTACTCACATTTCATACTCTACAACCTATAAAATTTTTATTCAAAGTACTGTGCTAGATGAATGACATGGAAAGCACAGGACAGCAAAGAACTATGCAATTTATCTTTGCTTTTCAATTCTGACTGATTTCAAGATTTATTTGTCAAATCTAATAGAAATTGGAGAACTTGCTGTCGTTGACACCTGAATCTTTGGGTTGGATTTAGTCTAGAATTGGTTTCTTTCGGCCTTTTGCATCGGATATCCGAATTCCAACTTGTTAAAGATATATATTTAGTCCCCTATGAGGGAAAAGAAGAAACACCAAGGAAGATTCCTAAACTAACCTCCAATAGTTTCAGTCAACAACCAAAACTATAGTTGTAAACTCAGACCAAAGCCAAAGTCTACCAAGTTGTCCCTTGAACTTTGTTTTCTATTGTCAGATTAGCTCGGAGCTCCGCCTGGTATTATTACATCATGATTTCTAACTTTCCAAGTGCTCATTGTCGACTCTGAATCTCTTGGATCATGTTCGGTTTGTTAATTCATCTAGATTCCGTCGCTTTCACAAAAAATCAGATCAAAAAACACTCCTCCTTTGGAATTTTTTATGTTACCCAATGGAAAAGAATAAAAAGAATAAGTTTTTTTGTACATGTCCTATAAATACCCTGCATATATCCTTCGCTTCTTATAACTTAAGCAACAATCAATATGGACTTCCTGAAAAAACTTGAGACTTTTCTTGTTTCAATTGTAGCATTCCTTCGAATGTGTCCTAAATTAGGCCTGCCACGATCACAGCCATCGCCACCACCGTCATTCCCACCAACTTCATCAATTGTCGACCTTGAATCGCATCAGCCACCAACACTGCCATCACCACCACCTTCTGCTAATGACCCTGAAACAGAGTTACCACCTTCTGCTATCGACCATGAATCATCTCGGTCACCAACACAGCCATCAGCACCACAACCTTCTACTAATTACCGTGAGACCCTGCAACCACAGTCGACGCCACAGCCAACTCCTACTACACCCGCCAACCTGAAACAAATAGAGTCTATACTTACTGCCCAGCAGCATCTACAATTGAAAAACTCAGTCCTGTCATTTTGCTTTTCATATGCCCTTGCTGTCTCTCTCCAATACACCCCGATTGATCATCAAGCCAATCATCTCGATTCTTCCTTCATTTTCCTTTCCTTTCTTGTCCTACTTACATTCAATCTTCTCTTAGTAGCATTGTTTATTAGCCCAAATTACACCAAAACTTCAGAGGTATTGGAGAAAGTTGCCTTCCTAGTAGCCGCAGCTGCATTTTGCTACGCTACTGCAATTCCCTTCCCATTTGAGCTCAAGTGCGCTGTCTTGTTGGTGTTTCTACACTTCTTGCTCCTTATCACGATCTTCGAATACTTGAATCACAACATTGCCTGATGTTTTGCAAACTGAGAAAATTGGCTTTCTTTGTTAATTTGATAGCGTTTAGCTTTACACTTAGTACTTGGAAATCATTGTCTGTGGATTCAATCATTCAATGTAAGAGCAAAAGTTAATTTGAGCCCTTATGCTGTTCCCTTGACCCTTGTGAATGTATCATTTGCTGTATACTGATTTGCTAGTGAATATTTTTATGGCATTTCAAAAAATGAGTTCCCAAAGAAGTGTTTCATGTGATTTTTTTAACGGATCCAAAAATTATGTTATTTTATTCAGGTAGAGTGATTTGCAGAAAAATGGGAAGAAAAAGTATATGTGCATGCTTCCATTTATCTGGAAATTACAATAACAGTAATAATTCCAGATTAGTTATTTTCAAGGTGAGAAGACTATATTCACTCACCTCTTCAGAACACCTTACAAAAATCCAACAAAATTCATGTAGAAAGAGGCCGGGAAAATTGCTTTCCAAATACGTTATATATGTAGCCAAAATTAAAGAAAAAGGATATCCACTATTGAAAGATCCAACCATATCCGCTTAGTGCAATAGGTCACCTGAATATAATAAACAAAAGAAAGGTAAGAATGCGAGGCTTTACTAAATTAATTTATGTAGCCATTTTTAAGGAATGACTTCAAGTAAGTTTAGTGTTCAAATCCAAAATTTTGTATTCCCTGGCTACGGCCTCGTTTGTTAAGAAAATACCCATTTAGGTGGATAGAAACAAAATTGAAAACAACTGAAATTGATTGAAGAAGACTAGAGAAAGGTTCGTCTTTGAGTTTTGTCATGTGGAAATGTGTGTGCCTTTGGTCGGCAGAACCGATTGAGTTGCCTAAATAATTACTTGTCCATTGTGTTTCTTCAGTTATTGTTTACTAAATCAACGGAAATAAAACCCGGATATCCGCTTTGCAAATGTTTGCGTTGGAGTTTGTAAAAAGGTCTGCTTTTTGTCTAATAGAAGCCCCTTTCCTTACTCTTTCCCTTATTATTTTACCTGCCCCACTATAAATATTTATAAGCCTTGGATTCTTTCTTCCTTGTACCAATCAATATGGACTTTCTGCAAAAGCTTGAGATGTTTCTTGCTTCTACAATTGTACCATTCGTCATCCGAGTCTGTCCTGAACTACACCAGCAAAGATCACAGGCAGAACAGCCACCATCACTGCCACAGCCAGCAACTTCAAGTATCGACATCGAATCACCTCAGCCTGAAAGACTGCCATCACCATTATCACCTTCTCCTTCTAATGATCTTGAATCCCCACATTCCCATTTGCCCTCGCCAGCCCCAACTCCTACTACGCCCTATAACCTGAAACTGCAGCAAGAGTCTTTACTTGCTGCCCAGCAGCATCTACAATGGCAAAATTCAGTTCTAGCGTTTTGCTTTTCATATGCACTTGGTGTATCCCCCCAATTTGTGGGGACTGATCAATCCAATCATCAGCTCCCTGTGTCCATGGTTTTGCCTTCGTTTCTTGTCCTACTTACATTCATTTTTATCTTGGTTGCTTTCTTTATCCACCCAAATTGCACCAGAACTTCACAAACATTGGAGAAAATCGCCCTCCTCCTAGCTGCAGCTGCATTTTGTCACACTCTTTCGATTCCCTTTTCATTTGAGCTCAAGTGTGCCATCTGGGGTGTCTTTCTCCTCTCCTTGCTCATTGTCATGATCTTCGCATACTTGTATCCTAACACAGCCTGATGTTAATTTGCAATCTGCTTGTTTCATGATGCCTGCATTGTTCAGTTCTATAACATCTGATGAAAGTACTAATTCAGTCACAGCGAAGAGTCAAAACAGAACTCAAAAATTGCCTTGAAAATTTCATTATCTGTTAATAGATTGCGTGGAGTCCGTATACAATTAGTTGCTGATCTGACCGAGAATAGAAGATGCGAATCTATATGTGATTGTTTGGACCTCTACTGGTTTGAATCTATTTGCGAATCTATATGAGATTGATTGCAAATAACAGGAAAACAGAGTGATTCCAGAATTCTTCCATAGTAAGTCCACTGTTAGTTCATGTATAGCCTAAGATGTCTCATGTTGTATAACATCCTAATCTGATATCAGGATGTGCTAACGATCCGTTATAATATAATATATATATATATATGATTTGAGCATACACTTGCAAAACATCTTTTGTTGGATAAAACTGGAAGACATTCAAATCAAAACGAGCAATCCTTCGCGTATTAGATATGGATCTCCATGAACAGATCATATATGAACTATCAAGTCAACTAAGCAATAAGCAACATAAAGAGTCCCAAGTAGACACGTTTGAGCAGAGGAAACATATATAAAATTAAACAAAGATGTCAATCCTTTCCTGGAAAACGTTCGCTGAAACAATCAAAAATTATTAAACGAACTGGCTCGCCTCCAAGTAATCATATGGATATCAATTTGTATGCACTGGCAGGTAAAATGTCCCTTGAAAGGCAGGAAGTTCTCTATCTGACATGCTGCAGGTAATTAAAATTCCAACTCGCTTACCAACATCCAAGAACTTGAAGTTGTTTGCATTGGCAGTTTCAGTGATTTCAATCGTTATTCTCTGTTGTGTCTTAAAAGCATAATAACCTAATTTTATGCTAAAATGATAAAATGCTTGTTAAATGTGTTCGTGAGACTGATCAAAATAAATTAGGCTTGATTGACATTTTTAAAAGTTTATTCTTGACCCGATTCAATCCACTCATTAAAATCCGTTTAACCTCATTGTTATTAAGATATTAAAAAGTTATTTATATTATTAATTTAATATTTTTAAATATATTTTAAAATTAAATTCATGTACAAAATATATTTTGAGTTGGACCAAGCTCAATTTATGCTTTAAATATTTAGTTCAAGAAATTTATCCAAGGTCTAACGGGCCATCCAACCCATAAACACGTCTAATGTTGGCCTAAAGTAATCTTTTAGTGCTAAATTGCTTCAAAAATACTAGTAAGGTGAGAAAGAAAAGATATTTATATCATATAATATTCATATTATATAAATTTAAATATTTTATTAAATATTTAATATTATTAAAAATAATATTTTATTAAATATCTTTAAACAATAAATATTTATATAATATTAATTAAATATCATTCAATAAAATATTTAATTAAATATTATATTAACATATATTATTATTAAATATAATTTAGAATTATATTAATTTGTATTATTATGTAACAGAATTTAATATTAAATAATTATATTTAATTATTTACATAATTAATATTTTTATAAATTAATTGAATAAATATTTTTAATTATATTATTTAATTTTTATATAATTATAATATTGTTAAAATGATATTATATTTAAAAAATAATATTTATTTTCAATGTATAATAATATTACTTGTCAAACATATTTTATGTTTTCAAAATTTTGAAAACAAAACAAAAACAAATTTTTCAAAAACAAAAAACATAAAACAATTTCAAACTGACTTCTTGATTTCTCATTTTTTCTGTAAGGGAGATGTTGTTTAACCCAACAATAAACAAAGAAAGAATTATTATTAACAATTTCATTTATTACTAAAAGTTAAAGATGAATCGATAATTACCGTTAAATGTTTTCGATAAATCAAAAGGTTATTTAACATTGTTCCTTTAAAATATTAACTTTAAATAATGATACGATATAAATATGATATAAATATAATATATAAATATAATTTCATTTAAAATTTTAATAATAATTATATATAAATTTAATAAAATAAAAAAATATATTAAATATTTTTATATCAATATAAATTATAATATATATTTTTTATATAAAATATAATACAGATATATAAATTATCAAATTTAAATAATCCATTCTTCGTTTAGATGATAAATAAAAAAATTAATCTCAATAATAAAAAAAAAAACTTTATCGTCCATACAAATAGGTCATCAATAAAATTTAATTGCCAATGCCAAACACTACTTAATTCTCTTACTACTCAATCATTTAAATGTGATTAGTCCTCTCTAAATAAGTATATAAAAAAATTCCAGCTAATTATTAACTCCGCGCAGCAATATTTTCCTCTTGTCGGTTTAAATAAACAAATATTAAAATGATAATCCAACATAACTGTAGAAAGTTACGTTCGTCATTTTAATATTATTAGCGACATTTATTCCTCCCGCGCCAGAAATTCGCGTGAGGTTGTTTGCCGCCGCGTCGGTGATATTACGGAGCTCCTTTACGCTTGTTCTTCTCGTGAAAAGTTATTGACACCAGCAAAATACTAGCTGTATTGGACAACTAGGACAACCGTGTTTCAGATTTTTTTTTCCCCATTTTGGAAAATATTAGTCTTTTATATCAATGAGAAAAATATATTTCAAAAACATATTTTTATGATTATTTCATTTTTTTCTAAGAATAATTAAAAAATTAATCCTCATTATTTATCTAATAATTAAGTTTAAATAAATATAATTATTTAATAATAAAATATCTCATAAGTCTAATTGAATCAAATTTTGAGCTTAAAAATTATTGATAATATTATCTAAGATTCGAGCCAAAACAAATTAATTTCGTAAATCTAATAAGTTGTCCTATTTGTGTAAAAACCTAGATGCAACAAGAATGTAAACTCATAAAATTTTTAGGTTTTTAATTTTTTAATTTTGTTTTTTAACCTAAAAGTATTACTATACTTGAAGATGATAATAATTTGGATCGTATCATATTCGATTTAATTTTTTCAAATATTATATAATATTATAAAATTATAAAATTCGATCCTAATCCGAATTTAATCTTTATTCTATTTAATTTAAATCAAATTAAATTTTATCAGTTTAATTTAGGTTGATTTATTGATTTTTATTTTTATATTTTATTTTAATATAACATTTTAATATATTTAAGTAGATTTTGATATAACATTATTATTTTTATTTTATAAAAATTTAAAAGATATATAAAAATTAAAAAATATATATCATTCAATTCGATTCATTTTTTTTTTCACTTCTCAATTTGAAATCCTAACAAGACTTAATATGCATATTTAATATTCAAATTTGATCGAAACTAAATAAAAAAAATTAATACAAATTAAACACTATAGTTTTGAATTGATTTTTTCTCACCCCTAATTATACTTTGACTCGTTTTATTTTTTGTTCCCTTCATTTATTGCTTACTATAATTATCTCTATTATTTTCTTTTATTGGCTTCAAGATGAAGTGCTGCCAATAACTTATATTTCACTTGGCACTTTCAAAGTTTTGGATAGAATATGAAGGGTTAGAAAGCAAGGATTTAATAATGTTGTATTGCTCAACCAATTGTTTTAAAGTTAGAATTAAAGAAAATGTATTAATTTTATTAATTATAAAAAATGTTTTTCTTCTATATATTTTTCAACAAACTATACAAAGACTTCTAGTAATCTTGTTCAAAGTGTGAACAAATTGTTGAGTAAGTGTAAATTTTTTTTCTTTCATATTCATTTTTTATTTTAAATACCTTTTGCATTTAACAAGTTAATTGGTAGATTTAAAAACTTTTTTTTTTGCACATTTTTAGAGGAAAAGATGAATCTACAAAAATTCAAATAGACCAAAATTTCCCCATTGGTGTTGTTGTAATCAAAAGTTTTATAATTGAGTCTAGGGCCCCGTTATGCTTGTGAAACAAGCATAAAAACAATTATTTTGATTTTTAAGGCTTTGAGAAAATATTAATTAGAACATACGCTAGTTTTTATGACCATGGCTGCTATTTTTTCTCTTTAAAATTAGGGTTGAGAAAAAAAAAGGAAAATTTTGAAAATCAATTTAAAATTATAGTGTTTGATTTAGTTTAAATTATTTTTTAAATTTGATTTGAATTAAGTTTAAATATTAAATGTATATATTAAGTTTGGATGTGATTCAAATTGAAATTTGAAAAAATAAAAAAAAATGAATTGAATTATATATTTTTTAAATTTGTATACAACAAAAATAATTATTTTATATATAAATTTATTTAAATATATTAAAAATTATATTAAAATAATATATAAAAATAAAATTTAAAAAATGATAATCCGAAATGAATCAAATTTATAGAATTCAATTTGAATCTAAACAATTTAAAAAATATATCGATTTGAATTCAGATTAAATTTTAAAAATTCTTAATACTATGAATTATTTAAAAAAACTAAACTAAACTCTATTAAATCCAATTTGTTATCATCTATACTTAAAATAAGTTGATTTATTCACACAATTGTATCTTTAATTATTGAAATATAAATAAATAAAAACATGATAGTGTGATAGAGTGCTAGACTTTTTAATTTTAACAATAATAATTCAAATAAATGATTTATAAATGCAACTGTTTTTTTGGTAATATGTCAAAATCATGGCAACATGTTGCATTTAATTGCGAAATTGGACTCTTACTATTGAGTTATCGTGTCAATAATTTTCATTCAATAAATAATATATTGGTTTGTATTTCTTTTTTAACAGAAAATATTAGAAATGTTTATAGATTGAATTGATTTTAGATTTGAGTTAATTCGATTAATATTTTTAAATGTTTATTTAAACATTCCAATTCATTCATTTAAGTTTATTTTTATATTAATGTTTTAAATATATTAAATTAAAAAATATTTAACATAAGATATTATTAAAAACAAAGGTAAGCTCAAAAATTTTTATTCATAATTCGATGGAAACTAAATTAAGATTAAGAGTTTAATGAATCACTCGATCCGTAAATAAATTTATAAAAAAAAAATTATTTTTTTAATATTTATACTTTCTTATTAATTAATGTAAATTCATTTCAATAGATAATATTTAGAAAAATAATCGTAGAAACAAAATTTTCAATAATTAAAAAAAAAGGTCATAATCACTTGGAAGTCATGAGATATGGCTGAGATTCTGGCTGGCTCTTAGTTGCCATAATTGGGGCATGCATGTGCACAAGAATTGGCGGAAACTAAGCAATGTGTGAATCATATTTTGCAATTTGCAAGTGTAACTATCGTCATATAAATAAAAATAGACAATCTAATTGTCGAGTTGCATAGTACAAATATAATTAATTCATCTCATTCCTTCACAAATTTTTATATGAATTTTTTTAAAATTTTAATATAAAAATTTTAAACCATTCACAAATCAAATGAATTGTAACATAATTTAAATATTAAATTCAATAATAAATATATATTTTTATTTCAAAAACAAATTTAAACTTCTTTCTTTTTAAAATCAAAATAAAATTACATATTTTAAAATTACGATATACTTATATTTTATTCACAAATTTAATATTATATTTTCATTAATCATACAAATGAAAAATAAAGCGAAACTGCTTTCGTAACAGGTGATGAACTGATGACAGCAACTAGCAAGGATCATGGGAATATGGAATGTGGGGCCCACATATTTTTCACCACACATTGTCTTATCAACTTTGTTACATCCAAGAATACTACAACTAATGATATACTTATTATACTATTTATTTATTTTTAAAATGGACAAGAAATAGGAAATCTTATTATTATAAAATGCTGAAAATTTTGTTAACACTTAAAATTTATCTTATATGTAAAATATATAAAATTAGCCTAATTTTATTCTAAAAATAAAACAATTTAATATAATCTTCAATTCTTTTTTTGTTTTATTAAATAAATCCATATAATTGCAAATCTTTAAGTTTAACAGAGTAACATAAGTTTGTTGCTTTTAGTGTTAATGTAAAATTAAAACTTTGAAGATAAAACAATTTGATAAACTTTAACTCTTTTTTTTTTATTTATCTAATAAATCCATTTAATTGAAAATCTTTAAATAGAACTAGATTAACATAAATTTATTGCTTTTAGTATTAATGTAAAATTAGAATTCTTGAAGATAAAACAACTTAATGTAAACTTTAATTTTTTTATTTATCAAATAAATCCATTAATGAAAGTTTTTATATAAAAATTTGATAAATTTCATTAATATTTACAATAAAATTTTAAATATAATAATTTATAAATATAATCTTCTAATGAATTAATAGTTTTATCAATAATCATATTTTTTTATGTAAATTATAAATTATAGACATATTTTTTTTGTACGATAAATTTGAGATAAATAAATTGTTTAGTTATCTAAATCCAAACAAGATATATTATATTCAACAACTTAAAATAAGTGATTGTAAATCGTGTATTTGAGATGATCATATTAAAATATATCGTATTCGATAATTTAAAATAGGTAACTGCAGATCGTGTATTCGAAATGACTTCAACAAGTGATCACTAACAAGATTCAAATCTAAAATTTTTTTATCGAATATGATGAATTTTAACTAATTAAATTAACTATTAATTAAATTATAAATTTATAAATGATATTGAAATTTGATCATATGGATGCTGAATTGAATTCATAATGCGTGGAACGACTTTCAAGAGCAATTTTATTTTGTTTATTTAAAAAAAAATCTTAAGATTTTTAAAATTTTAATCTTTACTAATTAAATGCTGTCATAAAATACATAGATAGTTTATTTATAAAATAGGAAGATAGAAAATAAAACACATTTTCTAAAGCTAAACAAGACAAATGAAACCGATTAATTTTGTAATTTTCTTAACTTTTATGAAATTTCTTATTTCACAAAGCCAATTAAATAATATGAAAAATTTACGTCTAAATGAAACGATTACTTCTCCGGATCCAATCCACCAGATACGGTTCATCCGGAAACAATCCCCTGCTTCAAACGTCAGGCTACCCCCCTTCCGATATCCCACGTGTACCTCTCTTTGGTCGAGTACAACCAATGGCTACATTCGCGAGTACGCTTTAATGCCGCTCCCTCGTTTAATGTAGCTCTGTCACATCTCTCTCTCTCCCTCTCATTTCCCTCCATTCCCCATATATACACCACAATACCTCTTCCATTTCTACCTCTATCTAAATCGCCTTTTCTTTCCGTCTCACTGCTAAAATTTCCTTCGTCGCCTCCGGCGTTGAAAGATCACAAATAAGCCGGTGTCGTTCAAATGGCAACGAAAATGGATCTAGACGGGAGGCCAATAAAGCCGATAACGATATGCATGATTGGAGCCGGAGGCTTCATTGGCTCTCACCTTTGCGAGAAACTGATGGCAGAGACGCCGCACAAGGTGCTTGCCTTGGACGTTTATAATGACAAGATTAAGCACCTCCTCGAGCCTGACTCTCTCCCTTGGGCTGACCGTATCCAGTTCCACCGACTTAACATCAAGCATGATTCTAGGCTCGAAGCTCTCATCAAGATGGCAGATCTCGTAAATTCTTGCATTTCTTGCTCTCTCTTTTTTGCTGCCATTGATATTCCTTTCATTTGCTGAAAAACGTTTGCAGGAGATTACAAATCTTTTGATTTTTCTCTAAAAATTGCTTTATTTTTTTTTTGTTTCTTTAGTGTTTTCTTTGGCTTCAATATGTTAGATCTGGTTCAATTCTGTGTGGTTTTACGCTTTTTGTTAAGCTAATTTACTCTCATTGTTGTTTAAAAGTTAGTTTTTCTGATATCTTTGATTTTTTTTTAAAAAATTTTCATAAAGTTTTTGCCGGATTTGAGACGATTGATTTGGTTTTTATTGTGTTCTCTGCAATGCAGACGATAAATCTTGCGGCGATCTGTACTCCGGCGGATTATAACACGCGCCCTCTCGACACCATTTACAGCAATTTTATTGATGCACTTCCTGTGGTAAGCACATCTGTTATAACGTTTTTTATGCGTCATTTTTTGTATCCATTATAGTTGATTGATATTGATGTGAGTGAGGAGAGATTTGATTGTTACTGAACTTTTTGAGATCGAAGTTGAAACTGATGTTGTGGTTTTTTGATGTGGATTTGTGGTTTGATAGGTTAAGTACTGTTCAGAGAACAACAAGCGTCTCATTCACTTCTCTACTTGTGAAGTGTATGGCAAAACCATTGGAAGCTTTCTTCCTAAAGATTCTCCACTCCGTCAGGTAACCTTTAGCTTTCTCTTTTTTAACAATTTAGTATCTTTTGAAAGAAAGAATTTTTATCCATGCTTTGCTTTTAACACGGTATAATGTCTGGTTTAGTAAAGATTGTTGGTTTTATTTTTATATTTAAGATTTATGGTTTATTTTTTAGATATATATATATATATATATATATATATATATATATATATATATATATATATATAAAAGATTTAAGACAAAGGGATTTTTTAAAATTGGTATTGAGTTGAAATGGTAAGAAATATGGGTTTAAATGAATAAATCTAGATAATTTGATGGTGGGTGGTTGATTTGTATATTCTTCTTACTCCAGGTCTTTGAAGTTTTACAATTTTCTGGGATTTGTCCTCCTATGGTCAGCAAACATTGGTCAACCCCCCTCTCCAAAAAAAAAAAAGGTTTTTGGGGGAGGATGGGGAGTTTTTATGTGGTTGTAATAACAATTTACCATGGTAGTTGAATGGGTTATCAAGTCTTACTTAGTCTATCCTAGTTATATCTATGAGTGGTTTTTATATTTGTATTTTAAAGGGATGTGATCAAGTTATGCCATTTTTATCAACTGAATTTAGGAGTTAAAGCTTTTTTTATGCCTATAAGACCTGCTGGTTAACCTATTAATTGATGAATAAGATATTAGAACAGCCTCAAGTCGAGAACGATACAATTTCTGTGCTGATTGTTGATATGCTCTTTTTGGTTTTATAGATTTTGTTGTATATCATTTATTTTCTCTTGTTCATTAGTCATGTACCATACAACACTCACTGTAGGAAGCATGCTGAAATTGATTTAATACGCTTCATTTTGTTTTTCTCCTTTAATCTTTTAAGTTTCCTTTTGTGTTGTTATTCCTTTCCCCTGTCTTATTTCTAGGTGACGTTAACGTGTTCATTACTTAACATAGTTTATAATCTTTTACACATTCCGTGATTCATGTAATAGGATCCTGCCTACTATGTTCTCAAGGAAGATGTCTCACCCTGCATTTTTGGTTCAATCGAGAAGCAGAGGTGGTCATATGCATGTGCTAAGCAATTGATTGAGAGGCTCATTTATGGTTAGCATCTTGTCAAATGATCTGGCCCCTATTGAGATGCTTCAAACAGGATGTACTGACCTTTTTGTCTTATCCATTGCAGCGGAGGGGGCAGAGAATGGCCTTGCGTTCACTATTGTGAGACCTTTTAACTGGATTGGTCCTAGGATGGATTTCATCCCTGGCATTGATGGTCCAAGTGAGGGAGTTCCAAGAGTTCTAGCGTGCTTTAGTAATGTTAGTTGAATGTTTTTCACAGTTCTGGAGAATGGCCTAGATTGCCATCCATGTTTTCTCTTTTCAATTTTTTAATAGTCTTAGTTCATGATAATTTTTCCTTTTTGTGGTCAGAATCTCCTACGCCATGAGCCACTTAAGCTTGTGGATGGTGGCCAATCTCAAAGAACTTTTGTTTACATAAAGGATGCTATTGAAGCAGTTCTCTTGATGATTGTGCGTATTAACTCTCCTCTCTTCCTCGCACTACCTCACCCTCTCCCCTCCATCCCCACATCTGGCCATCCACACAAAGTAATTAAACTAGTGGTGTCCTCTGTGCAGGAAAACCCAGACAGGGCCAATGGTCAAATTTTCAATGTGGGAAACCCAAACAATGAAGTCACTGTTAAGCAACTTGCTGAGATGATGACTGAGGTGAAGAACATGATTTGATGATATATAGCTTCTATTATTCGTATCTTTATCTTTGTTTATGTGATGTATTGATCATATGTAATTTATAACTGTATGCCTGTGTACTCTTCAGGTTTATACCAAGGTTAGTGGAGAACCTGCTCTGGAGGTGCCAACAATTGACGTCAGCTCCAAGGAATTTTATGGTGAGGGATATGATGATAGTGACAAGAGAATTCCAGACATGACCATAATAAACAGACAACTTGGTATTCCCTTGCTTCCTTGGTTGTTCTCATTATGATCTTTAGTTTTCACCATGATGAGAATTTGAGCATCTGATTTTGGTTTAATACTGCATTAGGTTGGAACCCTAAGACATCCCTTTGGGACTTGCTTGAATCGACCCTTACCTACCAACACAGGACTTATGCCGAGGCTGTTAAGAAATCCATGGTAAAACCGATTGCATCATAAGGAGACAAGATGTTTAGACCACGCCTAAGAACGGTCTCACTTGTTCACAAATGTTTCAATTCTCTCTTTTAGGTAGTCTTAGTTACATCTTAATTGTTGACTTTCCTTCTACACCAAAATTTTTTTTGTCATCCTTGTGTCAGTAGTTGATAGCTCACTGTAGCTCAGACGGCTGTGTTCTTGGTATGGTATTGTGTGGAGACATTAGATTCGTCTTATTATATATATTCCAGTAGAGCTTTGAGCTACAGATGTTGGATGTATTATACGAAGAAGGGAAAGCTGTTATTGTTTCTTTGGGGTGCTTGCTCGGCATTCCTCCCTTTTGTCTCTCTTGGGTCGCCTTGTACTAATTTGTTTGACCCTCTTGTGCTTATGTTTCATAAATTAATATTTTATTTTTTCATGCAAGTTATAAAGTTCAGCACTACGTAAGAGCTGTTTGTATACATTTTCCCCCTTAAGGCTGGATTATAAGATTAATTGAGCAAGTGATTAAAGTTGAGAACTTAAAGCAATTTTTGTGGTCATTTAATCAGTACCAATTAGTTTAGTACTAAGGTTGCTGGCTGGAACGTAATGACTTTGGTTTAGATTTGTCAATTTAAGCTTAATAATTCATGTGTTTATTTTGTGTTTTATATGAAAATTTAATATAATAATTTGAAATGAAAACACAAAAATTCTATATTTGTTATTTTTGATAATTTTTTATATGATTTTTGTTAAAAATTTTTACCGTTAATTTGTTGTTTTTAAGGTATGACTTTCGCAGGTGATTAAATTGTCAGTTATACTTTTTTACCTTTCATTGTTCCTGAATTTACTACTGTGGTAGAAGTGCAAGAAATTTTCAATTTCAAATGAATTTTCATGGCATACGCCAATATATACTATCATAGTTTTATATTTCAATGATAAACTTCTATTTTAGTAAGTGATTATACTTAAGTGATTGTACTTATCGATTGAACCTTTGATTGTGAGTTGTGAAAAATGTGGAAAATTAGAAGGAAGAAAGGAGAACAACATTTTGAAATGAAACTTTTCGTTAAAGACAAAAGAGAAAAACAAACGAGCAATGAAAGCAAATCAGCATAAAGTCAATGTTGGACATGGACATGGACATAACTAGCCCTTGCCTTCTGCTTAGAAAGCAAATTTTATCATGATTTTCTCTTCAAACAAATATTAACCCTTTGATTATGTATGTGAAGCTGAGGATGATGCAGCTTCATATTTACCAAAAATTTATGTAACTTTTGTAATTTTAGACTTTTTTTACATAAATTTCACCATTCATTACCATTATTAGTCAACAGCCCAAATTTACATCCTCTGAAATTGATTATTGTTTGGCTGTATTATGTTAGCATGAAGAGGCAAGAGCCATATCACCGTTAGATAAATTTTATTAAGAATTTAAAAGTCGGTGATTTAGGTTCATTTAGATAGACGATAAAATTAATTTTAATAAGATTAAAAATAATAATAAAAGTTATTATAATTGTTATTAAAAAAAAATTATTATAGTTATGATTAAAAAAATATTTTCAATAAAAAATTTATATTGAATGAATTTTAATAAAATAGATGTTTAAATTCAAATGATACTTTAAGTTCAATTGCATTTATCCAAACCTAGGCTTAACGGGTTTTGTTTAATTTTTCCTTTTCACAAAATCTAATTAAAAAAAGGAAGCAGAAAAAGATTGAATAAACCAGAGTGAGTATTTATCCAACAAATTCAAATAGATTAATTTGCTTTCAATTTTCATAAGCGCTTTCACTTGAAATAAAGTGAAGATTGATATATATATACTTTTTAATTATATTGTCAATTTAGGACGTAGTATAGACCGTCGCTTTGGCCGAGTGGTTAAGGCGTGTGCCTGCTAAGTACATGGGTTTCACCCGCGAGAGTTCGAATCTCTCAGGCGACGTTCACCTTTTTCTCCTTTCGGAAGCCCTCTCTCCTTTCAAAGTTCAAAGCAAGCAAAAATTCCAAACTTTTTCTTTGACTTCTTTTGCTTCCAATTTTAACTTTGCTACCGTCTTTTGAACCCTCTGTCTCCGTTCGCCATCGCAAAAATGTCAATTTCCGCGTTGGAGGCAACTATTCAACGACTATCAAGGTAATCGGAACTAGAACTTTCGCTTGTTTCATCACCATCAGTTTGATCGCACCGTTTAACGTTCACAAACCATTTACCCTTCACTGTTAGGCCTGATTCTACGGGGAACGCGGTCAGCAGTTCCAAATACCATATCTTGTCTTTTCAAAATGACGGAGAAATATTTGGCCCGAGACCCGACCCGGAAAAAGCAAAACTAGACTCTTTTTAATGCATCTAATAACACTAATAATAAATAATAAATTTCAAATCGCCATTTTTTTTGGATGGATTGATACGGGTTGAAATTTGAAAATTACAAATTCAAAAAAATTTAGATGCATCATGTTTTTTTTAACCAAATGTGTAATAAAATATGTAATAAAATAAAAAATTTAAAGATAAATTAAAAACTTAAAAAAATAAATAAATTTCTAATCATTTAAAAAAACAAATTAAAAAATTAAATTAAATTCAGTAAAAGAAAAGTCGTCTCGTCTCCAGCTCTTCTCCACGGCTTTTTCCAAAATTTGTTCCTCAGTCCACCTTCTTTATCTCTTTCTCCTTACATCAAACCAAATTTATATTTTTTTTCTCCTTTTCTTTTAAATTTCCATCTTGAAATTTCCATCTTTTTTCCACACCCCATTTTCTTCTTTTTTGTGATGCCGGACCGATTTCTCCGTTGCCGTTGAAAGAAAATAGAGAAAGATCTGGAAAATTGAGAGGCAGATCCAAAAGGAAGAAAAGGTGTATCTGATCCGTAAACTGGGATGGCAATGCACGGGATGAGAGGACTTTCGGTTTTCATAAGCGACATCCGAAATTGCCAGAACAAAGAGCAAGAACGCTTACGCGTCGATAAAGAGCTCGGCAACGTCCGTACTCGCTTCAAAAATGAAAAGGTTAGGGTTTCAAAGCAATTTTTATTTTTTTAATTTAAATTCCGTCTTTACAAAATGATTGGACTTACTTTTAGGTGCTTCCAGTAGAATGATTTATATTAAAAAAGCGGTGAACTTGATTCTTTCTTCAATTAGATTTTGTTTGAGAGCAAAATGTGAACTTATTTGAGCTGTTTAGTCTAGTTAGGTTTTATCATTATGGTATTTATTTTCTTTTTTTTTAATCAAAGAAACTAGCTTTTATGCCTATAATAATAACTTTTTGATTAAAAATCTATGCATTTCTGAACGCCATCAGTGTATCAATTTTTTCTATGCCTGTAAACAATTAACAGCAACTTATATGGTTTCATAATAGTAGTGGCGGCTGTTTGAATGAGAAAATTTCTATCTTTATAAGCTTTTACTGCTATGTTTCTTCTGACTAAGCCTATGTGGTAATCCTTTTTGAAATATTATATATACAGTTTGCGGTAGGATTGGATCTCTTAGTGTTAAGAATTCTAACAAATTTGGCGAACCCTACCTTAAGTGAATCTATTTTGTGTTATTGGATAGTATTTTGCTTGAACCTTCCAAACGCATATATATTTTGGTCCTATAGTAGCTTTGCAGTCTGCACCATTGCAATACTCGAATCAAATAAGCCTGTTGCAATTATTAGAAGCATAAATTTGCTTCAGCTTCAAACCTTCTAGAATGTTAGATTGTACTCTCTTCTACGGGAATCGTATATTTATTTACTTAAGGGCTGTTGGGTGAATTTCAGCCAGGTCTCCAGCTCCAAGAAAGTAGCCTTGTTTTTATTTGAAGTTTCTTTTTGTTTTTGTTTTTCTGCTTTCATAGTTGACTTGTTAGGGATGAACTTAGCTCATTCTTTCATGTGAAATTTAAATCCTAGACCCAAAGTTTTCCAAACACTGCCTAGTCCCCCTAGAAACTTTTACATGGATCCTTCTAGTGTCTTGTTAGGTGACATGGTCTTTTTAGTGCCTTACCAAGGCGAGTGAGCAGTTTCTTATTGAAAGTTCATGTTCTTCTGACAGGGATTGACACCATATGAGAAGAAGAAATATGTTTGGAAAATGCTTTATATTTACATGTTGGGTTATGATGTTGATTTTGGTCATATGGAAGCTGTTTCCTTGATATCTGCACCAAAGTATCCTGAAAAGCAGGTACGATCCATTTCATTTTCCCTTTGATATGGCTAGTAGCACATTTACGAGACATTAAATGAAGGGAAAAACCTAGTGGACTTATGCTCTACAAATGACATCCTGTTCAAGAGCCTGAAAAAATAGGCAGTGAGAAAAGTTGTATAACCAAGGCTAAAGTTGTTTTAATCATTTCCCTCTTTACCCCTAAGAAATAAAGAGGGGAAAAGGGCCAACAAAACTTGAATGTGCAAAGACCTAACAAGACAGCATGTTGAGAGGTCTTAGCTATGTTTCACTACTTAGAATCTGCACTACCCTGAAAGCTTTATCCTTTATATTCATATCAGTTAATGTTAAATGTAACAAGTCTCTTACAACAATAAAGCTGGCAAGTGATTGATACTGTCTAAGCAGGATGTATAACCATCATAGCAAGCATCCCAATCTCTGAAAATATTTGAATGGGGCTGTATGATATCAAATAAAGGACTTATTATGGAAGCCTGGATAATATATGGATTGAGTATTCTTGCAGCTTTTTCACATAATTGAGCTTATTGGGTATATCATGGTCAATAAAAGACCTAATTGTCATGCTGCGAATGGTTGATATTGAATTCTGTTTGTTTCCTTTTTCTCTGTGGTTTATTTAACTTTTGTTCTCCTATAATTGGCTGCAGGTTGGATATATTGTGACATCATGTTTGCTCAATGAAAATCATGATTTTCTGAGAGTAGCAATCAATTCTGTACGCAATGATATCATTGGTCGAAATGAAACTTTCCAGTGCCTAGCATTAACCATGGTAAGGCTAAAAAAATTGATTGAGGTCCTAGATATAATCCATGTACATAGAATGGGAGAGAATTGTTTCTGATTTACAACATCGAATAGCTATCCTACAGACTTAATTGAGATGCATATGGAAAGTAGGATTTATGTGACATATGATTGAGAGTTTTCTTTTTTCTCTTTTCTCAAGAGAAGTTTTTCTTCATTTTTCTAAATATTATTTATCACTTTATAATTTATGTTGTAGCTCATCGTTCCTGGATCTGCAGTAGATGGTTTTATTACTATTATTTTGTTGTTAGTCTAATGCTTTGAGGGAACTCATTGTTCTATTGCATTATACCTTGGATGTTGCTTTATAGTTTGTTAAGTTTTTAGTTATTGATGTTCTAGTCGCTCTTTTGTTATCTTTTGTTGTGTTGATTTATGGACATCTAAGGTTTTTCATATTGTTATTCTTATCCTTTGCTTAGGGTATTCCATATTGTTATTGTTGTGACCTCACATGTACTCTTTTCTTGAATTGACTCTGTAGGTTGGGAATATTGGTGGGAGGGAATTTGCTGAGTCTTTGGCACCTGATGTTCAAAAGTTACTTGTAAGATCAACTCGAAACTTGTTAAGTTCAACTGGTTCTTTTAGAAAATAATTTAAACTGATAGAATCTATTGTTCCAGCTTTCTAGCAGCTGCAGACCACTTGTACGAAAAAAAGCTGCATTATGTTTGCTGCGGTTGTTTAGGAAAAATCCTGATGTTGTCAATGTTGATGGCTGGTATGCTAGAATGTTAAAAATTTTATCCCAACTGGCTGTTTTATGACGTTAGTTGTGCTTATTCTGAATTGCTTTTCTTGCC
Organism: Durio zibethinus; assembly: GCF_047325235.1. Lineage (NCBI taxonomy): Eukaryota > Viridiplantae > Streptophyta > Magnoliopsida > Malvales > Malvaceae > Durio > Durio zibethinus. The sequence continues at coordinate 21,064,271 of NC_143176.1, read as the reverse complement.
CTATGTTTTAGGGCGGATCGGATGGCTCAACTTTTAGATGAGCGTGATCTTGGTGTTTTGACATCTTCTATGAGCCTTCTTGTTGCTTTGGTATCAAATAATCATGAAGCATATTGGACTTGCCTTCCAAAGTGTGTTAAAATATTGGAGCGCCTTGCAAGGAACCAAGATGTTCCACAGGAATATACTTACTATGGCATCCCATCTCCCTGGCTTCAGGTATGTCCTTCTCTATTTCTCTATTATAACTCCTATGAATTTGATGGCTAGCTCGGAAAAAAAGTCATGTGCTTGATCTGATTAGTGTATATAAGTATGTTCTAGATAAATACTTCCTTTATTTCCCTCTTGGATATGCTTTGCGCTAGGCTACCATGTAATTGTGTCCAATTGTTTCCCTGTTTTCTATTCTTATCTCATTTTGGGGTGGATGACTTTGGTTATCTTTAATCATCATTGACTCATTTTTGGTAAAGTTCATAGTGATGTTTATTATTCTCTGTTATGACAGGTTAAGACAATGAGGGCTCTCCAGTATTTTCCTAGCATTGAAGATCCGAATACCAGAAGAACATTGTTTGAGGTTTAAACTTTCCCATACAATTCCTCTTTTGTCCTTTTTAAGATTATTTTGATATTGATGGAACTTGAATTCTGATTTCAGGTCTTACAACGGATATTAATGGGAACTGATGTTGTGAAAAATGTTAATAAGAATAATGCATCACATGCTGTCCTCTTTGAAGCCCTTGCCCTTGTGAGTTGCTTCTGAGTTCTGGTTTTAGCATGTGAAATTTATTATCAAAGACTTTTTTTTACATTACATGACTAGAAAGATTTAGTCTATCAAACTCAAAGTGACACTTGTATGAAAATCTTGCTGAAATTCACCAAAATATATATTTTTAGATGGGTTTCATGTCTTCTATTATCTGACAAGAAGCATTCTGCGCTTTTTAAGCATCCTCACATATCTGCACATCCAAATGAGGAAAGAAAAACATAGTGCTTCTATAGTAGCAACCTATCTTCTTTCTTGCCTCTTTATAACCTATTTCTAAGCTATGTAATTATCCCTCTCTCTTGGTTCCTTTGTGAGTGTAAACATCATATAAGGTATACAACAATATATATATATATATATATCACTGTTCTACTTTACTAAGCATGTTTGAAGAGTTCTTTCTTAAGTTATGTTGTACATCTGCTCTCCTCATTACAGGTCATGCATCTTGATGCTGAAAAGGAGATGATGTCTCAGTGTGTTGCCCTTCTTGGGAAATTCGTTGCTGTTCGCGAACCAAATATTAGATATCTTGGTTTGGTAAGTTATGGAAATATAATTACTTAGTTTTCTTTTAATGATCTTGTTTCCAAACAGTAGCAAATATGTTCACATGTGCCAAATCAGGGTGGTTACCTATTACCTAATGATTTACTTATAGTTTTTCTAAATGCTTGGTTGCAGGAAAATATGACTAGGATGCTAATGGTTACTGATGTGCAAGAGGTTATAAAAAGACATCAGGTGCAGATTATTGCATCATTGAAGGATCCTGATATCAGGTTGAGTCCTGATTTTGCAGTTTTTTAATTATTGATTGCACTTATATTGATATTGCTATGATTCTCTTTTGTGAATCATTAATATTCAGACTCAAATCTAGGTAACATCTATCAGTTGTTCCCATGTAAGACATGCCAAAGTGTGTAAGAATATCATTGTTTCTAGACATCCTTGCTTATGCAGTTGAAAAGTTGTGAAATCACCTTATATAATTGTCTGGTGATGAGTTCCTGATCTGACCAATTGACATGACAAGTTAGTTGCTTTAATGAAGTCTGAAACCTTCATCTATGCCTAAAGCCTTGACTATTGGCATATTTATATAAATGACTTCTACAACTGTAAATAGTAATGCATGCAACTTCTATTATCTAAATTCAATTATATGTGCTTCAAATTGTATGTTCATAAAATCCATTTTTGTTGACTAACTCCAGTATGGAATTTCCAGTATCCGTAGGCGTGCTCTAGATTTGCTTTATGGTATGTGTGATGTAACAAATGCAAAGGACATTGTTGAAGAACTATTGCAGGTACTAAAGTCTTGGAAAAACTACTACTTTGAATGATTTCCTGGATAATTTATTTTCCATATAACTATTCAAATGCTGAGGCACAAGATGAGAATGTCACTGACTGTCATCTGTTTACCAGTATCTGAGCTCAGCTGATTTCGCAATGCGTGAGGAATTGTCACTTAAGGCTGCCATTCTTGCCGAGAAGTTTGCTCCTGATCTGTCATGGTAAGCCTGCTGGATGAAAGTAGCATATTAACAGACATGCTTCTAAGTGAAAAATTTGTACCTTGGTGTTTTCTTTTCTATTGTGTACTGTGACTTTAACTAATGATTGGTTGTTATTCTTCATCAAAATAACTAGCTTGCCTAAACCTTGAAGGTATGTGGATGTGATCCTTCAGTTGATTGACAAGGCAGGAGATTTTATTAGTGATGACATATGGTTCCGTGTTGTGCAGTTTGTTATTAACAATGATGACCTACAGGTGATAAAAACGTCTAACACAAGTCGTTCTCCTATTTTGTAACAGAAAAGATATTCTTTTTCTTTTGGTGGTTTTTGGGCTAAAACTTTTATGTTTATGACCAGCCTTATGCAGCTGCAAAGGTGAAAGAGTATCTTCACAAGCCTGCTGTACATGAGACAATGGTCAAGGTTCATATAATTTGTAGTTCTTTTTGCTGGATGAGTTTGTGGGCGTGGATAGTAATGCATGGCGCATGTGAATAGCTTGAGTACTTAACACAAATTTTTTTTAAACGGGCAGTAAAATATTAGCTTCTCTGGGGTGGTTTGTCTATCATCAGCAGTAGGCAAAGCATATTGGATTGTTTTAGAGATCTTTACCCATCAGGACTGATGGCTATATTACAGCTTACATTTTTACAAGCCAAATTTGGGATTTTCAACTGCATTAGCATAGTGGCTTCATTGTCATCACTCATGGCCATTTTAGGGTCATCATTCTATTCCCAAATATCTCAGTGATTGGCATTTTTGATTGATTCTATGTACAATGGAATGGAATGTGCACCATACTGCATTAAGTATGGCTGCCTTTTGTCTTGTTTGTTATTAGCCAAATTTAATCAGATTTCATTACATGGATATTTATATTTTAGGGATAGATAGTATAAGTTTATTTTGGAATTTGTGTGTATCAAACAGGTCAGTGCTTATATTCTTGGAGAATACAGCCACCTTTTGGCTAGGCGGCCTGGGTGTAGTCCAAAAGAAATCTTTAGCATCCTGCATGAGAAGCTTCCTACAGTATCGTAAGAGCCTTTAGGCATTGATTCTCTATGTTTGATCAATATTTTCTTCTCTATTAGTTTAGTATCTCATTATAATGGATATCACGTTTCAGGACAACTACCATTCCTATTCTTCTATCAGCTTATGCTAAGATCTTAATGCACACTCAGCCACCAGATCAAGAACTGCAAAATCAGATTTGGGCAATATTCACCAAGTGAGATTTAGTTTTGCATATTTTTCTCATCTATAGTCTGTTTGAAATTTGGAAATATTTGTTTTTTTTGTCATCAATAGAATGTGATTTGCTTACATTTTTGTAATTGTTAACTCAGATATGAGAGTTGCATTGATGCGGAGATACAACAACGAGCTGTTGAATATTTTGCATTGAGTCGGAAAGGTGCTGCTCTAATGGATATATTGGCTGAAATGCCTAAATTTCCTGAGCGTCAGGTTTGTGTACTTTGCAATATTTGTTTAGAAGCTGCCTGCTCCAGCTTTGAGTTGGAGGCAATCCATGTATAATCTTGATTCAAGTGATGGTTAAGCCATGCTCTTGTTCTCAATTTACAGTCTTCATTGATCAAAAAGGCAGAAGATGCTGAGGTTGACACTGCAGAGCAAAGTGCTATCAAGTTGCGTGCTCAGCAGCAAACATCAAATGCTTTAGTTGTAACTGATCAACGCCCTGCTAATGGGGCACCACCACCAGTTCCTGTTGGCCAGCTTAGTCTTGTAAAGGTGCCCAGCATGATTACTACTGAGGTTAGTTCTTTTGGAATCGTAGTGGCTACTTGTTTTCTAGGTTTTTGATATACTAGTTGCTATTGTCACATACGTTGGACATGAATACTTATTTATTTATTTATTTTTAAATAATAATTATAAATTAATCGTATAGTTGCATATATTGTTTACTAATAACTGAAATTTACATATTACCATAAACTTGCATTATCATGTATGTATTGTTTACATTGAATTAGAATTCTGACTTATAAATTGGATAGATCTTATTAATCAAATAATTCATTTAATGAAAGTCTTTTAATGGTAGAATTTTTATTTTAAAAATTGGATAAATTTTATTAATATTTTTAATATAAAAAATTTAAAATGACAATTTAGAAATATAATGAACAAAAATGTTTGTTTTTGTCAGTTCAAAAATTTTCAATATCTGTGCTTGTATATTTTATATATATATATATATATATAGACACACACACACACACACACACACACACATATTTATGTGTACCTTTTGTTTTAAGTCTAATTTGCACTAATATACATTTGATTATCTTGGCAGGATCGTAATTTAACAGTCCAAGCTTCTTCTCAGGATAATGGTACTCTAAGCAAAGTCGATCCACAACCTCCTTCAGCAGATCTCCTTGGTGATCTTTTGGGTCCATTGGCTATTGAAGGCCCTCCTGGTGCTACTGTTCCATCTGAGCACAATGCAGTCTCTGGATTGGAAGGTGCTGCAGAGGCAGTGGATGGTTCAGCCATTGTGCCTGTAGAAGTGGAGACAAATACAGTTAAGGTACTGCTTTCCTAAAACAAATTAAAAAGTTTGGTCATTGTAAAATCATGCGATTGTAATTAGTTTTACATTTACTAGTTGATTTTACTACTTGCATCTGCAGCCAATAGGAAATATTGCTGAAAGATTTCATGCTTTATGCCTAAAAGATAGTGGCGTTTTATACGAGGATCCTTACATTCAGGTACAAACTTTTTACTTCTCATGTTCTGTAGTTTTTGTTATCTGCTAGTTTCTATTATTTCCTCAGGTTATACTCTAGGCTAATATTTTAGTTTTTCAAGTTGGTTTTATGACTCTTCTAGAAGCTTCCAAAAGGTTGATGGTGATTTTCTCACTAAACATTACTTCAGATTGGCATTAAAGCTGAGTGGCGCGCTCATCATGGACGTCTTGTTCTTTTCTTGGGAAACAAGAATACAGCTCCTCTCATTTCAGTTCAGGCTCTGATATTGCCTCCTGCTCATCTGAAGATGGAACTCTCATTAGTGCCTGAAACTATTCCTCCTCGAGCACAGGTGAAAAGGACTAATTGTGCTTGTATCTAGTTATTGTTTAATGTTTATTGATGAATTTTTGGTCATCTCATTCTTTCATTTTCTTTTGTAGTATCATATTTATTGTTTTTTTCATGGTTCATGTAGGTGCAATGTCCGCTTGAGGTGGTAAATCTTCGGCCAAGCCGGGATGTAGCTGTTCTTGACTACTCCTACAAGTTTGGAGCCAATATGGTACTTGCAGATACTTGATATATTATATACTGCTAAACCACCTGGAGCTGGTTAATTTTTACTATGCCAGGTATTATATTATTACCTTTTACAGGTTAACGTCAAGCTTCGTCTTCCTGCCACGTTGAATAAATTTCTTCAGCCTATACCGGTTTCTGCTGAGGAGTTTTTCCCCCAATGGAGATCACTTTCAGGACCACCGCTGAAGCTTCAAGAAGTTGTATGTGTACCTCCTGTTTTACATATCTATTTTTTTTTGGTAGGGGGAGATATGAACTGTTTCATCCTTTAGCCTTAAGTATACTTTGCTATAAGTGGGTTAGTAGTCCTCATCTTTATTTATTTTTTATTGGAGAGTGCAATACCAAGTTTCATATAGTTAGACACACCACACCTAGGTGTGCGTAATAGTGTAAACAGCCCTTATTTAATGAGGTGTGCGTAATAGCGTAAACAGCCCTTATTTAATGAGTCTTGTTCTGTGCCTTTTAGTTCATATCATCATTTACAGACCTCTTCATTTTCACTGCTGGACTCCCTGATTGATTTGTGGCTGCTGGCTCCAACTTGTGCAGGTTAGAGGTGTAAGACCGATGCCTCTTTCAGAAATGGCAAATCTACTCAACAGTTTCCGGCTAATGATTTCTCCAGGGCTTGTAAGTCCTTCCATTTGGTTAACCTCTTTTGCCATTTGTATAAGGCATTGTTCACCAATCAATTTTCTGTTTCAGGATCCAAACCCAAATAATCTAGTTGTATGCACAACCTTCTACTCAGAGAATACGCATGCTATCCTCTGCTTGGTAAGAAATATATTCTGGTCGAGCTATATGGCTGTTCTGTTGTAATGGTGAAGCTTGGTGGTAAATTTAAACGACATGATGACACTCGTGAAACCCTTATGCTACTTCCCCTTGTTTGATAGTTGTTTGATCTGTTTGGTTTGTGTTGCATATATATATTCTGTATATCTATGAGCTTGTAGTGCATTAGAATCTGGGGAAGCTCGCTGCTTACAATCCGGTTCTTAATATTCAGGTCAGAATCGAAACAGATCCAGCGGACAGAACCCAGTTGCGTATGACACTTGCTTCAGGCGATCCTACATTAACATTTGAGTATGTAGCTAAACTTCACACAAAGAAGTCAATTTAATTGGATTGCCAGAGTTTTCTTATATTTGATCTACAGGTTGAAGGAATTCATCAAGGAACAATTGGTTAGCATTCCTATGGTTCCTCGGGCACCAGCAGCAGCACCACCAGCGCCTCCTGCAGCTCAACTGACCCCACAAATACCGGCAAATGATCCTGCCGCTCTACTAGCTGGTTTGCTATGATGAAATGAAGATGACAAGATTTGTTCATTATACAGTTTATAAACCTTGATTTATACAGCTGGCCCACCCACTTTTGCCCCCTCAAATTAAGAGGTGTATATGGAAAATTGCTGATGCAAGGGCTGGCGGGATCACAGATGAGCTAAATATGTTGTCGGCTTAGTGAAGAAGGGTTGGTCGGGATTTTGGGATTCTTTCTGCTCAACAATATTGTGCCTTGTGGAGCCTTTTTTTTTTTTTTTGTCTTTTTTAAAAGTTCTTATGGGGAATGAGGGGGTTTTTTTTTTTCTTCATTTTTTTTCCATTTTCCTGTTTCTTCCCAGCTTTAGCAGATTGGTTTCTTTAGTACGATGTCTTAGCATGCAAGATATGGTATGAAGGTAGGATCGGTGATAACAATGTATTCGTTTGTCAATCCAATATATTTAATAAGATAAAAGTACAGTGGAGGAAAAGAGGACATGTCAAATTTGGTCACATATGTAGTTTTGATTTTTTTTTTTTATTCATTTTCAATTTTGGTGCTTCTACCCAGGTCAAATCCAAAAGGAAAGCCGACATTCGATATTACCAAGCATCAAAATCAGTGAGCATAAAGGAAGAAAATTTACCGTTCATTCATAATTTTTCTTATTAAAAACCTTTTATATGATTGAAAATGATTACCACCTGGCAAAAGCTTGTGCCATCAACAGTGAGATATCCGTGGGAAGAGCTCATCCTACTACTTTCTGCCTTCTTAATTGGTTAAAATAATAATAAAAATTCCCGAAGTTCATTACTTTATTTAAATTAAATTTATGTTTATTATATTTAAATAAATTTTAATTTTTACTTTACATTTAAATAAAATTTTAAACTTTAATTTATATTTAAATAAATATTTGACTTTTAATTTGTACTTAAATAAATTTTTGATATTTGAAATAAAAGTTTATCTGAATACGAATTAAAAATATATATTTATCTAAATATAATAAAAATATAAAAATTTATCTAAATAAATTAATAAAATTTAAGAGTTCTCATATTTTAACCTTCCCAATACGAAAAAAAAAAAAAAAAAAACCTGTCCGTTCGAAGTAACTAGATATTGAGTTAAATCATTCCATTGATCTCTAATCTTTCTCCCACTTCGTACCGTTGAACGGCCCAAATGTGACCCTCTTATTTGGTCTTTGCTGCAAGCTAAGATTATAGCATGGCCTGGGCCATGGAGAGCAAGAGGCCTAAAGGACGAAGAAGAAAAGCAATAGATGAAACTGGAACCATTGAGGCAGTGAACCATAGCCCTATGCGACTACATGAACAGTCCTAAAAACAAGAAACTAGAATGTAGATAGAGGGAAAAAAAGAAAACATTTTATTTACACTTTTTTTTATTAATTTTACTTATAATTTTTTTATTATAATTTTATAATTATTTAATTATAATAAAAAAATTATATAATAATTTAGTATGAGCTCGAATAAAATTTTTATAAACATCGTATAATTTTAAATTATAATTAATTAATTATAATACAATAATGTTAGGTGATATTGAATTATAATATCTTAAATCCTAGTTTATCATAAAAATTGGGACAATTCTGGGATTTTAACTTAATACAAAAATAGTGCCAATCAGATAGAAGATAAGCTCAAGAAAAAACTTGCTTACCTTTCAAGATCCAAGTAATATCTCTTAATCTTGTGGTGTCTTTGCCATAGAATCGATGTCCAAAGCAATTCATCCAAAATTACTTGCTCTTCACCAAACCATCTGAGCCAAACGATTGGAATGGTTATGGTCTTAGGTTTTTTCCTTTTGGTTCTAAAAGAGCACACTGATCCGATCAGAGGAAAGAGGTCTGAGGGAGTATCAACAAAAAAGCCACTGCAAAAAATGCAGTAGCTTCTTAGCGTCGAGAAACTCCAGCAACGGGGGGCATTGGGACTTGTTTTCCACCATCAATGCGGAACATCAATGACCAGTGTGGTAATAAAAACTTGTCACCAGTGGCTCACGTTGCCTCCCTCTAACAATTAAACGAACCGGTACAGAAGATAATCTCGAACCTTACAAAACATTGAGCCAACTAGCGCCATTCTCGGCACCGGCCACACCTCCAGCTGCCTTCTGATGATGAAGACTCATCCCAAGGAGAACAATGACTGTGCATCAAAAAGCCACAAATCTCACAATGAAGGTCAGGGGCAGGTTCATACTGTAGACACACATGACAATGCAGTGCATTAACATCAGAATTCATGGGTTCGGCTTGATTATTAAAAGTATCAATTCCACATTGTTTAGGGAATCCATCCTGTGAAATTGAACAAGATGCATTTTCCCAGTTTCCTGACCCATCACCCGTTGCATCATTTCCATTAACTTGATCACCATTATCAGATGCTAGCAGCTCACTAAAAGAGAAATAAGTCTGTGGTTCAAACTCCATATCCTTATTGTTAAGACTTTCATAATCCAGCAGCTTGCCTTCAAGGATATCACCATAAGCATTCCATTCTGCAAAAACGATAGATGAGTCCTCCTTTGGCTCCACAGAATCATTAGGTTCAGGACATGTCAATATTTCAACTTGACCAAGATCAGACCCAGCAAGACCATCCACCTCTCCTTCCCGCTTCACATACCTTCTGACTGGTAATTTCTGTAGCCCAGGGCCAGAAGCAGTATTCAACTCAACATCCACTTCTGAATTGTTATCTGTTATTTGCTCAACTTTTGTAAGGGTGAAAAGAAGAGGATCATTAGCCAGTACAAGCTCATCCTCTGTAGAAATTATAGGAGTGATGGGATTACACTCTTTGAAGTCAGAAATAGTTCCAAAATCAGAGTCCAATACTATGCTTCCTTGTCCCTGTTTCTGTGGCTTTCCAAATTGTTTCTTGCGTTTTTGCTCTCTAAGTTCAGGGTCCATGAAAGGACAATCAGGTCCTCTTATCCTTCGACACTTGCAACATTTGAATCCAACCACATTAGAAATCCTAGACTCCTCAAGTTCAACAGCTTCAGCATGATACCACTCTGCAAAAAAATAAAAAAAGCAGACATTCATCATAAACAAAAAATAAAAGAATATTTAAAAAAAAAAAATGAAACTAATGGTCTACATCGTACTTCTGCAAGTTTCACAGTGAATATACATTAGATCAGAATTATAGGGTTGTTCACACAGCTCACAAATAGGCTTCAAAGAGTGGTAATGTGAACCACCGCTTGTGAGAATGTTTGCACGCCTGAAGTCAATTCCAGTTTCATCACTGTTCTTTTTCCTCCATATGACCCCCCAATTACACTTCCTTTGCTTCGTCGCAAAGCCAGAAAGAGAAGCAGGTTTCTTTGTATCAGAACTTCTTTCCTGAATTCTGACAGAATTTTCCTTACTTCTGACATAGGCCAGTGATTTCATGGGTTGAATAGAACTTTTAACTTGCATGCCTTTGGAGACTGCTGGTGCACTGTGACAGTCTCGTCCTTGCAAGTGCAACAAAGTGGTAGGAGACTTGGTACTGATTTCATTTTGAGCAAGAGCTTTGGCACGGTAACACTGCTTGCAAATGATGAAGCACTTAACTTTCCCATTCATATGCGAGCTTAAAGTACAGTCCTGATGACAATAACCTGATCACAAATGACAAAACAAAGTTATTCAGACAGACATTCAAACATAAATCTAACTCAGCAATGATAAACATGCCCCCACAAAGAAAATGGCAAACTGCATCCATTCCTGGTGGGTTGCTGATTTTTGTTGCAAAAATGTTGATATACGACTCAGATGCCTTTATCTCTCCCATTTTCATTTTTTGAAATAAATTGGTTTGGATGGCCATCCAGTTGACCCAATAAGAGTCAGATTTAGGTTTATCACTTTAGATCCAGTCCAACCAAACAATTAATGAAATGATAATTAATTATGAACCATCAAAAGCAGCTTTCTGTCAGGTTTCAATTATCACCAATTAATATCTTTTCCCCTCAATCCAAATTTTGCAAGAAAGGAACAATTTCACTTTGTCAGAACCATAGGGTCAAATCACCAAATCGCTCAAATCGATCCATTGCTAGTAAAGTTACAAGAAAGTTTTAAGAAAGTTCAAATTTCAGGTTTTTATTTTTTAACTCCACTCAGATATTGCTTTTAAGATTCATTTATCATTCAGTTATTGTAAGATTTTTATGTTTAAAGCCTATCCATATTATTTAACAGGATGATCACTTATACACTCCAATATTAGAGGAAATTCTCCTTATAATATTATTTATCCGCCGAGATTATTTCACTTCGTGGAAAAATGTAAATCTAAACCAAAACTGCTGGCAGCACATCTCTCGAATATGCAAAGTACAAAATTCCTATCATGCACATGGAAAATGAAGATAGAATGCAAATATCAAAAGTCAATTATGTACTAGCAAACAATTGAAGACCTATAAATAATGAGACCCTACCTAACTTGACCTTTCTCCTAGATTACCTATAACAGAATGGATCGTCTTTTTTAGTTATAAGTTAACTGCACTAATATTAAACAGTACAACTGGATAATCAATAGGCAGACAGGCCAGCAAGCTACATGAAGCTGTGAACTTAATTCTCATATATAGATGCTGAAAATTATTAGAAGAGATGATTTTTGGAAACCCCTGACATAAAATTGGGAAATATTCTCTCAGTAGAAGTTCTACAGAGTGGTTAGCATACCTTGGCATGTGCCACACTTGACCGCATTCCTGACGATTGCATAACAGAAATTATAAATAAGCTTAGAGCAAGAACGTGGAGGAAATGGGAATTTCAATATCAACAAAAATAATATATGACAACAATATAAGATAATTACCTCAGTAAAACATCCATTTGACATGAAGCACAAGAGCACTTCTCCAACTTATCTCTCTTACACGTCAGATAAGTAAATATATTCCTACGGGAAGCTTTCAACTGCCTTCTTTGTAAGTCAGATAACTCACTGAAAGGCTTCTTAACTGATGGCAAAACCACAGTACTCATTCTTTCTTCATATTCTTTGATCAAATATAAAGGTATGTGTGCTACAAGAAACCAATATTTCTCTTTTTTGTCTTCAGTTTGCTCAATGTCAATTATATTCTTCATGACACGTGAAGGAAGATGCTTTTGATTTCTGAAAGCAACTCCATATTGGATCTTGCTTTCCACAATTTTCTTATCATAGATAATTGCATTTCTAAAAATAGATGCTTCTGTCTCTGTACCTTTTCCGTCTGGGATGTTATGCTCAGGACGAACAAGATCATTCCATCTCACATGAAGGTCTAGGTATCTAACCTGAACCAAAGTCCAATCAATACTGTTAAACTTCCAGACAATCCAGTATGCCGTTGGATACAGTTTTGCAAGGAATGGTTCATTCAAAAATAGTAATTGAAAAACAAACCTGAAGTGCAAGCTGCGCCGTATTCTTACTCCTTTCAACTGCATTTCTCCAAATTAATTGTCTGCTTCTTTTAGGAATCTCAGATTCGTCAACATAATTAATACCAGAAATCTTTCTCACACCACCTAATAAATTACAAAGCAATAACTCTATTACTCTCTTTACTTTCATCAATTTTACGATTACAAAATAGCAAACTAAACTTTCTGTATTTTATAGACACAAAGATACCTTGTCGTGCAGCTTTTCTGACCATTGAACGAGGCAAAATTGCTTTCTGGAATACATTAGTTGATAACTTCCCTCCACGCCACCAATCAAAACTTTTATCATTGCTGTCATTGGCTGTAACTTCAGATACAACAGACTGTTTCCTTCGACATCTTCCACCTGGTCCACGTTTCTGTGGCAATCCCACAGTGGATGAAGTGCTTTGAATCACAGAAGGTTCTACTAACCAATCATCCATTAGCTTGATCCAGTCCGCAGAAAGAGAAATAATGGAAATGTTCTCCTCAAGCTGAAAATAGAAACCAAAAACCACATCAACCAAAATATAGAGAATATATGCCTGATGATGAATCCATACAGTGTATCTTACTATCTACTACATCAGGAACCGGAGTAATGAATCATACAGCAAATAAATTCTTATCAAATTTCATGCATTAGCTTACTACTACAAATAACATGTTACAAGGTCATGAGCTACAAGAAAGTCTAAATTACTAATTGGAAAATGGAAGCTAAAGGATGTTATATAAATGTTTTAAGTTTTAACAACAAAAGATGAATTGAGACAAAATGAGACAGCAAAAAATGAAGAGGGAGCAAAATAATTTAACATATCTCTGGACTTCTTAAACTCTTAGAAGTTGAAAAGTGAACAACAGTGAGGACATGCTAGGCTAGGCGTGAAACAAGCATGTTTTGCAAAGAAGAAATAAATGATAACATTCATAAAAATATCATAATCATGATAATCTATTAAGCCAAAGTTTAAGTTAGTAAGAAAACGATAGTTATGATCTAATAATCCACAAAGGAAAAGTAAATAAACTCACATGTTCCACATCAGTTAAGTTCTAAAATAATCCAAAATTTTAAAGCGTAACGTAAAGATAATTGGTAAAAAATAACAATTATAGGTGAAGGTGACAAGTTCTAAGTTGACAGTAAGCCAGGAAAATCTTGACCAGAGAAAGGGGAAAACTCAAGATAAAGTTATTTTAACAGATAAGTATGAACTATGAAGGAAATTAATGAATAAATTTGCAAAACTCACATCAAGCAAGAGGACTTTTATTGCATCACAGGTTGAAGCTTCTTCCACTTTTCTACGCCATTGTTTCCTATAATCTGGGCTTAAGAAGGAGCCAGCTACAAGACCACGTAAACTCTCCTCCATGTATAAAACATATGTTGCAATGCTAGGAAGACTACCCTCTCCACTCTTTAAAGGAGGAAAGCCAACAAGGATTTTATTGACACTTTTAGTGGCAGTGGAGACAGCAGAATTCAACATGCATCCTTTCTTGCTTGAAGCGGAGGCCCTGCAAGAATGACACCAACCACACCTTTCCCTCGGAACATCCAACAACTTCTTTTCAGCACTTGGCCAGAAAAATCGTGAGGCTGATGATGAGAAAGCTTTTACTTGAAGGAAGATGTTACTTGTAGATGTAAATTTTCTGGCACTGCTTGATTTGTTTGCCTCAGAAATGTGACTTTCCTCCGATGAAAGAACAGCCAGCTTAGCAGCTGCCGTTGCAGCTAAATGCCCATGAATATAGTGATTTACATAAGCATTTGGTTTAAAAGAAATCCCCATGTATGCATGGTCAATTGTAGGATTTCTTGCATCCCGTCCAAAACCCACATGATTGCCTGCTTTGCTCTGGCAAAACATAGTTGCCAGTCCACCATTACTGTCACTACTGTTTCCTGAGGCAAATGAAGTATGACCTATCAAACTTGATCTGTCAACTAAGCTTTGGTAGGTTACATCGGACACAGCTTGCTGGCTAACTGAAGCAGAAGACATGGCAAACTCAATATAAATCTGCTCAGATTGGTTCTCATTCGTTGGAGGATGATCCTTCGCTCCATTTTTCCCACCATTCCTCAGAGAGCCAGGAGGGTCAGTTTGGTTCATTGCATCCAGAGAGGTATCTGGATACGAAAGTCCTACATTGTCCACATTGCTTCCACTGAAACTACTAGCAGTCTCAGCATCAACTGAATCCAAAAATTTATGACTTCCCTTTCCAGAAGGCAGAGGTGATTCAGAAGAAAATTTTGCATCTTCCTTCACATTCGCTACGTTGCCACCGATTTCGAGTGGAGAGAAAATATTTTCTGAGATTTTCCAATAGTGTATAATTGCTTTGCATATATCAAAGTATAATGTTCTATGTTGAATGGATGAAGAAAGCACCTGGAGGATTTTTGGGATGTCATTCGGATTGTAGCATCTGAGATATGATTCAGTGCCAGGGGAAGCCATCAACCTGCAATTATCAAATTTGAAATTGCAAACACAAATTTAGAACACATTGGAATTTGGATAGCTAATCAGAAAAAAAGGAGGCATCATTGTCATGCATATCAGCAAATGAGCAACTTAAGTCAAAGGCTGGAGAAACACAAACAAGCAACTTGACATGATGAAACTCTGTTCAAATGAGACAGTTAAATAATAGAAGAAAACATAATCAGAGAACAATTTCAAATCAAAGACAAGACTGTGTTTAACAGTCAGATACCACCCAGAAGAAAGGTTGACTAGACAAACAGAAAATGTTACTAGTGTAGAATGAGAAATTGGTTTAAAAGCTTACACTAGCAAGTGATTACAAGTACCCAAGAAGACTTGCCCATATAAATCAACACCAAAAAGTTCTGCTCCTCTAAGTGATGTGTTTATTGTGATTGCTGGTCCCATTTTATTAATTGCACATTCCGGACAATACCAGGGCCCTTCAGGTATATACATTTTCATGACACCTATACACCTCGAATGATATGCAGATGGACACCCATCACAACAAAGCAATGTCCCATCCATGCCACAAAGACGACACTCATCATTATTTCCATCTACATCAGCATCAACACCAGCATTACCTTCAGTGCTTTTCAAACCTAAAGAAAATGTTCTAGATGATGACTTGACCTCATGGCTTTCCGCAATGATCTCCATTGCCTCCCTCTCCTTGCATGCTGAAGTTTTAGAATGTCTAGGATGAACCCTTCTAGGTCCTCTTTCAGAAAGATCAGTAGCAACTGCATCAGGATCTGTTCCCACTTCCATTGCCTCACGCATGTCAATTTCAGCTCTCATCTCTGCATATTCTAATACATCATCACATAGAAGTTGTAGAACCATCAACTTTCTGATCACAGGTAAGGAATAGTACTCTCTTTTAGAGACATCTTTGTAAAATCTTTTCCACTCGGGTCCTCTTGCATATCCCATTAACATAAAATACTGGACCAAATAGACAGGCCAAGTAAGTGCATCGAGCAAGCTCCAATCCAGGCACCTGCAGATAAAGAATGTGACAATTATTTTAAATTTTTATTGATGAATTAAAGCAAGCATCTTATTTCCTTTCTTTTCTTTTTTTTTTTTTTTTGGAGGGGGGGGGGGGGGGGAGGGGGGTGTCGGCGGGAGGTATCATGTTGTCTGAAAGTTGAATCCAAATATCTGTTTTGTTTTAAAGAGAGATCAAATCCACTCTTAGTTGCTTTCAAAATGGGAGGAAAAAGTGTTCCATTATAGGAGTTTGGCAGTATTAGCTACCCAAAAAGCACACAGACATGCCATGGAGGATTGGAACATGTTTTGATTTTCTTTCAACTTTTACAAGCTCAAGGTCCACCTCACATTTTTAGCAAGGAAATATAACAGTATAGTAGATTGTGGAGAAAAACATTTTGCAATAAAGTATCCCAATCACAAAATCATCAAATAATTAAAACAATGATATTAAAACCTATTTACCTAGTGGTGTGTGAAAATGCATATATATGTATACCTCAAGCATTTTGATGCAAGCTCCGAGCCTTCTGAAGACACTGTTTCAAGATGACAACTCAATGCTCGCATCAAAGCAACATGAACAGCATCCAATAATGGGTTTGGACCACAGCAATTTAATGACCCCACAAAATCATCTAATCCAAACGGGCTTAAAAACAAAATGATGCTAAACGACCTTAGAAAACCATAAACAGAAAACAGATGTGAAACGCATTCCTCTGGCAAACCAATTGTTCCTGAAGAAGGAGGCAACATCAGGGGTGGAATAAGAGGAACCTCAGGCTCCAAAGACAAATCACTATCACGTGCATGCTCACAGGAATCGCTTGAAGAATCTGCATCATCATCTTCAACTTGCTCCCCCTCATTGTCGACCATCATTCCACCACTCAACTCACTTAAAGCTGAAGGCTCCACTCTATCAACCTCTTTTTTCAAAATCTCCACTTTCTTCTTTTCCTCCAACTCACTCTCCTTTACAGTCCTGCTTAACACTAATTCATCTAATCTAACTTTTCTTCTACTCAAATCATCATCGAAATATGACTCTTCTAAAATCAACTTGCGAAGCTCCCCACTCTCCAGATCCTCAAAATTACCATACTCATAATCTACTCTGTACAATCCGGTATCGTATGAAACAATCTTCCCTAAAAAAACATTCTTCCCAAATTGTTTCAAGACGTATCTACCTACGAGGGCCATGGATCTGGTCTCCAATGGCCACTTTTTAGTTTTGGAATTATTGAATTTCGTATCAACGGCAGTATTTTCATTTTCTTCTTCTGGTCTCCTATGTTTCCTCGGCCTACCTCTAGGCCTTGGTACCTTAGGCTCCGTTGATCGATCCATCGAGCCCTGGATTTGATCACACTAGTTTCCAAACAGCCCCCTAAGGTTTCCAGAAAATCTATTTTCTGCCGGAATAATGAACCTGTTCGGCTTCGTTTTTGAGTTTAGAGTGATCTAGGGCTCGTGAAGATCCTTCACAAAAAAAGTTATAAATAAAGATTAAATAAATCGATGATTTTAAAAAAATTATATGAAAATTCAATTTTGGAGTAAGGAACCAGAGTAATTTTATGAAAACTATCAGGAAGAATATTAGAGACATACCTGGTTAGGGTTTCATAACCGCCATGGAAACTTTCTTCGGGATTTTGGAGATTTGAGAGAGAGCGCCCTAATAGGGAAGAAGCAACAACGGCCAATTTTATCGCTTGTGAGAAAATGGGACTGACTCGGGACTAGATTTGTGAGTTAACGATTTGAACACGTCCGAGTTGGGCCGTGAAACTTATGATTTTTTTAATGGGATTTTTCCTTTTGTAGGAATAGGGGCGATATTGTGAGGACATCCTCACGGTTATGATTTACGGATGATGACACGATGGAACTTTTTGTATTCAATTTTTCTTTACTGTATTTTATTTTTCAAATTTAAATTTAAATTCTATCAACAAATTAAAATTAAAAAAAAAAAGTAAAATGATACAACATTTTCATATCAATCCATATTAAATATTTACTTATTTATTTAATCTAATTAATTATATTATGAAATTTACTTTTTACTATATTTATTTTATTTTTCTTTATGAAGTGCCAAATGCAGATATGAACTCATTTTTATTTTTTACTTTTAATAGTTACTTTTAGGTTGTAAAGGGTAAAAATTAAAAGTTTTCATATACAAGTTTCATATGCTTCACACTTGTATATGTGTATGGTAAAAAATTAAAAAAAAAAAACCATTATTTTAAATGAAAAATATATATGGATTTGATTCAAGTGTACATTCCTTATATTTTGTTCAATGTCTCTTTTTAATTTAATTATTTTTTTCATTTTTTTATTTTTTGGCACATAATTTTGATGGATTAAAAAACATCAAATAAAGTATTTTTACTTATATATTTTGTTAAATCTTAAAATGTTACTATAAATTTTTATTATTTTACATGTAGATTTGACAACTCGCGTATTCATATTATGTAAAATATTAATAATTCATATATTCGTATTATATTTTACATAAAAATTATGTCACAATTCGTATTAATATAAAATATAAAATACTTTTTTTATTTTGTTAAACTTATATATGATTTTTATTAAAATTTTAAATCATATTATTTTCGTAAATTTTTTCATATTATTTTGATATTTATCATTTTATCGTATTTTAAATTATCAGATTTATTTATATGTTTAAAATATCTAATATTATTCAAAAAATAATAATGACTTACATTAAAATTTATTTGAGACATCAAAACATGTGGTATATTCTAAATTTAAAATGAGATAATTTTCTCATACTCAAATTTATCTTTAAAAAAATCTAAGCTAGCTCCATTTCTAATTAAAAAAACAAAATTCTTACTTCATCCAATACAAAAATTTGGTTTTTACTACAAAAATTGAAAAAAAAAAGAAAAAATTTAAATGTTTTTATTTATGTTTGTCAAAAAAAAAAAATGGTGTGAGACATGGCTTAAAATTTTTGATGATGTAATAAAAGATGTCAAAATGTACAATATCAAAAGTCAAACTAATTGCACGAAAAGCCAAATGCTCGTGTCCATACACAATCCATTCCAACTTCGCACAAAAAATACTCGTCTAAATAAAATCGTTTAATAAAAAAAAAAACGGAAATTAAACACCGAAGCAAATGATCGAATTGACTCAGTATCAACGAGGCAACTCAGAGTTAATCCTGTTCATGGTTGTTCTTAATGACCCAAAGCCCCAAAGAGTTAAAAATATTTTAGCGGGATTACCCGCCAAATATATCTTTTTTAAATCTTTGATATCGGGGTGTTGGATTAATCTGTTAATGGTAACGGTCACTATCTACGAATGTGGAGATTAATTTTTATTAGAATGCTTGTAAATACATCACAAGAATTACTTTTCACATTTTTTTAATTATTTTTATATAAATTTATTTTAACCTTTTTTTTTACACTCTTTATCACTTTTAAATTTTTAAATTTGTAAATTCAATAATTTTTATAAATTTTTTAATTTGTATATCTGTAACCTCTTAAAATTTTCGTATCAGATCATTAAAATAAAAAAAAAAAATAAAGATCTTCATGTATAATTTTTATCTATCAAATTATAAATGAATTTATAATTATTTAAAATAATTCATACTTTTTTTAGCGTTGTGAAAATTCTTTTGGATATGAGTTTTTTTTTTTTAATTGATTTTTTTTTCTAAACTATAATTTAACCTTTTATTTAGTTTATCGGATATGAAAATTCAATAAATTATAAAATTCTTTGGGATTTGCATATTTAAAAATTTTAAAATTGAAATGAAAAAAATATGATTAAGTAATTTTATTTATAGATAATTTTAAAAGCCAATAATGAATATGAAGAAAAAATGGAGATGTGATTAGGAGCTACTTTTTTAATAAGGCGTTAATGATAGTAAATAATTATATATTCGATACTATGCCATTTGTTTATATTGAATTTGTATATTTAAAATTCGATAATTAATGGATTTAGATAATAAATTTATTATATATGATGAATTTAGATATGATTCGAATAATATATTTTAAGAATTCAATATATAAATCTATTTAACTTTTAATGAATAGTATCGGATATTTAAATTAATATATAAAATCAATGTCCGTTTTTATTTGCAAAATATGTTTTTTTTTTTTAAGCTTAGCAAACAACATTTATTTCTTATTAATTAAAAGTAAATTTGAATTTTAAATTTAATTATTATTTATTTTATATTTTGGTAAAAAACTAATAAAATATTTTAATGGATTAGCATATTTATAAATAATATTTATTTAAATGGATTCGAATTTAGATAATAAAATAAAATTTAATCAAATATTTAAATAGATTAAAATATTATGAAAATTAAATAAATTTGGATACAAATACTTAAAAAATAATGAATATTCTCTATAATTAAATTAAATTATAATTTTATTAACTAATGCTTTTAAGACGTTCTCCAGAGTTTGCTAAATTATAAAACAACGGATAGCACACTTTTTTTATACAATAGACAGAGCTCATGTGTTTGGACCAATGTCTAAGCCCATGTTATACTAATTATAAATTTTATTGTATTTTTTTTTAGTTCATAGTACAATTATTATTTAAATTCCATTCATTCATATTAAATACTACTACATGTGAAACATTGCAAATTTGATATAAGAAACAATTATCACTAATTCTTCAATGAAATTTCAAATCTATTGGCTAGTTTGGGGCTGTTCTTTAAGATTTAACCTAAATTATACCCAATTGAAACCTACAATTAACCTAAATTATACTCAATTGAAACCTACCATAATTAAGGAAATTATATATATATATATTATATATATATATATGTGTTTTAAGATCATAACCATTAAGCCAAATTCATTAAATTTATTGTGATTAAAATCTTAATTTCAAGGTTTCGTATTTTAATTTTAAAAATAATGTAAAACATTTATTGAACTTTTTCTTTTAAAAATTTGTGACATTCAAATGTCAAATGCATTTCACACAAATATATATATGTCTATAACTATTGATAGATTTACTAATTTTATGGTGTTTAGAAAAAAATTTCATTTAATTTTTTTTTTCATTTTTGGGTGTTCAATGAAAATTTTTTCTTTAAAATTTATTATTTTTCAATATATGAGTATTCATGAATACCTTTTCATGAATTGTGTATCACTCAGATCCACTTACATTAGTGTAAATATCACATTCTTTTATTATCATTGGATAAAAATTAAATTTATAACTCATTTAAATCAAAATAATATTTTTAAATTTAATATATATATAACATACATATATTTTTGTCCATAAAATTTTTATTGATCGACACATGTCTTATTTAAAAGGTAATGTTTGGTATTTCTTCTTTGATTTTAATGTTTTAGTTAATTTATATAATTTCACTTATTTGATATGCATGTTTAAACCATTATTAGTTAATGTTATTATTTATTATTTAAAGTTATATAAATTTAACTTTTCTTGAATTTAATCGTTTATAAATCCATAATATACATTAACTCGATTAATTATAAAATAACTCATGTTTTATGTCATTTAACTTTTAAATTTAGTATAAAAAATTGTAAATTAAATCAAATTTATATTAATTTAACAATTCATAAATTTATCCATCATCAATCTATAGTTTCCATTAACTCAATTAACTGAGTTTAGTGCTTATTATAAATTTAACATATTTATCTTTTTGTCAATTTTAACATATTTATTGAAAATATAAATATTTATGAATCAAACTAAAATTGTTATATTTCATTTTGTTTTTTAATATTTTAATGCAATATTAATTATAAATTTTTAATTTTTAATTTTTAATTTATGCATCAACGGAATTTTAAATGAATAAATTTATTGATTCCCAACCATTGAATATTAAATAAAAGTGTTCGTGGGCTTTGGGCCTACTAATTCAAAGCTGGTCTGAGCTTTCCCATCATTATTTTTTTTCCTGAGCAAAAGAACAGGGAAGAAGAAGACCGAGGACAGCTAGGTCGGCGGTTGAGTTTTGGTGGAGAATGAGTGCGGAGAAGGAATCCTCTGTTCCGCGGCGTCGCTTATCCTGTACCAAGTGCTTCGACGCTCTCTGGTTTTGCTACTGTACGCCGTCTTCTATTTCCCTTAGTTACAATATCAAAGAATCTCAGTTTTCCCAGCATTTTTTTCCCGATTTATTGGATTCATATAATATATATTTTTTGGTAATTCAATGGGCAGCTCCGGTTCATCAAATGCAACAATATTATAGAGTAGGAGTTCTTGACAATTGTTATGGAAAATGGAATGCTCTTTGGGATTGTTTGTACTTGAAAACCAAGTCCTCTTCTGAACTCCAGGTATTTTTTTCTCCCCTTTTTTTTAACATATTATAAAAATTTGTTAGACTGATTCGCGTAATGACTAAGAGATAAAGGATGTGTTTGTTATTCAAGATTATGATAGGATAAGATAATATGATATTATGAATATGATTAAATTAAATAATCTCATCTTATCTTGTGTTTGATGTGTGTAAGGATTATGATAGGATAATTTATTTATTGATCAAAATTATCCTTTCTCAAAATTTATACTATTCAAATTATTAATATAGTTTTTAAAGGTATAATAGGAAATGTAAGATTAATGTTATGGATTAAAATATAATCCTCTCCACTTTGGGAGGATTGAATCATTGTATACCAAGAGGATGATTAATCCTTTTTGTAATCTTATCCTTTTCTTTAGATACAAACCAAATATTATCCATCGTTCTATGCACCAAACATTACCAAAAGCTCTTGGAATTGTTATTTTTAATTGCAAATGCATTGCCAAACAAGTTACACAAGTTTGATCAAAACCCTAATTGCGGTGAATTAGTTATCAATTGCAATGCCAAACTGGGCCTTAGTTTACGATCCTAAGTGCGCGATATTTATAGATTGTATATGATGCCATAGAACTCTGAAGCATGATGAAAAAGATGTAGAAATGTCTGGTGTCAATGGTTAGTGACTGTGGAGTTAGTTTTCGAATGCTGCAAATTCATCTTTTCTATGATGAATGATGAAAAGATTCAAGATATTTAGCAAAGTTCAAAGGATTTTAACCTCAACTATGGTAACTATAAAACAAGACAAAGTGGAAAAGAAAAGATGACTAGAAATAGGGTTGTAAGCATAAAGGGGTATTGCAAAGGAACTTATGAGAGTGGGAGAGAATCATCATGACATTAGTTAAAGAGTGATGCATTTGTTGTAGATGCTAAGTGGTTGATATAATTAAGGTACATAGGATCAGAATGTAAGGAGTGTTGAAAATCTAATGCATATTTGGTTTTGAGAACTTCGGGAAGCAATTACGGTGAGAATAAGCGTTAAGTAAATACAATTATTTTCTAGGTGAAGAGGTAAGACATCAATATTTTGCCTTGTTAAGTAGAAAAAATGAAGCCTCTGCATCCTGACGCATGTGATGGTGAAGACTGAAGAGAGTGAGTGATATGGCCAAAACTTAAACGAGTCTGAAGGCCTAAGCTTACCTGTTATATGGAGTATATGATAGTGTTTACACTATACAATTCTTTTTTGGGGGACTAAGAAAACATAGCATTCTTTTTGTGAATGCTAAATATGGTGACATTCATGTGAATTTAACGATGGTTGAGGAGCTGTAGAGGTTTAGTGAATACTTAAGTAATTGGTTTTTCTACCTAGAAAAAACTGCAAACTGCACTTTCATTTTTACCTAGTGCTCTGTTCCAAAAGTAATGAACTAACCTGCTGAACACAGGAAATTCTGGAAGCTCGTGAGAAAGCTAAGTCCCACATTTGGACTTTTCGGACACCTGAAGAAGCACAATCTTATTGGCAGCAGGAATTTGGACATTTAGATGATAAGGATTGACAAATGTGGAGATGCTTTAGAGCTTTCTGCAGAATTCTTTTAGCAGTATTACATCTTCATTGCTCCATCTCAAACTTTGTGTCATAGGTCTGAAATAAACTGTTATTTGTTTTTTTCCTTAAGCTTCTGTTGTTACCTGAGTTAAAAATATATGACTCTTTTTGGCAAGAAGGAGCTGTTGATGCACTGATAATCTTCTGATCTGAACTTGTGAAAAATTCAATGACAAGCAAACTGTGGTTTAAATTCTCTATTAATTTCATTTATATCAAATATTTTGATTCTTTCTGCAGCTTTATTGAATTCATTTTATAGGTTTGGGGCATCGGAAGATTGCTTTTGTCAATAATAACCATTAAGTAGATATAAGGCCAGCCAGTGATATACTTTGCTTGATCATCATATATTAGCAAATAACCGGTAAGTTGTGGCATCAATACTTATTTGTCTAATTGCTGCAACTGCTGCTATGACTCCCACTGCTGAGAAAACCATTGTAATGGTCATATTCAACCAAAAACTGGGACTCCGCTTTGATGGCTTAAATGTCAAGCTGAAGAAAACAACAGGTAAGACGAAGTCGAGGGGCAAGAAACCAAAAGCTCCAATGACTGAATTGATGTCTCCAAAAAATGGAAGCATTGCTGCAATTGTTGTTGCAATAACAACAGAAAATAATCGAGAAACTACCCTTGGGATAACATTACGCGCAGAGAACTCATTGAAATTTGGATCTGTAAATGTTGTTTCAAGCACTTCATTTGTTGGCTGCAAATAGACCTGTGACAGAAACCACATCACTGAATGAATGAACCAAATATGTGAATAATGAAAAAGATAGGGGGAAATGGAAGGAATGTTCTCACCACACCAACTGCTGATAGTTGGAGAATGGTGAAGGTATTTGTCATCAAGATGAACCATCCTGGCACCAAGGGTTTCCCACCCCCCAAGAAATTGCTGAGTACAAGACTTTGAGATTCATTGCCAAATGCCCAATAACCAGATATGGCAACAGTGAAGAAAGTCATGATAAGTACAGTGTAACAAATACATAACCCTTTGAACATCTTCCCCTTCACTGGTGGTGCAATAGTTGCCTGAAATCAAATTTATACACAAGTTTGTTACCTTTCCAGCATTACTTAAATCTGTTAGAGGAGTATTTTTGGTCCAGAGAGCAAATTGATCTTTTTTTTCATTAGAGATTATCAGTAAATAATTATGGATATTTTTTATTTTTGAGCCACATACAATGTTACATCAATTTGATTACATCACTATTCTATCTTATAGACCTCTCACTTTTCCCCTATAAATAGAGCTATCTAAGTACTATATAATCTAATATAATTTTTTCCTTTACTTTCCTATATTTCTCTTCTTTCAACTTCCGTTAAGTTACTTCTAACTTGAGAGTTGAAACACAAATGCGAGTAACATTCTTATCTTTACTCTTAAGTGCTCTCTTTTTCTTATAATTTCAATGTGTTTACCCCCGACTCGAAGCTTGGCATAAACAAAATCATTCCAAATTTTGATAGTTCAATATTGGATTTATATAATATATATTTTTTGGTAATTCAATGGGCAGCTCCTGTTCATCAAATGCAACAATATTATAGAGTAGGAGTTATTGATAATTGTTATGGAAAATGGAATGCTCTTTGGGATTGTTTGTACTTGAAAACCAAGTCCTCTTCTCAACTCCAGGTACTTTTTTTTCTTTTTTTTTTACATATTATAAAAATTTATTAGACTAATTCTAGTAATGAATAAAAAGTAAAAGACGTGCTTGGTACACAAGATTATAATATGATAAGATAAAATAATATTATGAATATGATTAGATTAAATAATATCATTTTATATTGTGTTTGATGTGTGTAAGGATTATGATAGGATAATTTATTTATTGGTTAAAATTATCTTTTTTTTAAATTAATTTATTTATCGGTTAAAATTATCTTTTTTTTTAAATTTATACAATTTAAATTTTTAATATATTTTTTAAAGGTGAGACAAGAAATGTAAGATCAATCCTATAGATTAAAAAATAATCATTTTCACTTTAAGAAGATCGAATCATCTTGTACTAAGAGGATGATTAATTTTTTTTGTAATCTTATAAATTTTTTTTTAATACAAACTAAACATAATATAAAATAATTATCATCCTATCCTATCTATTGTTCTATCACCAAACATTAGCAAAAGCTCTTAGAATTGTTATTTTTAGTTGCAAATGCATTGCCAAACAAGTTACACAAGTTTGATCAAAACCCTGATTGCGGTGAATTAGTTATCAATTGCAATGTCAAACTGGGCCTTAGTTTACGATCCGAAATCCTCGATATTTATAGATTGGAAGTCTGAAGCCTCATGAAAAAGATGTAGAAATATCAGGTGTCGACGGGTAATGACTTTGGAGTTACTTTTCGAAGGCTGCAAATTCATCTTTTCTATGATGAATGATGAAAAGATTCAAGATATTTAGCAAAGTTCAAAGGATTTTAACCTCAACTATGGTAACTATAAAACAAGACAAAGTGGAAAAGAAAAGATTACTAGAAATAGGGTTGTAAGCATAAAGGGGTATTGCAAAGGAACTTATGAGAGAGAGAGAATCATCATGACATTAGTTAAAGAGTGACTGCCTTCGTTGTAGATGCTGAGTTGTTGATATAATTTAGGTACACAGGATCAGAATGTAAGGAGTGTTGAAAATCTAATGCATATTTGGTTTTGAGGACATTGGGAAGCAATAATGGCAAGAATAAGCATAAGTAAATACAATTATTTTCTAGTTGAAAAAGTAAGACATCGATCGCCTTGTTGAGTTGAAAAAAATGAAGCCCCTGCTTCCTGATGCACGTTCTGGTGAAGACTGAAGAGAGTGAGCGATATGGGGAAAACTTAAACGAGTCCTAAGGCCTAAGCTTACCTGTTATATAGAGTACGTGATAGTGTTTACGCTATACAATTCTGTTCTTGGGGACTAAGAAAACATAGCATTCTTTTTGTGAATGCTAAATATGGTGACATTCATGTGAATTTGACGATGCTCGAGGAGCTGTAGAGGTTTAGTGAATACTAAAGTAATTGGTTTTTCTACCTAGAAAAAACTGCAAACTGCACTTTCATTTTTACCTTGTGCTCTGTTCCAAAAGTAATGAACTAACCTGCTGAACACAGGAAATTCTGGAAGCTCGTGAGAAAGCTAAGTCCCACATTTGGACTTTTCGGACGCATGAACAAGCACAGTCTTACTGGCAGCAGGAATTCGGACATTTAGATGATAAGGATTGACAAATGCGGAAATGATTTAGAGCTTTCTTTGGAATTCTTTTAGCAGTATTACATCTTCATTGCTCCATTTCAAATTTTGTGTAATAGGTCTGAAATAAACTGTTATTAAGCCTGCACATTGTAGCTGAGTTTTCTTGTTTTTTCCTTAAGCTTCTGTTGTTACCTGAGTTAAGAATACATGACTCTTTTTGGCAAGAAGGAGCTGTTGATGGACTGATAAACTTCTGATTTGAACTTGCGAAAAATTCAATGACAAGCAAACTCTAGTTTAAATTCTCTATTACTTTCATTTATATCAAATACTTTTATTCTTTCTGTAGCCTTATTGAATTCATGCTATAGGTTTGGGGCATTGGAAGATTGCTTTTGTTCACTAGTTAAATGAGAGTAATAACCATTGAGTCGATACAAGGCCAGCCAGTGATAAACTTGGCTTGATCATCATATATTAGCAAATAACCGGTAAGTTGTGGCATCAATACTTATTTGTCTAACTGCTGCAACTGCTGCTATGACTCCCACTGCTGAGAAAACCACTGTAATGGTCATATTCAACCAAAAAATGGGACTCCGCTTTGATGGCTTAAATGTCAAGTTGAAGAAAACAACTGGTAAGACGAAGTCGAGGGGCAAGAAACCAAAAGCTCCAATGACGGAATTGATGTCTCCAAAAAATGGAAGCATTGCTGCAATTGTTGTTGCAATAACAACAGAAAATGATCGAGAAACTACCCTTGGGATAACATTACGCGCAGAGAACTCATTGAAATTTGGATCTGCAAATGTTCTTTCAAGCACTTCATTTGTTGGCTGCAAATAGACCTGTGACAGAAACCACATCATTGAATGAATGAACCAAATATGTGAATAATGAAGAAGATAGGGGGAAATGGAAGGAATGTTCTCACCACACCAACTGCTGATAGTTGGAGAATGGTGAAGACATTTGACATCAAGATGAACCATCTTGGCACCAAGGGTTTCCCATCCTCCAAGAAATTGCTGAGTACAAGACTTTGAGATTCATTGCCAAATGCCCAATAACCAGATATGGCAACAGTGAAGAAAGTCATGATAAGTACAGTGTAACAAATACATAACCCTTTGAACATCTTCCCCTTCACTGGTGGTGCAATAGTTGCCTGAAATCAAATTTATACACAAGTTTGTTACCTTTCCAGCATTACTTAAATCTGTTAGAGGAGTATTTTTGGGTCCAAAGAGCAAATTAATCTTTTTTTATTAGAGATTATCAACAGATAGTTATGAATACTTTTTATTTTTGGACCGATCTGATTATACAATTTCACATCAATTCGGTTACATCACTATCATAGCCCATAAATGTACCTTTCACCTATAAATAGAGTCATCCAGGTACTATCTAATCTAATATAATTTTTTTCATTTTTTTTTTCTTCATTCAACCTCTATTAGCTTACTTTTAATTTGAGAGTTGGAACACAAATGCAAGAAACACTCTTATCTTTACTCTTAACCGCTCTTTTTTTCTTATAATATCAATGTTTTTACCCCCAACTCGGGGCTTGGCATGAACAAAATCATTCCAAATTTTGATAGTTCATTGACATTGCAGTTGAAACTGAGGATCCGGCTGGAAAAATTATGGGAATTGAACAAGTTCAAACCTGAATTTCTGGAATGATACCATTGCCAAAAGTTGTGGCAATAATGGCAATGGCATTGAAGATCCCAAACAATCGGCTTTCTGTGTCACCTTTCAGGCTATAATCTTTCTTTGGTCCCTTTGAAGAATTCCCTGGAAAGATTAATCCAAATTAATTTTATCAAACTGACGATGTAGTGAGTTTGTGGTCTGCAGAATTACCTATATATATGGAACCAGCAGTTGCGCAGGTGCTATAAGCGAGGCTTAGAATCAAGGATATCAAGTTAATATGCCTCAGTGAGTGAAAAGATGGGATTTGAGCTAAAATCAGCATCAAGAAACCAAATATAATCACAAATTCGTAAAGCTTCATGCTTCCGTTTGGTTCTGATAGCAAGTAAATTGCCTGCCAAATTGGAAAAGAGTTTGAAAATCTAAACCATTTAACTGTACTTCATAAGTGGCAACTTTAAAAATGGAAAAAAAAATGTGGGACGAATTGGAGCTGACCTTCATACATTGTCCTCCTAGAAGAGTGCAGCCAACTACAGCACCATAACAGACCATGAATTGAATTGGACCAACATAGAAGCGACCCCACCTTGGTCCTGAACAATATATCAAATTTAACAATAGTTATTAATCATTTTTTTGCCAAATATATATAGTTATCAAAGATTGAAAAGAGAATAAAAACTAAATATGATAATTTCAAACACAATATAAAAATAATATGAATAAAATATATTAAAATAATACAATTTAAAATTTTAATAAAAATCATAAATATGTTTAACAAAATAAAAAAATATTTTATATTTTTATATTAATACGAATTATGACACATAATTTTTATATAAAACACGATACAAATATAAAAATTATTAATATTTTATATAACACTAATACATAAATTACGACACTATCATAAACTAATTATTTGTAGCAAGACCTATAGGGTTTAATCATGTCACTAAGTGCCCATTTGAATTCCATCACACTTCTGTTATAATGTGATTAAATTTATCACATCATTAATTGAATCTAAATATTAATTTTAATAAATTTAATTTAACATAAATTTTTATTAAAATTTATTATTATTTTTAATCTAATCACAATCAATCTCATCAGTCTCTCTACTGAACGTAACTTTACAAACTAATCAAACTAATCAAAAACATTACGGTTTTCCCAATTAAAACAGAGGCTCCTTGGAGTTGCCGAGTTGGTGGAGTCCAAGTGTCAAACACTTCCATCACGTTAACCTAATATTTTTTGCACAAAAAACGTATGCTTTTTTTTTTCCCCATAAATCTACTAATGTCTAACCGTAATAAAATTATCTTTCTCAACCTTTTCAAATGCCTTCGCATCCAATATAATCCAATAAAATAACAGATTCGAACAAACACTTTAAAAAATAATATTAAATTATAAGTCATATGATCGCATGCTAGATATTTGTATCATTAATTGCTTGCTATAAATTGAGATGAATTGTACGGTACCATATTAAATTGAACCATTCATCCATTGACAAGTGTAATGGTCTTTAATGAGGTCTATTATTGAGGTGGCACATAGATATTGTGACCATGGATTTTGGCTAAACTTGATCATAGGCATTTAAGTTCGTTCATTTGACTACATAGCACACCTTAAATTGATAATGACAATTGCATTAATAATGCAAAGAAAGAAGCAAGGTTCTCAATTTTTTTTAATATAAGATGTTGTAATTAGAAAATAAAAAATTATAAATATTAAAATTTAAGTTTTAAATCTATTAAATATTACTATTAATTACATAATTTAATTGAATTAAAATTAAAATTTATTAATCATTATATTTTTTATTTATCTCTCTCATTTCTTCATAAGAATAATTCTATATTGTTCCATATTTGCATACTAAATGTTAATTTGTTTTCAATTTCTCGACCTAATAACTAAAAATTTTGTTTTGAACTAAGATCGATTTCCTTATCAACTATATCGATCTTATGTAAAAAAAAAATTGTTAATCTAAAAATTTAAAATTCTTAAATTGATTTTTTGAAAGTATAAACATATTTATAGCAATATTAATTTCTGGTGCTTACCCATTATGTCATTGGCCATGTCTCTGAAACGAAGATGTCGACGACCCAATTGAGCATGGTGTTCAAGGACAAGAGACAACAAATTATAGGAATAGAAAGTGACCAAAGCTCCAATGACCAGACATAGAATTCCGGCAGCCCATCCGAGGAAGGTGAAAGCAAATGGGAGACTGAGAAGCGCCGGTGCAACAATTGATGTTGTCAAGTGGTAACCACAATGCACCCATGATCCTGTTCATTTTTTTTTTTTTTAACACACGCGTTATCAACAACATTAAGAAAATCAAACTCTGCGGTTCTCCTGGCTGTTATATACACTTCAGGTTTCCTGTTTTCTAATAAAATATTTTTATAATTCATATTGTCCGAATCTTATATTTATTAACGTCAATTTTTAAAAATGATCGCATGAATCGAATTAAGCTAAGAATTATTAAATTTTATGGATTTGTGATAAGATATGAGGTAAAACTCTGAATCAATATTTAAGTTGGAAAGGAAAACAAAAAAGAAAAAAAGTTATATATACAAGACAAAAGGAGAGAGTTGGATTATTAAAGAGAAAGCTTAAAGCTAGGATAGAAGATGATCTTGTTCTTCTGCTCTCTCTTTGGGTTCTGTTTCTTTTGGATTCATGAATTTAATTACTTTATATAAAAGATAAGGAGGAAGAAGAAGAAGATCAGGAGAAAGGAGAAAAAGGGCCAGAAAAAGATAGAAAAATTGAACATGTTGAAGATTTATTTTCTTGCAAAGCAATGAGAATGATTTATGATTTGGATGGGAAGGACAAGGAAGATAATACCTTTGGATTTAAGAACAAAGAGAGCTCCAGCATCAAGCTCCTTTTGTTGTTCAGAAACCTGCTTGACTTGATCATCTTTTCCAGCTGCATGCACTGCTATGGTGCTTGAAGCCAGAGTACTCATATCCCTCTTTATCTCTTAGTATAGCCACCAAACAAGACCGATGAACAAAATGATGGGGTGGAATTGAAGTCCCCAAATGGAGGAACTATAAAGTCTAAAGTCAACAAGGCTACAGTTACCTTTGAGAATGCTGATGCTAGCTGCTGCTGACCTGTTGCTTGATGCCCCTTACTCTTTTCATTTTATTTTATTTTTATTTTTGTATGACACTTTTGTTGTGTGAAAGCAAAGGCTTACTGAACATTCAAAGTTTCAATCTTTGAAAGGAGATCATGAAAATTCAAATGGCCAAACCATCTAGCATTTCCTAGAGCATATTATCTACCATCATTGTACGATAATTAATTAATCACAATTTTAAATTATATAAATTTATCAAAATTCTAAACAAAATTTATTTTTATAAATAATATACTTTTATATAATTTTTTTATTATAACTAAATAATTCTAAAATATATTAAATAAATTTTTTTTTGTATGCTAATATTCAAGATTCTAACAAAAGTGATAAAGAACGAATACTAAGTGTTAATGCATTTAGATTCGAATCTCTTCACGATTAATAAACGATCTATAAATTTAAAAAATTTATAAATAAAAATATAATAAATTCGTAAATTGAGTTAACGGTTTATCATTTAAAAAAAATTTTCTGCATTTAATGTTCATAAAAGGGTGTTGGTTCCGGTCATTGATTTTTCTTGACAAACATCTCCATATCTGGGTCCCCTTTGACAATTTTAGCCACATGAACATTTGAGTGGAACATATCTATTTATTTATTATTTTATAGTATTAATTTTACAGTAAGTGTATAAAATAATAATTCTTAATGTAATTAATCGAACGGTCATAATCAATTATTTGAACGGCGCAAAAACAAAATTACAATTGATATTCATGATCAAAATTTCACGGGACAAATTCAAAGTCGGATTATGTAAAAAAAAGATATGGTTAAATTCTTTGCATATGGAACATATTGCAAGAGAAACTATATGTATTACTATATATGGGACTTCATGTGTGCACAAAGATAAACTAATCAATAATTAATCAGATCAGCTGTCATGGGATTTCATAGGATATTGCATGCATCAGCAATCGGGGAATGACAGATCACAGGAGTGATACTGTCAATGCGCCGTACATGAGCTGTAATTGTACCTATAAAGAATTCAAACACTGCAATATTAATTTATGACAGCAAATCTGTACGAGATTTTGTCAATGATACAGATAAATTTATGGGTTAGCGAGCACGAGTCACGGCGGAACTTCAGTTCAGGCCACATTACTTAGCCCAAGCCCAAGTCAAAATGGAATGTACCGAATGAGTTAGGGGTCAATAGATCATAGTCCACTTTAAGATTTCAATGGACCATTTGACCTTGCCCTAATCCCATTTTTTTTTTCTCTCCAAAGGAAAACAGAGGTCAGCGATTTATGCATACCTTTTCGAATCTGCCCATCTTCCAATATCAAAAACAAGTTACAAGTTGCAGATAATATTGTAGTATGCATACTTTTTAGAATCAGTACGGTCCTCTGTCAGATTTCCAATTAAGGCTGAAAAACAGTTTAAAATTTTACTAAAAACTGTATATATATGGCAAAAAAAAATATATATATATATATATTTGATATATATGCACCAATTGTTATA
Source organism: Durio zibethinus (assembly GCF_047325235.1). Classification (NCBI taxonomy): domain Eukaryota; kingdom Viridiplantae; phylum Streptophyta; class Magnoliopsida; order Malvales; family Malvaceae; genus Durio; species Durio zibethinus. The sequence continues at coordinate 21,030,735 of NC_143176.1, read as the reverse complement.
CAATAATTTTCATATTTTATATAAAACAAGCAGATACAAGAATTGCAAGATATAGAGCTAGCTAGTTGCAGATAATTAGGTCCAATCCAATTGCATTGAAAAAGAATCATGCACCAAAGATAACAAAAATGCATTTTTGCAATGAAGATATCAAATAGTATCCTGAAAATATGGAATTCTTATAATCTGTCCTGTGATGGATTACCAATTCGAGAGGTACAGCTTTTAGGTTGCTATCAATGTATCTCTTTTTATCGTTTGACAACAGCCTCGTTTGTTTTCATTCCCAAAAAAAGTACCATGATTTGCACATCTTAGGAACTCAACATGTTAATATTTGTTTTTTTCTTCCCCCTGATGAACATGGGTGAAAAGGGACAACAAATCATGGAAAATCCTGTCTCAATATGACAATAGGAGCTGGGGTTTCAAATCAATTTCAATAAAAGAACATTGAAAAACAAGCCAGTAAACCTATCTCTTTGAGAGGTGAGTTTGGACTGAAAATAATCAAATGAAAGCTTTTAAAAAACTTGGTTTTCATGTGTTTGCAATTATTATTATTATTATTATCATTAATTTTATATTTGGAATTTTTTTTTATTCTTAATTTATTTTTAAATTTGTTTATTCTGTTACATACGTGGTTGAAAAAAATATTATTCGTTTATGTTTTTTCGAATTTATAATCTCTAAGTACTAACTCCGATTACATATTAATTGATTCAAATGATAGTTGGTAATTTTCTATCTGGAGTTGATTCGGTTGAACAAGCAAAAAAAGCATAACTAACAAACGCTAATTGTGCCATTATTATCGCTTATTTATCCAAAAAAACATTTACGAAACAAGGCACTAAGGCAGCACTGCCCGGTTTCATTTTCAGAAAATCGAAGTGGGGGCATTTCATGGCTGATTTTGATGATATTTTTGCCCTCCTCCTTAACTGTCTCTGACTTTGGTACATTTGGTCTGATTTTATGTCTTAACAAAACATATAAATGTCGCAAATAAAAATTAAAAAGCTATTACTGATAAAATTTTGTCGGCAAAATTCTGTATAATTTCTTACTAATTGATTAATGTTGTCTGGTCTATGACTAGATTTGCTGGTGTTATAGACCACTAAACCCCCAGATGAAGAAAAAGCAAGAGAAGGAAAAAGGAAATTTGATAAACAATGCATGATTAATTAACTTTTATTTCTTTTTCATATGATGTCGATACGGTATCTTTGAATGCATGCTTAAGTTGGAGTTGATGGAAATTCCACTTACAAATTAAATTTTAGTATCGTATTTGGTAGGAAAGCATTTTTATTGGTATCAGGTATATTTTAACGATCATCCATCGACATCTTGACCGAGATTATTAATATTCACATATGATCTCAAGACAGATATTTATTTATTCAGTTAATCACATTATTCTTCATAAAATATAAAAGAAAAAACCAAATTAGGCGTGTAACTATTTTCAACATTTTACATTACTCTCTCTATTCTCTTTTGCTATATTGACTTTTCTCGGACTTTTTTTCCTTTTCCTCGAACACTTGATTGATTTTAACAGGGGTTTGGATCCTATCTCATTTTTTGTACAATATAATTAAGTTTATTGTATCATCATTTGAATTTAAATGTTAATATTAATGAAGTTCGTTCAACATAAATTTTTTTATAATTTTTTTTCAATCACAATTACAATAATTATTTTTTTTAATTGCAATCAAAACTCAACCTCTGAGCTCACATGGCTCCAGGACGCAATCATGCACTCATTCGATATCTCAGATCAGTTTAATAGTTATGGTTCACATTATTGTGAGGTATTATCCACTCTAATTCTTATTGGTCTTACAGTTTTATCCCACAAAAAAAACTTCACAATGAGAAGGCAGTGTAAACTTTTATATCCCAAAATTAATTTTAATACTCAATCAACGTGGGATTTCTAATTTTGTTTCAAGATTGTGATATCTTTTTCCATTTCAACGAGGGTCTATAATCTTTGGTGGTACATCACTAGTACCTCAAAAGCTGACTTTATTATCACTTATCACGAGTCGAAACTTAAACTCTAAGCTCATGAAGTTTTATGATACGAGCATGCATTTATCTAACGTTTCAAATCAACTTAACGATTATAGTTCATATCCTTATGAGGTATTGTCCACTCTGATATCTTTTTGATATCATAATTCTATCTACAAAAGACACATCACAAAGTAGAGTTATTATGGACCTTTATATTGTAAGATCAACTCTAATACTCAATAGATACGAGAATTTTTATTTTATTTTAAGATTGCGACATACTATATTTAATCTTACTGTTCATTTAAATGCATCTTTACCTTGAGAACGCATCCTGAAGTTTTAACCTAAGTGCTCTCTGACTTTTTATATTTGACAAGTCTTATACGTTAATCAACCCAGCCTCCAACTAGTCCAATTCTCATTGAACCCAGAAGTGTATCAAAAGTAACAATCAATTTCTCCTGAAAATGCCTCAGCTTATTACGTATAATAAAATAAAAATTTATAATATAATTTAAAGCTTAACAAAAATACTATCTAAGAGAAGGCGTGCTGATAAAAAAAATTTTATTTGTTCAAGAAGATGGAGGATAATGTGATAAGGGCCAATACTTAGCGTAAATTATGGAGCCAATAATTTGTAGATTATTATTTTTGCAACATTTATAAAGGGATGGCATCTGCTTTTTAAAGAAATTAAGAGAAACTTTAAAAAGCAGTAAAGTAGGTCAGTATTTGCTTAAAAGAATACAATTTAGAAGATTGAAAAAGTGGCATCTATTGGACTAAAAATTGTAGCAAATGTTGGGGCTGAAGAAGGAAATTTGCATATGGGATTGGAAAGAAGGAAATGTATGGAAGAGACTCAGAAAAGGATCATAGGCTGATATTCAGCATAAATGAAGATTAAGCATGAAGAAAAGAAAACAAACTTGGAATAAAGCAATTAAAAAGAAAAGGTCTTTAAATATTCAAAGTAGGTTGGAGAGGAAAAAGTGGGAATTCAGAACTGTTTCAAAGGATTCATCTCTAATTATTTCATATATATCTATGTTTTCTTTAAAAAAAAGATTATAAATGTTAAAATTTAAAAATGATTGCATAAATTTATTGAATTAATTTATAAATTTACAAATTTTTATATTTTAAGATTAAGTATCATTCCCAAAAAAATTATTACTTATTACAAAATTTTTAAATTTCATAACAATTGACACCTTTTCATTTAATAATTATATTCATTAATTTATTTAATTATTATAGGATCAACAATTTGGACTGGTAAAAGTCACAAATTTTATCATTTTTCAATTAGAGAGGAGCTTTCACTAACAAAAAATTAATTTTTATTAATGAAATTTTTCGTTGATAAAAATTAATATTATATTAATAAAAGTTACCGACAAAATTATCAACGAAAAAATTTTATTTATAATAAGCAAATTAACAATACTATTCCATTTAATAAAATTTAAATTTTATTAATAATTATCGATGAAAAATTTTCATCAATAAAAATCGATTGGTATTAAATTTATTTCTGGTAGTGTTTCCAACGAAATGATGGTATCTCTGTGTTGCTGATACCATGTTTTTAAGGGTATCTTTGCTCCCATATATAAATTTAAACCTACAAAAATTGTCAAAATCAGACGGATAGGGCATTACGAATTAAATTAGAGCATGTGCATTATTCATTATATAATTACTTCTGCTGTTTTGCAACTATACATTTCAGCAAATCTCTGTCATCTGCTCATTTCATTATGGCTTTTAAAATGATGGTCTACCGGTCTCATTATAACTATGATTCAGCTTTATGATGTTGATCTTGCCATATTAATCCTAAATTTTAATGGTAAATATTTTTACTTTTCGTTTTTTTCATTTGGTAAATGATGTTTATTCAGAAAAAAAAAAAAAAAGAAATTGATTAGTGAAGTTGAATAGAAAAATAAAAATAAAAATAAAAATAAAAACAAAAAGTTGGTTCTTCTGTGATTATCATATAGGAAAGCTGGGGTTATATAAAATTTAATTTAATGACTAATCAATTCTTTGCATTAATTATAGAGCTGTTAGCTAGGTTTGTACCCTACATGAAAATCATTTAAGATTTTTTTTTTTTTAAGATCGATCCAATTGGAAAGTGGCTCTATCCACCGCTTGGAGTTTTGGAAAAACTAGAACCGTATAATACCAAAAGCAGAATAATAAGTCCAAAGGGATTTTTTTTTAAAATATATTGATAAATCTCAAATTTATTAAATTTCACCTCTTAAATATAATTGTATGAGCCAACATGGTTGATTTCTGGATCCAAATCTCATTTAATTTGGATTAAAGCTAGTTAATTAAAAAAATAATTTTAGAGGTATTATTACATAACACGAAAAAGGTCTCAAGACTTAAAAATATATAGTCATTTAATTATTTAATTAATTATGCAATATCTAATCACCTTAATTATATATTCACATTTTTTTAACTTGTCAACTTGATTTAGACTTTGCTCACTAGTCTTGGCTTGGCCATTTTTTTTATTAATCAAACATGACAAAGAGGAAAAAAAGCTAGGTTTGCTAATAAAGACATCACCAGTCCCTTCCTTCTTTCGGTTCTTCCCTTCCCTCAAAAAGCAAAAACTTTTTGTTTGTTTAACCATGCAAAAACCCTTTATCAAAAACATCCAAGAATGTGTTGGTGGTACTTCTTTATCACAAAATAGACAAATAAATAATAACAAGATGCTAGGGTTTTTTTTTTTTTATTTTATTTTATTTACAATGGACATGTATTATTTTATTAATCATGACAGGGAAATTTAATAGATGTGATAGTTTTTTTTTTTAAATTAATCAACAAAACAAAATAATTCTACCTAAATTTCGTATTTAGTGAAATTTAAATTTGAAATATAAAAATTACATAATTTGTTCTTTGTCATCAAAAAAATTAAGAATGAAGACTTCATCGACCATATACCAATAATTTTAATTTATTTTGATATTACAATGGCTAACAACAAAAAAAAAAAAAAGAAAACGTTTAATGACATTGATTTATGGTGAAGTCTAGAAAGAAAAGAAATTGAGGCCAATGAGGCCTTGATTTAATGGTAAAGAAGAGGTTCTAGAATTTTAAGATCTTAGGTTCAAATACGATTATTTGTGGTTTTGGTAGTTTAATTAAGTTATAGTTTATTAATTGATTATTCAGTGATATAATAGTTGATTATATGAATGAAATATTTGATTATGAGTATAAATATAAATGATATATTAGTACTTGAAAATTATTTGAGTTCAACTTAAATAAAATTTAAATTCAGTTTAATTATTTTCGAGTTGAATTTAAGTTCGAGTAACTTAAACTATCAATTAAGTTGAGTTTTAATATTTTTATACCTGATTTGAATAATTCACAAGTTTAATCAAATTTTTATATTTTAATATATTTTAATTAATAAAATATTTTGAGTTCGAACACAAATAATTAAGTCTTTTATTGAATACAAAAATCAAATTTATTTTTATATATTAATCGAATTTAATTAAAAGAGATTGAACAATTCAATTTTTATTTTGAGTTAATTTTGAATTACAAAATAAAATTCAATTGAATTTAAATTAAACTGTAAGTCTCAAATTTAGAATTGAATTTGAGTTAAAGTTTAATATATCAATTCGAATTTGATAGGGTATATCTCTAATTATGAATATAACTTCGAAAAAGAAAGAAAAGAGCTTGAGAGAATGGGTTCCACGTACGTCCCAGTCCCACAATGGTAGGTCACCCATCTAACCTTTTGGCACATTATTTTCGTGATTGGCTTCACCTTTTCAATTCTACGAAGGAAGATCGATATGGACGACTAGCCAGAAAGATTGTGTTGTTTGATAGTAATTCTTTCAATTTATCTGCAAGTAATTTCGAAGACTATTGGTAGTTTTAGCAGTCCGTACTCATTGGACAAGAAGCTAAGCTGGATTTACATTAGAAATGGAAAGACCAAAGTTTGGTACATGGCTTGCTGAACTTTTACACCGAGGTTTTATTTTTATTAATTTATTTATTTATTTATTTGGGTTTTCGCTTTCCTTTATGTTTGACTAATTAATCGGGTAGTGGAAGTGGTGAATTCTAGAATTAAGATAACAAGTAGTCCCCAATTTGAAATATTAAAGTGTCCCAAAATTTGACAAAATTAATGACAAACATGATGACCTTTGTGTCAAGGATCATGGCATGGCTTAATGACTTTGATGTCATTAAAGATCCACGTGATCGTTAACAGGTCCTTGGCAACAAAAATAAGCACAAATTAATATTAAGAATAAGATATGTCCCTTTTTATTGGATAAATTTCACCTACAATCTCTAACTTTTATTTCGATGTCACTTTAATCCATAATCTTTGAATTGTTATATTTAGATCCTTAACTTTTTAAGATGGTTCCATTTTGATATTTTTATCAAATTGATGTAATATTTTCATATATATTGTAAATTACATGGTGTGTTACATGAACACTCGATATCCTACACTGAAATTTTTCTCACTTGCTAATAAATAATATATCAAAAGGATCAAAATGAAACAACTTCAAAATATTAAGAATTAGAATGAAATAATTTAGAAGTTAGGGACTAAAATGTAATTAAAATAAAAAAATTAAGGGTTATGGATGATATTTACCCCCTTTTTACTTTTTTTTTTCCCGGGTTAAGCGAGTCTGGAATTTATTGTATCTTCACATGGTTGTACATTTTGGACTTTAGAAATGAGAAATAATGCAGAATTTCAGTAAAGAATGGAATGTGAGCCCACCTTTTTCATGAATTATTTTCGTGAGTGGAGACAAAAGCGTGGCTCACGCCACTCTAGGCTCAAAAAAGGATCCCGGCTTGAATAGTATCTTATCTTTTAAGTCACTTGCCGATATTTCCATGCGCACAGCCTCCCAAATTTGCAATTTGCACCGTCACTTTGGTTTACCTAAACTTAGGCTCTATTTGAACGAAGGATGTAATTAATTTTAATGAGATTAAAAAAAATAAAATTATTATAATTATAGTTAAAAAAGTTGTTGTAGTTTCGATTGAAAAAAATTTATGTTAAATAAATTTTACTAAAATTGATATTTGAATTTAATTAATGATATGATGAGTTCAATTATATTATATTAAAAGTACGATTAAATTCAAATTCTTACTTAATTTTTAAAATAATGTTTAATATCATTTTAAAATATTACTTAAAAATAAAAATATTTATCTAAATATTTGACTCAATAATAAATGTAAGAATTTTTTTACTCATAGAACTAAATTTCGAATCCTTTTCACTCTAATTAAAAAAAAAAAAAACTTAATAAGCAATGTAATTAACGATCACTTTTTAGCTGAATATGTGTGTAGGCATATATTTTGGCCATGGTCAAAATACAGTTTTGCAGTCAATTTAATACAGTTTCTAATTAGCGCAATAGAAAGCGATGAAAAAGAAAGACGAAATGCAATTAAAGTAGTGTTAGGTTTGAAATTGATGGACTTAAGCACCTGGTTGAGTGGCATTATGTGCGGAGGGATTGTGTTTGAAAATACAAACAAAAGCACATGCTTTCATGTTTTTGTTAAATTGTTTTGATTATGATGGAAAATCTAACATCATTTTGTATATTGCAAACTCAATCCATAATGGAAGAAAGAAGCTTTGTAAAACAATTATAAACAAGTTTAATACTAATTTATCATGAGATTCCATTATCTCCTCAAAAAGAAAAACCTAATCTATTATTTACCAAATACCACTTGCTATAAACTTTTAGACTAACAAGAAGTATGATAGTATATAGAAGTAGAAGTGTTTCAAAAGTTGCAATATGAGGACACGAGAAATAATTGTAGATATTGAAATTTGAATTTTAAACCAATCGAATGTCATGTTTTAAAGATAAATGTATGAATTGGATTTTATTTTTAACTCCCTTCTTTCTACCTAGCTACTAGATTGCATTATCAATTTGACTGTCCTCAACATGAACTTGAAATATATCTTTTTCTTAAGTTTGGTGCATTAGTATTAGATTCTTTTAACCCACAAGACATGAAATGAGAGCCCTTTAAGCTTTCTTCAAGGCAAAGTCATTGAAGGTATATATTTTTTGAAGGAATAATAAGCATTCATAAGGTGTTTCAAACTCCCCCATGCCAGAATCTAATTTTTTTAATGTCACAAAGCAGATGTACTTCTTTGCATATAGAATTATAGAGCAAAGGCAATGGAGATAAATATTCCCCCCATCTTAATTTTCTTTCCTAATCTTTAAGGCTTACCTCATCAAAGATCTTAGCCTTTGGGGGATATAAGTTTGGCCCCAAATAAGATACTACAAAACCTTCCATGAAAATATATGGGTACATAAGATTGATCATCATTCCTCTTGTAATAATGCAATGTATTTGAAAATTCCACTCAAAGGGTAATCAAACATTGATTAACAATAGAGAGAAGATTCTTCATTCATGGCCATTAATGCTGAAGGATAGAATTGTTGAAAGTATTTTCATGACTGGATTCAAATTTGCAGCTACCCCCTTCTTATTAAGAAAGGAAAAAGAGTTAATAGGGAAATTTTTTTTTTCTTTTGATTGTCCCATTCTAGTAAATGCTTCAGTTAGTGTTTGGAAAATACCATTTATGAGTAATAAAATCTTCTTGTCTAACATGAATTCAAATGAAATGCACATTAAAGAAACTTCTAAAGATTATTTTTATATGAATTTTGGTGATTCAATAACATGGTGGTAACAGTTATTTCAATGGCAATTTGAATAATACTATTTCCGTCAAAAGATAAAAAATAGATATGATAATTTAAAATATAATATAATAATATGATATGAATATAATATAAAAATAAAATTTAAAATTATGCGACTTAAATTGTAACAATAATTACAAATAAATTTAACAAACAAATTATATTTAATATTTTATTATTGACACAAATTATGATAAATAATTTTATATAAAATATAATATAAATATATATTTTAATATTTTATACTATTTGAATGTACAAATCATCAAATATAATTACAAAGGCATAAAAAAAAAAAACATTTGGTTAGAAAAGAAACTGTGAAGGGAAAACTACTTTTCCAGGTTATGCTTTGTCAAGGGCAATTTTTACTAATAACCTAATTATGATTCTTGCCCTGAAGTAGAAGTCTTTCCTCTATACACTTCTTCAATCCTCCCAACATGTACTTTTTAACTTTTAGGTTCAGGCAGTTAGTTAAAATTTCCTGAAAAAAGTGGGAGTGTTTAACCTTTGGCTTTTGCCATTGAAGCCAGCTTGCAACAACAGTCAATCAGAGAATGCCACAACATCGTAAAAGTGAAAAAATGTTCAGGCTATTTAAGTAACTCAAATCGTTTTCTCTTTTTTAATGACAAAAATGTCCTTTGCCCATGGAAATAAAACCTTGTAAATCTTTGCAAACTGAACTAAACTGAACTCATCAAAGTTCACACTCTATCCTCAAGTTGCAACAGTTAATGTTCTGAGCTTTTATGGTCACCAAAAAAAAAAAAAAAAAAAAAGAAGGCCAAATCTGACTATAAAACGACCCTTTTTCTCTCTCCATATATTGCCCTGCTTTCTGTCTCACAGTCTCTCTGCATCTCTCTCTCTCTTTCTCTCTTGCATTGCCTCGCTTCCTATCTGTTTTTTCATAGAAAGAAACAGAAGCTGCATTGGCTGGCAACAGATTTGTGAGAGAGTTAAAGGGGAGGGCTGACAAATAACCATCCCCTGTTTTTTTTTTCTCTGTTTTCCTCTACTCTGCCGAGTGGGAGAGAGAGAGGCGGATATGGCGCAAATTTCACCAAAGCTTCTGATTCCAGAATCATTTCAAGTGTCAAGAGATGATATTACAGGCCAAATTGGTTTGATATGGGAGCTAATCAAAGCACCATTAATAGTTCCTGTACTGACTCTTGGTGTCTACGTTTGCTTAGCTATGTCGCTCATGCTCTTCATGGAGCGGCTTTACATGGGAATTGTCATTATTCTTGTTAAGCTGTTCTGGAAAAAACCAGAGCAGCGTTACAAATTTGAGGCTATTCAGGATGATGTGGAACTTGGTAGCTCAAATTTCCCTGTTGTTCTAGTCCAAATCCCAATGTTCAATGAAAAAGAGGTCAGTGTCTTCTCCTCTGTTCTTTCTCTGTTTCCTTCTCGTTGAGCTTGCTTCTTTTCGGCATTTTATTTCTGTGTTTCAGACATCTAAAACTCAAAAGTTTGGTGCTTTATTTTTATTTTTTTGTTTTTTATGTCCTTGGAACAGGTTTACAAGATCTCCATTGGCGCAGCTTGTGGGCTTTCATGGCCGTCTGATCGTCTCGTGATCCAAGTACTCGATGATTCAACTGACCCTGCTATCAAGGTAAATCTTCCAAAAGTCAAAATCAATCACTTTAAACACTCCCCAAATGCATATTTCTCTTCATATTTGTCTTCCATCAATGCATTTGCTCACCCATTTCCTTCATTTCAGCTAATCTTCAGCCTTTTGATCACCTCTTTCTTTATAGCAATGTATCCATCATTGAATTCTTCAACTTTCAGCTTTGATTTCAATGTTATCACCAATGACTTTAAAATGGGCAAAATGGGATTTTGATGCAGCTAATGGTAGAGCAAGAGTGCCTGAGGTGGGCAAGCAAAGGAATAAACATAACGTACCAAATCAGGGAAAACCGAACAGGTTACAAAGCTGGAGCCTTGAAAGAAGGATTGAAGAGAAGCTATGTCAAACATTGTGAATTTGTGGTCATCATCGATGCTGATTTCAGGCCAGAGCCTGACTTCCTTAGAAGAAGCATCCCTTTCTTGGTCCACAACCCTGACATTGCTCTCGTTCAAGCTCGCTGGAGATTTGGTATGCAATAATAATGCTAAACCCCCACTTCCCACTTTTCCATTAAACCTCAATTAATAAAAAAAAATTATATTAAAATAATTTTATTAATAATTACTCTCATTAATGTCCTTTTATTTCCTTTCTGCTTTAATTTCTAAAAGTGTCGGTGGTCTTACACTTAGGTTTTTTTTTTTTTTTTTTTACTTAACAAAGTTTTTTTTTTTTGTGAACTTTTTTTTTTTGTTTTACCCTGAGACCGGGTTTTGGTTTTCGTCGGCGGAATTGGATGCTAACTGCATGGGGATAAAGGTGGGTCCATAAAAAACCCACCAATCACGGTGTGGGACCCATATTGCCTCAGTCACCTTGATCATACATCACTGTTAATGGGACCCATCTTTGAGAATTTAGCGTAGTATCATAACATCTAATCAAATTAAATACTAATGAGCATACGAAATTTAATTATGTGAGTAAATTAGACATTTCCACCATTAAAAACGTACTAATTTATAAAACCAAAATCTTATTTGTTTGGGACCTTTGGCATCGTATCATAATTTTATTTTATGATTAAATAAAAATAAATAAAATGAAATTGTAACACAATAATACTCTTATTATTTGTCAAAGGGAATTTTAATTTTCTTTTAGTATCATTTATACTTTCCATAGAAATATTTACATTAGGAATTTCCAAAAATAATAATCAATAAATAAATAATTTAATAATCAAAATTAAAAATTTTGAAAAACATGTTCACCTGCCAAAATTAAATGAAAATGATATTTACTGATTTGAAATAATTATTTTGTTGCAAAAATATTGTCGAATGGCTTTTTATTTTCTTGCTTTGTTAGGGAAATTGTAGACTTTTTTTTTCTTAGTAAAATGAGCTTAAAGGATTAGCTTTAGCTAATAGGTGATTAATAATAAGCTTTATTCTTTGGTAGTAGTAGTAACTTGCATGTGATTTCCGGGGTGGTTTCGTCATTTTAGAATAATAGAAAAAAAAATAGTGGGATTTTGCTCTTTGGATTACAGACCCAGATTCTACGAATCACGTGGTCAAGAGCAGGTTAACATAAAGAGCATGGAGGTTAAAATTGTCATTTGGTCCACAGCAGCCACTCCACTTTCCACGTGCCGTTTCAAATTTTTTAAGTAAAAAATTGGGACCCCGCTAAAGGTAAAGTTAAGATGCGAGCGGTAGTACCCTAAGTGGTGGACCTTACTCCACTTCGCCGACACTTGGATTATTTCTTTTTTGAAAAAAAAAGAATGCTCAAAACGTTTGTTTGGTTGCATGAATTAGCAAGACAAACAGTTCCTTAGATTTTAGAAGTCCTTCTTGTTCTTGTGACGTGGCAATCATAATTTGAACTACATGAGGACAAGAAAGCCTAAACGGCTTTCATTTTTGTTTGTTTCCTCTACGTTACTAGGATTCCAATGAAGGAATTAACTGCCAACATGCCATCAACCAATGTCTTTATCTCACAAAATTTAAAATCATATAAAAAAATTTGAGAATAGTTTTACTGGCGTGATTATAAGTGTTAAAATTTGAATCCAGACTGATAATCTCTTGAAAGTGACTATAATTAAATTAAGTTTTCAACTCAATTTGATTTTAATTTTATGTGCATGATAAATGTTATTATGAATTTCTTGAAATTGAACACTCGATTATCTTGAATAATCTTTCTAAAATAATGATCGTTTTTTTTTGCAGTGAATGCAGACGAATGCTTGTTAACAAGAATGCAAGAGATGTCACTGGATTACCATTTCACAGTGGAGCAGGAAGTTGGATCATCAACTCATGCTTTCTTTGGTTTTAATGGTAAAAACCCTATTTCTCAAAATCTTTTTACAATGGTTTGGTTTTGAGCCCAGGACGCCCTCAAAGTTTTTAGTTTCCTAAGTGATGATGCCTCTGCTATTACAAAAATAGGTGTAGTTGGTGTTTAAGAGTGACTGGAAATTCTGCAAGTTTTAATCATTGTCAAATGTCATGATCAAATTATTCATAAATGATGGTAATTAGTCACTTAAACATTAAGAAAGTTCATTAGATCGATGTCCCATGTAAAGGTTGTTATCAGTTACTGGCTATAACTTAAAAGTATACATGAACCAAATATGCAGGAACTGCTGGTATTTGGAGAATTGCAGCCATTAATGAGGCAGGTGGGTGGAAGGATAGAACCACCGTGGAGGACATGGACCTTGCCGTCCGAGCTAGTCTTAGGGGATGGAAATTTGTTTACCTTGGTGATCTTCAGGTATATCTTTGTGTGATTCTGCAATGCATAGTCTCCTTTAAGTGTGCAGGTAACTTATGCTTCCCCATGTCTTATAATTACTCAGGTAAAAAGTGAACTTCCTAGTACTTTTAAGGCCTTCCGTTTCCAGCAACATAGATGGTCTTGTGGTCCTGCTAATCTGTTCAGGAAAATGGTGTGGGAGATCATTCAAAACAAGGTTGGGATTGCTGTAAATTATCTTATATAAGGTTGTAGTTTTTAAGAATGTCACTTCTCCTTTTTACATCTTACACTTTAAATTGATTTATTTAATTACGGATTGCAGAAAGTGAAATTCTGGAAGAAAGTATATGTTATCTACAGCTTCTTCTTCGTCCGAAAGATCACTGCTCATATGGTCACCTTTTTCTTTTACTGTGTTGTTCTTCCTCTTACGATTTTGGTTCCTGAAGTTAAAGTTCCCATTTGGGGAGCCGTTTATATTCCTTCAATCATCACCATTCTAAACTCAGTTGGAACACCAAGGTATATATATGCAATACCCTATATTGGTTCTCTGGTGTTGTTGATCTTCTTTCAGATTAATTGCAATAGCAAGGACTGATTTTCTGTGGATTTGCAGATCCATCCACCTGTTATTTTACTGGATTCTTTTCGAGAATGTGATGTCATTGCACCGGACTAAGGCAACATTCATTGGCCTCCTGGAGGCAGGCAGAGCTAATGAGTGGGTTGTCACTGAGAAACTAGGAGATGCTGTCAAGAAAGCAGCAGATGCTGCTAAGAACAAAACAAATGTCAAAGCACCCAGAAAATTTAGATTCAAATTTACTGATAGGTAAGTCTTCCTGAGGTCTTCTTTTCTTGTTTCTATTTCTTTAAAATACATTCCACCAAATCTGCATATTATAAAGAAAACCAATGTTTTTCCAATTCACCCAAACCCCATAACTTCTAATGGTCCAATATTTAGTGAATTGCTCTCTCCCTTATGGTAGTTGAGATTCTTTGACTTGGCATCTTATTAAATAGACAGTCAAGTGGTCCGAGAGAGTACATTCTATGGATTTCAGTTTTATTGTAGTTGCAAAGAGATAAGGCTCCGAACCTGCAGTTTAGTTTAGTAGGCTTGTGTAACCACCTTTAAGAGGTGACATTTAGCAAGTCTGAGATTCAATTCCCTGCAACCCTTTACTCTATTTTCATGCTGCGACTTCCTTTATATATAAAATAAAAAAAAGGGCTTCTACCCTAACTAACTTCCCGTGATTCTATTCTATTGTTTGCTTCTAGTCATAGATATGTCCGGAAACTTAGTGCTTCGGAATTTTTCTTTGTGTAATTTCTTGTTCTTGTTCTCTGAGCAGACTCAACACATTGGAGCTGGGATTCGCGGCATTCCTTTTCCTTTGCGGATGCTATGATTTTGTCCATGGGAAGAACAACTACTTCGTATACCTTTTCCTCCAAACAATTACCTTCTTCATCACTGGAATTGGCTATGTTGGCACCATCATTTAGTGCAACTGCTACATTGGCACAATCCCGTAAGCTTTTGTGTCGGTGTATGAGCAGTGTTTTTTCTCCCCACCACAAGCAAAAGTATTAAGTGGGAGTCTGTCTGCAACCATTTGACTGTGGCTATATCACTTATTTTTAGCTCATTCAAACAGAAACAGGTCATTCAACAAATTCAGCACCAAAAAGCTGTCGCCATCTCTCCCTCAAAATCATTCCTGTTAATGGATCAGAAAAAGAAACGCTGTTGTTATGCCAATATATTTATACAGAGTCAAGGACAAAGGAAATGCAAAAAGAGCCTGTAGTAAAAGACAACAGGGAGATGATGTTATTTTCTTTGAACAGTTTGCTTGAATTGTAAGATTTTTTTTTTTTTCCTTTTCTCTTGTTTCTTCTTTTGGTTTCTTATTTTTGGGTGTCCCATTTGTTAGTTTTACTCAAGCTTTTGAAGGGAATAAAGTGAGTAATCACAGTTAAAATTTATCAAATCCCAGTATTTATATGTTTCTGTTATATCATTGGTTTCGTATCAGAACCCTATAAAAAGGGAAATTTTGCTATGCTGTAAATAATTTCCTTCTGGTCCTTTCTCTAATTTACTGGATTCCTTTCCAAGACATTAACTGTGGCAATAATTGCTGCATTATGTTGAACAAATGCTTATAAAAGATGCAATTCTCTTTGGCTTGATCATGTCCGTTAAGAAGATTTACAGCTCTCAAACAAACAAAGAAAAAGGTAAAGTCTTTTTCCTGGACCAAAATGTGTCCATGACCAATTGCTGCAAGTCTGCAGACTGCAGTTGATGCATATTGACCTTTTTTTCTTCTTTTTCTTTGTACAATACAAAACTTCTGTGAATAAATCAATGTCCATGATACAAGGAACTGTAACTGTTGCCAACTATCAACAAAGGGAATATGGCATCATTGCTGCAAAGCACAAAGTTTTTTCGTACCAAAATTTACAGGTATATATGCAGTAGTAATAACAAAAAATCAATGAAACAAGGACAAGGTTGCTTTGTAAATATAACAGCCAAAATGTGTCAGACTGCATTAATTCATCTTTCTCGATTATAATGGGAAAATTCAACCTTTGATTGCGACATAAGGTACCATTGGAGATAGACTTCACAAGTAAATATCAACCAACCAAAGCAAATGTTAAATTTTTTTTTTTTTTTTTACTTCGGCTGTGCTTGTGCATTGGGCAAAAATCTTACATCGAGAAAACTTACTTTTCCAGGGTATCCCCCACATTTTGCCAGAGCTAACACATGCAAAAGGTCTGCATACTCGAACACATGCGAGCATTGCAGTTTTCTGAGAAAATTTGCCATCTATCTTTTTCACCACAGTGTTTTATTTTCTCACATGATGTTGGGTGCTTTTCTTTCAATAATTGGCCTTGTAAAACCAGTCTTCTCAACTTGCTGTCTTGTGCTTCGGCTTTTTGGAACGGCCGTTTGGTGGATCAGTTTTAACATTGACACATCGGGATCCTTTTCCTTATGCAACCCATAATTTGGGAAGCTCTTAGGCCCCATTTCTGAAACATGGGGTCACCCTTTTCATCGTAATATGCCGCAGCATCTACTATCTACTATGCTCATTGAAAATGAGTATTCCAATTGTCCATTTTCAAGCACATTTGATAATTTCTATTCAAAAACTTGAATCACTAAGGTTCTGGATGATCATCAAAGGGAAACTACTGCTGGTGGTTATCAGCAATCTGGCAATGCCTGGCTATGTAACTGCTAGCCCCTTACTCACACCCATACTCAGTTCATTCTTTAAAGAAAAGACAGAAAATTAGCACAGATATAGGTAACACTAGCTATTTTTTCCAGAACTTAAGATTTGGCCTAGTAATTGAACGGTTCTTCAGTAGAAAATCAAAATCTAATGATTTGGCTATGTATCTGCCAATCCGTTAAACCCCATTAAGACATTAAGCCATTAACTCACTTTGATCTTGTCCAAATATCACTGTCAAGCACTTTTGTTTATAAAAGAGGTCGGGAAAAGGGATTAAGATTTGAATCACAAATTATGAAATATTTAAAGTAATCGAACAAATTAAATTAATATAAAAAATTTTTTTACGAGAACCTAAATACATTTGCCAAACTTATCTTGATTTTCTAGCTCCTATAGATTTTGATATACATATAATTGCATGATCTAGTGATTCCACTTTTTCTCACTTATTTTTATAATTTTTTTGAGAGATTTGTTGCTTCCACCTTAAATTCCATTGCCAAGCAATGCAAATGGAAATGCTGGAATGCATTTGCAAATTTTAACTCGGCTTTTGCAGCCTCTGGTTTGATGTCCAAGTTTGCCCCTAGTCCAAGCTCCCTAAGCGTATCCATGGGCAAATGATGTCAAAGTTTGATTGCAGTCAAATGGAAATCCAATATACTTTATATTTTTCTTTTTGAAATATATATATTTTTATTATATTTGATGTATAAGATAATATATAAGATAATAATAATTATTATATATTATATTTAATTCATATTTAAGAAAAAATAAGATTATAAAAAAAATTTATCATCCTTTTTATATAAGATCAGTTAATTCTTTCAAGAAAAATTATTATATATTATATTTAATTCATATTTAAGAAAAAATAAGATTATAAAAAAAATTTATCATCCTTTTTATATAAGATCAGTTAATTCTTTCAAGAAAAATTATTTGTAATTTATTATATTAAATTTACATGTCATATATTATTTTTAAAAATTATCTTAATAATTTAAATTATATAAAATTTAAAAAATAATTCTAATTAATAAATAAATTATTTTATCATAATTTTTTATATATCAAACATAAAATATAATTATTTTATTTTATTTTATTTATAATATTATTTTATCTTATCTTAATTTAATTTTGAGTGTAACTAACATATTTTTATGTGTTACGTTACAGGTTCAACCAATCAAATTTATGTTAGGAAAAGTATATTTTTCTAATTTGTCGGGATAAAAATTGTATGCTGTAAACCGTTTTTTGTAACCGAACATCTAGATCCAACGGCTGCGATCCCATCGCAGAAACTCCAATACAGAAAACACTCCTATCTCACTCGATATTTGGGACGGAACAGGATCGGGTTGACTGCCCGTTTTATTTCAAGACAGGCGCGTGTCGTCACGGAGACCCGTGCTCCCGTCTCCACACCAAGCCCAGCATCAGCCCTACTCTCCTTCTTTCCAACATTTACCAACGGCCCGACATGATCACCCCCAGCGTCGACGCCCAGGGTAACCCCATTAACCCCCGCAAGATCCAAGAGCATTTCGAGGTAAATCTCCAAAACATTTCAAATCTAAACGTTATGTTTTTTTTTCTTTTACGATGAAGTGATGTATTAGGGTTTTACGATTTAATCAATTTTAATGATTTATTTTTAGTTGGCTCTGTTTGGTTATTATAATAGAAAATTTTAATTTGCTTCCAATAGCGACAAGCAAACCGTTAACGTAACAAATCGAACAGAGAGTCTTAGATGTTAATGTTAAATTTGCAGGGTTTTTATGAGGATTTGTTTGAGGAACTGAGCAAGTATGGTGAAATTGAGATTCTGAACATAATGTGACAACCTGGCTGACCATATGGTAAATATTTTCTCAGGCAATGCGTATTTGGCATTATCTTTTGTTTGATGATTTGATATGTTAATTGCACTTCAATTTTGTGAACAGGTGAGCAATGTCTATGTTCAGTTTAGAGAGGAAGAATGTGCCGCAAATGCGCTCAAGAATCTTAGTGGAAGACTTTATGCTGGTTTGACTTCGTCTGTCTTCTTACATTAGTTTATATATACATATACATATACATATACATATACATATGTTGTTCAGTTATGGGTCTGAATTTCCACAAATACTTGTTGACTAAGTTAAGGCTGGCAATTCATGCTAATGGGTTGTAATTTTGTCATGCATTGATAATTGAATAGCATATAAATGGGTCATGAACACGACACAATTAATTCATCATGTCAAACAGTCAAAGTCCTGGATATGAACTCGTTTAAAGTCAGATGACATGACACTGTTAATGTGTTTAAATACAATTACGTATGACATAGTTAACCCATTTTCAACACGTGTATTAAGTTATTTTTATGTATTTTAAATAATAATAATTTAATAAATAGGTTTAAACAAGTCAAATATGTTGCTTATTGTAGGTTAGCCTATTAGTACAATTAATTAAATGTATACCAATAGTTAATATACAAATTAGACGGGTCAAACTGTAAAGACCACGAAAATTTTAATGTCAAAAACAAGTTGACACAATTATACAAAACTCAAACCAGCTTAACTTTGTCTTGTATCCAAGATTGATGGGTCTCCGCGAAGTTACATTCTTTTGTATTAGTTTCTATCTATTGGTAATTTTGTTATTTACATAGATGATTGTGTTGTTACCTTAGACTTTATTATTAGTTTGTATTTTTTCGTAATTTGTAATAGATGCTTGTGTTGTTAAGTGGTTCTTTTGTATTAATTCTATTTATTGCTTATTTTGGAAGTGTATTCCAAAAGATGCTTGTATCACGTAATTACTTACTCTATTTTGCAGGCCATCCTATCATTGTTGACTTCTCACCTCTGACAGACTTCCGTGAAGCCACTTGTAGGCAATATGATGAGAGCACTTGCAATTGTGGTGGATATTGCAATTTTATGCACCTTAAAAGAATTGGCAGGTGGGATGTTTCTTCAAATCAGCATTACCTGTTTATGGGCGTTGTTTTCATAGGTCTAAATTTGTTCATTTTGTTGATCTTCATTAGAGAGTTGAGGCACCAGTTATTTGGGAGTTATAGAAGGAGGCAAAGTTATAGCCGAAGCAGAAGCCCTCACAAGCATCGTAGTAGCCATGAGGAGCGCTCTTATGGTGGGCGTGGCCACAGTAGACGGCATGATGATAGGGACAATTATCATGAGAGCCGGAGCAGAAGGCATCGAAGTACAAGCCCCGGGGGAAAGAGGAATTGTAGCCCAGTCCACGAAGGCAGTGAGGAGAGACCTGCTAAAATTGAGCAATGGAATCGTCAAAGGGAACAACGGGAAAATGCAAAAAATTTTGATAAAAATGCTGCCAATAATAACAATGAGAATGGTGACAATGGATACGTGCAGAACGATGATTAGTACTCTCAGCAGCAGCAGCAGGAGTAGCCTCCGCTTCTGGGAGCCCATTAATGCTGATTAAATCACTCTGTCCGGTTTGTCTCTAAATCTTTTTCTAGCATTATTATCATCTTTTGCTTCCTCAGTAAAAGAAGAAAAATTTCTACTAAGACCAAGCATTCAGTAAAATATAGCTTACGGCCCATTTTCCACTGTGCAGGTGGTGTGCAGGTTCACAATTCTTTGATATGGAATTTGAAATTGGTTATACGTTTTTCCTTTAGGTCCATGCATTTTGCAACCATCTTTATGGTGCTTGACTGAATCACTGTTTCAGCAGTTTCGAAATCATGCCCTTTTTCATTCAGCCTTTCAATTAGTTTCATCCTTTTGGTAACAGTCAACATATCTGAACTTGGATTTTTCTGGTTGCTAACGAAATGAGATTTTAAGCAAATCAAAATACCTTGGTTTACTCTACTCTCCTAAAGCTCTTTGTTATGGCCTTGATCTCCTGTGTTCTTTCAATTCCAATATGACCATTAGACATAACATTTTGTTTTTATTCATTCCAGATTCTTGTAGGGCAAGGGAGGATATGAATCTGTACCTAAGTCAAATCGCTGGAAAGCTATAACCTTTAGCACTAGGAAAATGCAGGCATTAAAATGGCTCTTTGCGTATGTGTGTGTGCATAAATTTACAGTCAGGTACCATGTGACTACCGCACAACCAGGCTCTTGAACGATTAAAGTTCATGGTTCTAAATCGGGTTTTGTTTCTTATAATCTATCTCTATTTCAAACTCTTAAATTTCCTTATAGGAAAATCTGTTATCTCATCAACGTTATCGAGTTTTGAAGGTTCAGGTATTCCTGCTTCTTGGGACCAACCCATTATTTTAATTGCTGCTTATCATAGAATTTGTGTCCAGGTTGGTCAGGTTCGTATAAACTAGTTTTAAAGGATCCTTCCTATTTAACTTACAGAAGATGCAAGAAAGCACCAGCTGCCTCTGCTCAGCTCTACTGCAAGTTATAAGTGATGGTTATCTGATTTTATGACAAAATACGAGTGGAAGTAGCGAGGGTTTACTTGCTGAACTTTCTATTTGTTATATTTAGTTCTTAGCTTGACAGGTTTTTGTTCTGTTGGACTGTCGGAATCATGTATTATGTTGATTCACTTCAAAGAGTCTATTTGTCTTTAATAAAAGAAGATACTAAGTTAATTCGTAGTTATTAAATTTTACTGTTTTTATTTTTTATTTTTATTTTTTGGCATTCCTTTTCTCCTTTTCACTTATTTTGCAACAACTGGATACGTAAAACAAAAGGTAATAGGCTTCTGTTTAAGGCTGTTAGGATGGAGGCTTGAGCTTGGCTTCTCAAGGAACTGAGCACCATCCAATAAAAGCCAAGCAGCATGTAGAAAACAGAAACTCAGGCTTGCAAACTAACAAATTTGCAAAAGCCATGAAAATCACTCTAAAACTGAACAAATTACCAGTTCACTATCCATCTAGTCAACAATAGTAACCTCCATAATACTCAAATTCTCAAGAAGGTTCCCCACTTGATCACAAAGAAAGTACAACTCTTGAGTCTCTGATGCACACCAATTGAAGCTGCCTGATTTTTTAAATTATTAAATTATCGCTTTAAACAAACAAAACAAAACAAAAATATGCTGGCTGTGAGGTTCGAACTCACGCGCACTTGAGTGCAGCAGATCTTAAGTCTGCCCCCTTAACCACTCGGGCAAACCAGCTGATTGTGAGATGTCTTGAGAAAAAATATGCCTATAACTGTTGCTACCCCTTTTCGAAACATCAACCAATCATTCATGATCCAACGACCAAAACTCGTCACACAAACTCCAGTCCCGAATGCATGCATGAAAGCTTGTTCGTGCATGTGTGTTTTAACCACACATCGAGGCTATTGTACGAGATTCATGGTTCTAAATTGGGTTTTGTGTCCTATGATATCTCTCTATTCAAAGTCATAAATTTACAGCTAGGAAAATCCATCATCTTATCAACATGATTGAGTTTTGCAGGTTCAGGAATTCCTGATTCTGGGGACCGGGTCAGTATTTTGAATTGCAGCTTATCATGGAGTTCGTGTACGTTACAGGTTATGGGTGCAGTGCCAGAGAAACAGGTCAAAGGATTTCTCCGATTTAGACTTGCAGAAGAAACAAGAAAGGGTCCCGTGACTATTACTCTCTTTCTGTAAAATAAATTTATGTAAAATTGATTTATTAAGGTATGCAGTACTAATATTTATATGTATCCGACCTTCCTTTTCTTATTTGATATAAGATTAATGTATTTTGTTTATTCTTTTTAAGCACTTGCCGTTTCATTATTTCTTATTCAATCTTATGATGTTCTTGTTATGATTATCATACTACCTACTCTTTTTTACAAAGCTTGATGATATTAAAATTTTACCACCATATTTTATTAAGTGACCAAATTAACCCACCCTATTTATCTCCGTTAAGACACTTGATGTAAAATAAAATAAATTAAAAATTAATTTTGTTATCATTTGATACGTGATCATTATTTTCTCCTAACAAAATTGACTTATTAGAATGTAAAATACCAACATCGACCTTTTATTTTCTATCTGATATAGTTTCAATGCACCCCTAGTTATTCTCTTTTAACCACTTGCTGTGACAGATGCACCTCTAGCCTCAACTCAGCTCTACTGCAAGTTATTGGTTATCGCACCGTGCCTAACGGACAAGCTAGAAGTGGTATCAGTGAGGCTCTGGATTGCTGGACTTGACAATTTTTGTTTTGTTGTACCGTCAAATCATGTTGGGTGTTAAGATTGTTAAGCATCTCTTGGCGTTTGATTAAAGAAGATACTTATTCATGGTTATCAAATTTACCATTTGCCTTTGATTGTTCCCTGACCTTAGCAAGTCAGCAAACATAAACCTTTCATTAAGACCATGTAAATAAAAACTGACAATTAGAACACAGACAACATTACAACTTAGAAATAATACCCAAAATGATAGTTTGGAATCAAAAGTTAAGGATCCCGCAAAGTCTTTTTTAACCATAAACCCCTCATTTACTACCAAAGCCATCTCTTATCCCAAAATTTAAACATGCACTTAAGAGCATGTAACACCACCTCATTTGCCACCATGCTTGGCCTTCTTGTGAGATTCTAGACCACCCTCAGTGCCAAAGGACCTGTTCATAGTAATATGGAGGGTGTCAGTAAAGCAACAACCAACTCAATCAAAATTGGAAGTGGTTTTAAAAGTTGTTGATATGTAGTACTTGTTACAAGACCCGCAAGAGAATTGACCACCGGACTTTGGACTCTTCGCTGATGTTTTCCCAGCCTGCTTTGATGGGTGCGGTGTTGCCGTGTGACCACCCTTCTTACCATCTGCAATTGCAAGAAACAATAATCAGAAGATCATAAAAAAATGAATGAACAAATCCTGAATACAATGCAGAGAACAGATAAAGAGGCAGAGATATATGACATTGCAGACGAAGGACCTGTCTTCTGAGGTGTACCTGCAGATTTTGCCTTTTTCGCAGAAACAGGGGTTGCAGCTTCTGCAGGTCTCTTCTTGCTTGACTCAACCTTGAAAGCAAAAGACACAAAATTACATTTGTGGAATCAGGTCAGATTCCACAATTCAAAAACCACTTACAATCTACCAAACATACCTTCTTGGGTGTCTCCTCATCCTCATCGTCTGAACTTTCATACATGGACATCTGTCCAGAAAACAGAAAATTCAAATTTCTCTAATCCAAATGTATCAATCATTAGTTCAAGTAGATGGGAAAATGAAGTAATGAAAATGAACTGACTGAAATCCTAAAAAATGATCAACATGAAGTCACTACTAGTGCATTTCATTTCAAACGTTTCTACAAGGAATAGAAAACATTTTATATTTTCACTATTTTTAGACAAAAAGAAAGGTTAAAAGAAACCTCATCAGACTCATCTTCATCCTCAGAATCATCTTCCTCATCAGAACCACTTTCATCCTCAGAATGGCTATTATCGTCACCATCCTCACTTTTCTTGTTATTACTTGGTTCTTCTATCTTGACAGCTTGTTTTACAGCATCAGGTTTCCCGGCATTAGCCTTAGCTGTTTTTGCATCTGCCTTAGCTTTTCCTACAGTGGAAGAAAATGTTTGCCAGCTTGGAGTCAGAATTAATTAAATCTTCAACTAATATAAATTCTAGGACAAGAAGAACTTACCATTTTCTGCAGCTGCCACAGGAGGCTCCTCATCCCCGCTGCCTTCTTCCTCACTAGACATATCTGTATATAAGAATAATATGCGTAAGAAATACATTATCAAGACAAGAAAACTACAAGTAGGCAAAATGTATTATAGGACTCACCCAATTCGTCATCGGTGGTGAGAAGAAACAGCATAAGAGTCAAGGATGCACAAGATTGCATAAGCATACTTCACATTCACGAAAGACAAAAGTTCGGCTATAAAAAAAAAACAAAATTAATTCATACTAACAAAAGGATATCCTTCCTCCGGCACAAAAGTTTTGTAACCAAGGAAATAGACGCTCCCATTTTTCCAGTTGTGAGAGAGCTCAAAGTCTTTGTCAAATACTAAATCAAAAGATAATTGAGGGCAATTCTGGTGGGAAAGAGTTCCAAGAACGAGTTTCTTCCCATCAGCATTCACATAGAGGGGAACAGATTCTGTTTTGTTCTTTGACTCGCCAAGCGATGCCTAAAACACAAGCAGCATTGCAGTTTACGTTAGACAGAATAAAAAATAGACAACAATATCAACAAAAACAAGCAAATCACTTCTAACCTGAGAAAGATGGATGACATAACTGGCACCAGGGTCTGTTTTAATAGGCTGTCCAGCCTTAACTTCAATACCTAATGGTAACATAAAAGATAATTACATTTAATTAGACAAACTTCGAGACAACAATCCAAGCATCTCTTTAAACATAAATCAGAAGTATATGGTCAAAACAGTGCCCTTAAGCATCATTTCTAATGATTATTGAAAAAAACATATTTCATTCATGCTATTTAAAAACACAAATGAACCATTTTCAACTAGCTTCATTCAACGACCACAAAAAATGAAAAGAACCCAAAGCCTACAACGTGCAAAAACATACTAATAAAGTAAACTAATGATCAATCAGTGTAGTTTATACCCAGGGCCAACTTTTCTTCAAGTATACTGATGTTATTTCAATAGTAGAAAAAGAAAAAGGAAAGATCAAAGGTTCCAAAAACAGAAGCGACTTTTAAAAATAAAAGAAAAAATTTAAAGAAAGCAGCAAAATGAAATGGAAGCAAAAGCTGAAAGCTGAAAGCATCAAAAGTAAAAGAAAGAGGGTTTACCCCAGAACTCCATGGATGATGAGGATGGAAGAAAAAGAGGAGGCTAGGGTTTTTGTGATGGGGAGAATTAGTGCTATAGTAGGAGGAGCGGGAGAGAGAGAAAATGGCTGGGCATTGAAATGAATTTATAAGCAAGTTCCGCGAGGCAATGTTTATTCTAATTTTTAGGGTTCGTAGGCTCCATTTTTGGATTTTAACCCAATTTTTTTGGGCCTCTGAAAATTTTGTGACCCTATCATGACCCTTGATTTTTTTTTTAACTTTTATCAAACCCAAAGCTTTTTTTACTGAACTTCTTTATTGTACCATAAGAGTTTTTAAGTTTAATTTAGAATTAAGGACGTTAATTTTAACTATATTTAACAAAGAATTTGATTTTTTTATTTGAATATAGATAGAAATAAATATTATATTATAAAATTAAGAATAGGGATAGGTATGATTTAAAATTTTTTATTAAAAGATAGAAAGGGATAATATAGCACTGGCTATATATCTTTATCCATATTTTACATATTTATTTACATATATTTAATAAATATTTTTTTATTAAATAATACAAATTATTATTTTAAATTCATTAAAACTAATATATTTTCATTTAAAATATATATTAATATATTTATAAAAAATTTACATAAATATAAAAAATAAAAAATTTAAAGAATATATTTTGATTTTTATTTTTTAAAAGTTAACCTGTTGAGCGTTTGAGCTACACAATCTTCTACGTACTTTTATAGGAAGGATATTTCCAGAACTTTTCTTGGAAAATTTTATCGTTACTATTTCTACGTGGCTTAATTGGAATCTTAATGAATCGATTTTTAATTGATTTATCTTATTTTTAATTTTTAAAAAATTATGGTTATATAAATTAAATTATTTATACTACTTTTAAACGAATAAAATTACATTAATTTATTTAAAAAATAATTGTATATATCAATCAATTTTAATTAAATTAAGATTCTTCAAATTTCTTTATTTTTACATGCAAATTAAACTTAAAACAATATAAATAGATATATAATTTTAATTAGTAATTATATGTATATTTCAATGAATAAGTTTTTAACTTCGAATCCCTTCAAATTGAAAGCTAAAAAAGGTAAACGGAATATCTAAATATTTAAGGAAACCCAACAATCCGTTATTATAACATGGATTTCATCAGCTTTAAACGGTGCCGTTTCCTAGAAGCTGCACTTGTCACGTGCTTTGGTCTTGAAGCTGGCAATCGTGTGGCCTTATGCTGGAAACTGACACACTCCGTGCCAACGGCTGAAGCACCGAATCCCTTGTATCTGCACGGCAAAATCCGTCTCCTCCCGCGTTTCGTTCTAACCAACTGTGAAACCTCATCGAAACGTCCGTACAAATTCACCGCCCAACACTCTCTCTCTTCCTGCACCGATTCATTACCGTTTACCTCCTGTGTTCCCAACTCAGTGACGAGTTCACCACACTGCAGCTAGCCGTTTTCCGAACTCACTTCTCCTGCTTCAGTAAGCAAAGGTAAAGAAACTTCCTCCTGTCCAAACTCGATGCTGTAAAACGGCGGTTTCTTTATCTTTTCATCTTCAACGCCGGTTTCTGATGCTGGGTTTCTTCTCTCCTCAAAGAAATTCTCTTCTTTTGCACATTTCTCTTGATTTGAGTTGGCTTCCTTAGAATCTATACCAACAGAACTGGTTTCAGTTTCTGGCGAAGAAGAAGTCAACTCCAGGTTCAAGTCAATATGGAAACCCAGATGACCAAAAGGCTGAGCCTTTTCCCCAGAGTTTGAGCAGGATGAAGAATCAAGTACTTGAAGAAGAAAAAGATGATGATGATGGAAAGATGGTTTGGGTTCTGGGTTTTGTTGATGCTGTGGAGGAATAGAGCAAATGATGCTAAGGATCTTTTGCAAGCACATTTGAGCTTTCGAATATCGCCCTCCTTTACCCCCAAGGAATTTATGCGAATCCATTGATATAACAGGAAAGAAAGAGCCAAAGAAAAAGGGAACGGAGCTTCACGCCTTTCCTTTTTGACTCCCCATCTAATTCACTAGTTTCTGCAAAACCACGAGGCAGAAAACTTCGAGAAAGACAATATCCCGAGATACCAATCTCTTCTCTTAATTTTACTCCTTTATTCTCTCTTGTTCCTTTCTTTTTTTAATATTGTTTTTTTCTCTCCTACAAAATTGTTGTTGAAAAGTCAAATGAGAGGGCTTAACTGGAGGGGTAAGATAAATAAATGACGATGATGATGAGTTTACTGCGACGTCATTTTACTTGGGGTATCTGGACTCTGCATCGCGTAAATTGTAATGCCGGGCTGGTTTTTGCTTATGTCAATAGCTTTCACCTATTGGAGGCAATTCTTTCTCTATTTCAAGGAGTGTAAAAACTCTTGGAAGCAGAGAGTTTCAAAATTAAGCAGAAAGAATATGAAGGGAAATTAACATTTGGTTGAGGAATAGCTGCTTTCTGCTGTGCGCTGGTGATTTACGGTTTGAGTTATAACCAGCTACTATGTCTTCTGTTCAGACATTTACTTCACAAGACTACTTACTACTGTAAGAGTATCTTTTCATAACCTTGGTATGAGGCGAGTTCAATTGGTAGGATCAATTTTTTGATGTAAGTGGTTTAGGATTTACGTTCATTTGGTGAACTTTTATTGTAGTCATTCAAATATTCGATATGTAATTACTGTTTTTTAAATTGTTCAGTATAATATATTTTTTTTTATCTAAGAAATTGAATAATATATTTGTCATTAGATATTTTCTCTTGAAATGCTACGTTGGACCAACAAATTTTTGACATGAAATGAAATTTTTTGAAGCTTTAGCATCCAATCAAGTGTAAAATAGTAGTAGTAGTTTTAAATCTTTTCATGTTTTATTACGAGTTTGAACCAGAAAAAGTTGTTTGATCTAACTACCTTAACATTTAAAAAATAATAATAATAACTATCATTGGAAACTGAGGTAAAATGAAATACCCAAGGAAAAAAAGGACGCCGTAAAAAGAACGTGGGTAAAAGTTTGGGTTCTGAAACTGGGGCCCTAACTTTGAACATGTGACACTGTTTTGCAAACCTGGAGCTACACACGACAAAGGAAGACAATCAACCAAAGTTGGAAGTTTTCACCACCATAATTTCTAAGCCAATCATCATCTCTTAGACTCTATGACTCATAGGCCTTTTTTTTTTAAATTAAAATTGTTACAGAAAAAAAAAAGGGAAAAGGCTAAAGATTTTATAATTTTATCAAACAGTACAACCGGATAATACTATAATTCATTACTACTACATTAAAAAGATTAAAAAAAAAAATCTGAAATCTGCAGTTACCCTTGATAGTTTGACTCAGATAAAGATTCTCTGGTTTACCAAATGCATTTCGCTTTGCCCACTTTCCAGACCAACACGATAACAGTAAAAAAAAACTCACTTTTCCTTTTTGTTTTTTTACAGCTGTTCTTTTTTACCCCGACCTTCGTTTCTTCTTTGAAACCACGGCTGCTACTGTTGTTGCTGTTGTTGATCTCTGTGGTCGCTTCTTCCATGGTTCCAAAACGGAGTCTCTAAATCTATGTGGCAAGACCTGACTCCTCCCTCTCTTTGATCGAACCACCGGCGATATATCCTCAAATCCCTCGAACCCTTCTTCTGCATCGTTAACCAAGCTGTCTTTATTCCCTTCCATTGACCCCCCACTTTTTTCAACCTCTTCAACTTCCTTATCCTTTTCATTCAGACAATAATCCCTGTCTGAAATCATCTCCGCCGCTTCTATAAGCAAATCCAACGAATCATTATACGCTGCTGCCGTTTTAACCTCACCCTCAGTACTGCTTTTAAACTGGTCGCATTTTTGTATTTCCGTGACATCGGAAGAAACATCCGTGGCTGTAGCTGTAGCTGTAGCTGTCTTCTCTTGAATTTCTTCAGTTTCTTCTTCTTCTTCTGGGTTTTTGCCGACGAAGCTATTCTCGGCTAAAGACTCAGATTTTTCTTCACTCTCATCATCATCGATAAAAGAACCTAACCTTAAGTTTAAGTCAATCTCAAACCCTCTCTTCTTAAAAGGGTTTGGGTTATTTTCACATGGTGGTCGGATAGTTGAAATTATATGAAGAATCTTTTGGAGACAAGCTTGAGCTTTGGAACATGATCTTCCATAGTGTGCGTTACTAAAGCAAGAATCTCTTACCCGATTATTGCAGTGCAAAGAAGCCATTTTTGGAGTCAAACAAAAGAACCCAACTTCCCTTTCCTTTCACATCTCACAAGGCTTTGCCAAATTTTCAGAGAAAATTCGAGAGAGAAAAATGAATAGTCAGTATATGAGAGAGAAAGGGAGACAAAAAAAAAATAAAGAAATGGATTCCATGGTGCTTTAGTGACGTGGCATATTGGCTGCCAGTTTTTGCATACGTGGCGAAATGGAATTGGTTGTTGAGGTTGGTTTTGGCACGTAACTACGTAAGTAACCGATGAGAATAAACTTGTCACCGGGTTTACGGCCTTGGCCTTGGGCGTTTCTCTTTGTGTTGTTTTGCACATAGAATGGTGTCGTTTTCTTGAAAGCTTGTTTCGTGCGATCTGTTGTTTTCTTGCTTGACAAAAAGAAGAAAATTATTTATGAAAAAAAAAAATTTATTAATTACCTCATCAAGAATTTCTTTTTGAAAAGATTTATTTGTGTTTAATTTCAAATTTTCAATCATGGGACATGTGGAATAATGCAAACACAATTTTGGACTATGGCTTAAAAAAAACAAAAAAAAATGGGCCAAACGGATTGCACTAAATTTTTTTTACAAGCAATTTTAATTGATTTATTTTTTATGCATCTGCAATATGACATTTTAATTTCATAAATGAAATTAAATTATTATCATATATATTTTTAAATTTTTATTATATTTTAGAAGATTTGTATCATTTTACTAATTTTGGCAATGAAATTTAAAAAATATAATATATATAAATAATAAATATATTAATTAATATAATATTTAAAAAGTTATTTGTTCATTAAATATTATCATTTAAAATTAATCACGTTAGAGTTGAATATCATATTAATTAATATATTTATAATTAAAATATTATATTAAAAATTTTTAAATTTTAAATATCATATTAAATATTTTACTATAATTTAAAAATCATTTATAATATTAACCCTATTTTAAAGCCCAAAATGGTATTAAGCTGGGTTCAATATGTTTATAAAGCAAGACCCAGAAAGACTAGCTGGGCCAAATGAACAAGCCTTACCGGTTCTTTCCCGGTCCAAACGGCTTCCATCATGATTCATGCAGCATAAAAAGGTTATAGCGGAATTATTAAGAAAGGGCTTTGCTTTCTGCTGAAGGAATGGTTCTATGAAAACCTTGTTCTAACATCCTTAATGCGCCATCATTATCCACAACTCTGAACCAATGGACTTTCAAGTTAAGTTTATAAAGTTTAGAACAGTTTTCAAGCAACCAAAAAGTAATATCTTGAGTGATAATAAGGTAGAATAATGGGAGCTCACCGTGATAACTTGCCATGGAAAACAAATTCTTTTACTGTTGAAGCCCTTGCAGCTGTTCGAGCATTGGCGTTTGCCAAAGAAATGAGTTTTAATGAATCTTTGTTAAAAATAGATGCCCTAACAGTCATCAAAAAGTTGCAGACAATAAAACAATATATGTCTCTCATTGGTCTAATCATAGAAGAAGCCAGAGTTAAACTTGCATAATTCAAGTCATGCACATGATACATCATATCAGACACTCAGGGAATGAAGCAGCTCATAAATTAGCAAAGCATGGGTTACAAATTAATGATGGAGTGTATTAGGTTGAGGATTGCTCTGATGCCACTCATGTTTATGAATGAATGATAAATCAAATTTATTTAAACAAAAAAGTAATATCTTGGACACTGTGATCGTTTCTGTAGATTGCTTTTGAACTATTTGTTCTGATATCATATTCTATTTTCCCTTTCATATGAATAAAGGCTAAAATTTGATGTCAGATTCACACTTGTTGACGTAATTTCTTAGTGATGGTTGATTCAGGTTGAATCTTTTTATCTTTTATTCTGCTTGTAAAGTGATACCATTTCTATCATTAATGCTTTACTTTCATACATATAATTTGCCCTTTTGTCAACCATGAAGTCATAAAGTCGGCAAACCCTCCCTCCTATAATTCCATGACATATATATATATGGAAGTTATGAAAAAAAAAAAAAAAGAAATAGACTATGAATCCCTTTGTGCATATACTTATTTTCCATTTCCGACGGATTTATGGGATTTTTTATAATTAAAATGGTCATATAGTAAATTTTGATTTGAAATTAACATTCATATCATAAAATTGTTGACATTTATAAATGTTTTTAAGTTAAAAAGTTTTTAATTTTTTTGTACAAAAAAGCCGAAGCCAAGAAAATAAAAAAAAAAAAGATTGCAAGTCTCGAATTTGAATCTCGAATCCACTAAATATCATATTTTAAATATGATTGTATGAATTAATTAGATTAAATTTTAAGTGATAAATTTTTTTAATTTTTATAAATTAAGAAATAAAGAAAAAAAGTCTGAAAAGTCCAAATCAGTTAAAAGTAGAGAAAAATTCTATTTGCAGCTATAATTTTTCTTACTGCAATCATTTTACTAATTTCAGCCATCTTTTAAACTCACTCTTTTAAAAATTATTCAACACAGTGAAGTATACATTTTTGCACTTATACTAACAAAATTATGATTGCAAATAGAATTTATTGGGCTGAAAGTGACAAATCTCCATAATTTGAGGGCCTAAGGGACTTTCTGCCTGATTTGGGCCTAAGAGGAAAACAAATTGGGCTGAATCTTTTTTTTTAATTCACGAAACTTTTGGTTTTAAGATGGATCAAATGATGACCGTCAAATACACACGTACATACACATACATACATATATATTTTAAATGCATATACACATGTCCATACTATTGACACACATGAAATAAGAATAATAAGAATTTCCTTGATTTATGAGGTCACATGCTTATTAGATT
Organism: Durio zibethinus; assembly: GCF_047325235.1. NCBI lineage: Eukaryota > Viridiplantae > Streptophyta > Magnoliopsida > Malvales > Malvaceae > Durio > Durio zibethinus. The sequence goes on along the minus strand of NC_143176.1, from coordinate 20,998,328 downwards.
TAAATTGCATTAATTAAACAATTAAGTGTTAGAAGTACTAATTAAAATTTTGATTGAGAAAATTGGTTAATCAATCACTATGCAATCTATTCTTCCATTCACATGTAGTTCATTAATTGGCAAAGTGCTTTTGTAAAATCCCATCAACTAATTTTGATTAAGACCCCTAATTGTTTCAAAATCAAGTTTAGGTAAGGCATATCTTTGGTTGGAGAATCAATTATTACCTCTCATTTTACAATCATGTGAAGTTTTGTATGGACATATCATCTAAAATGTGGGTTTAGCCGTTTTGTGAGTGTGAAAAAATATGTTGTTGTCAATTTTTTTTAACGAAAGAGACCACGGCCTAAGAAGATGGAGAAAAAAATTTTATAAATGTTGAAATTTAATTTCTAACATATAAGAATCAATCTTCTTTGAGCGAACAATATAGATTGTGGATATTTAGGAAACAAAAAGAAAGACCCATTTTATAAGCATTATGGATTGATTGGATTGACCAATTTCCAAATATCATTCAAAAGAAAAAAGTAAATTCATGAATAATTTTTGCAATGATAGTTGGAAACTTTCCTAGAATTTTCTTCTAAAGTCATGATTCATGAAATTTATCAATGAAATCAATTGTAATTAACATGACACAATGGTTGTTGGGTATATGTTAAATTGTTGATGATCATTGTTTCACAGCAATAAGGATCAGTTAAAGTGCCAGACAAAATAATAATAATAATAAGATGCCAGTGGGTAAGATATGAGAAGAGTAATGCATTCTCCATCCTCATTATCAAATTTTTATATTATACTTATATTCAATAAATATTTCAAATCTATCTTTATGCCTATTTTGACGGGTATTTAATAGATATATATAATTTTCATATCCATAACCTTTAAAAAAAAATAAAAAAGTTATTTTTTAATTTTTATCTTATATATTCAGATAATTTTTTATAAATATATATTAATATATGTTTTTTCAATAAAAATATATTAATTCTAATTAATCTAAAATAATAATGTATATTATTTAATAAAAAACTATTTATTAAAAATATATAAATATATATGTAGGATATGGGTAAAAAATGTGTACTATATTATTTATCTCAATTCTCGTACCAATAAAAATTTAAAATCATATTCATTATTATTTTCATACCTATAACGTAAATTCATTCCCATTCTTATAAAGGTAAAAAGTTAGATTCTCTATTAAGTATGGGTAAGATTAATATCTTTAAAATAAAGAGATCAAAATTTAAATAAAAAAAAAATCAATAACAAAACAACTTGTTATTTATCCAAAAAAATTTTCAAATGACAAAAAAAAAAGGAGTGATTTTATAATTAATTATTACACTACAAAGCCTTGAAAGTGAGAATTAAATAATTAAGAAAAAAACATTTGAAAGAGAAGGATCAATGCAACTTCTCCAAAAGTTTAGAGAGATTAGCTTTATAAAATGGTTGGTGAGTTTTGTGGTCAACAGTCAAGTCACCAATGTTTTTGTTGTTTTCTCAAACGTTGTTTTTTTCTTTAGCTTTGTAATTGATTTTTCTTTCTTGGACAAAACAAGTGGTCCCAATTTATTCATCGATCAATTAAAAAGTTGTGGAGGCCCATTGTCATTTAAACTAAACGCGTGCTAATGGACTGACTTTTAATCTTAACATAATAATTCGTCCCTTTGATTTATCATTTAAGAAAAAATATTTTTGATGTATATATTTTTTTAATCTAAAATTTTTTAATATTCGACAGTCATTTTGAGTATCGATTAATTCGAAATTGAGTCGAGTTAAACTCCATAAAAAGAACAAGTTTTTTAAAGTTTATTTTTTTTATCAACAAATTTCAAAATCAAAATTTTATTTAAAGAGAATCAAACTTTTTACTATTTGAACTAATAGATATTATATTTTAATGTATATATAATGATTATATTTCGGATATTTGATTTATTAATTAATTTATTTTTTGTTACGATATTTTTTGTATTAAAAAATGAATTCAAATTTTCTCGCTTTATTATAATAATAATATTTATAGAAATTTAATATTTATTTTGGAATATGCTTAGAGCAACTACACTTAATAACAAAATACCCATAATTAAAATTGAAAATTATTGTATACACAGTAGTTATGAGTGATCAGCTTGTTATAATAGGAAAATATAAATAAAGAGAACATTAGACTAATAATTTATTAATATTTTTTATTTTTATTTATTTATTAAATTTAATAAATAATTATGATTAATATTTAAATATTTATAAAATAAATAAAAATTATTTATATTTAATTCATTTACACCCTTAATAATAAAATGATCACACGCAATTTTACATTTTTTATCCAAAGAATTTAATTCCATTACTTCCATTTAAGCCTTTTTTTTTTTTTGATGTTTATGGTTTTCACGAGTTTCACACACACCAAATTACCAAAAAAAAAAAAAACCTAGTAAATAGTAATAATTGTTGCACCTGAAATTTCAGATTTGTTTGGGGAGAGAGAAAATCTAGTTAATTTTTACTGAGTTAGAGACTCAGAAAGTTCGGTAGATATTCATTTCTGATTCTGACACACACTCTCTCTCTCTCTGTCGCATCGGTTTCAAAAAATTTTGGTCGACGGCCAACAGTAGTCACGTGTATATCTTCAATAATTTTGGTTTTTTTTTCTTATGTAAAATATTTACAGCGAACAATTCGAGGAAAGGACTTTCTTTGTTTTGCTGGCTGATCCGCTCTCCCAGTATTTGAGCATGCATTGATTTTTTTTTTAATTTTATAAACTTGTTTTTTAATCACTTGATTTCTCATTTCATGATTTAAATCCAAGATTTTTCACCAATTTAATAGTTTGAGTTGAACAGATAAATTTCAGTATCGTTTCGAATTTTTTTATTTTTATTTTGATTATATTTTATTGTTTAAATTTAAATTATTTTATTTAAATTTTAAATTTTTTAAATAATTTTAGTTTGGTTATTTCTTCAAATAATTTTGTTAACGTTTAAAGAATATCGACATGTCACTCATATTTTCTTTTAATTATCAATGAAAAAATAATAAAAATTTAAATAAAATTATTTTTAAAAAATCAAAGATCTATTAGATGAGCTGTTGAATAATTTAAAATTTGACAAACATTTTAAATTTAAGAAGTCGAACTTATTTCAAGCTTTTTGAATATTTTGAATATTTTAAATTATTAAAATTCAAAATTTAATAATTAAAATTAAAAATTAAATATTTTATTAACAGCTTATATATAGTATTTTTAACATTTTATTATCTTTTAATTGACTATCTACTTATTTGATAACGGGAGGTAAATTAAAAAAGAAAAGAAATGAAAGAACTTTTCAAAATTATGATTAAAAACATGGTTGGCTTCATATATATTGTCATTCACATAAATTTCAGGTGGTAAAAAAATAAAAATAAAAATTATATATGCTTTTTAAAATTTAATCTTTACATATATAATTTATTTTAGATGTGAAAAACACTTGTCGAATACTCGAGGAGGAAAAAGAAAAAGAACAAGTTGGGACAGCCATGGAGGCCACAAACTGTCAAGAAATGCCGACGTACATGAGCGGGAGGTGAGAGACGTGTCATCGGCAAAAAAGTATGCGGTAGCTTTCAACTACTAAGCCAAGGCCAAAAGTCCACCTACCACATCCTATTTTCCTCTTATCATGCTCTTACTTTTCTCTTTCGTTAATCCTCACCAAACCCTCTTCTTCTCCTTTTCATTATATTTTTCTTAATTCTCATTAATTATTGCATATTTAATTGGATTATTTAACTCAATAATAGATTTATTTTTTATTAAAATTAAAATTAAATTATTACTAAAATATTAAATTTTTTATTTCAATTAACACGGTTTAATTTTTGATAATCTTAAATATAAAATAAAAAAATAAAATTGAATCTCTCATCTCCAATATTAAAAAAAAATCATTAATCATTATTATATTAATGATTATTAACTTTCAATAATTATTTCCTCATTATAAAATATTGTTTTTAGTGTTATAATATCAACAACTTTTTCCCACTCAACTTTTTCCAAAATGGAAAAAAATTTTTAGACTTTTTTAAAGATATTATGTTGAGTAAATATCTAAGTCATGGTGTGATAAAAATCTTTAAAAATCTTCTCTTACTGTTTCTATAGTTGGAATCTCCCTTTGATCAGCTTCATGGGAAGGGTCAACATTCAAAGATGACATCATATAAGATTCCTTTTTTTTTTTTTAACTCATGGCACATAATGAAAATGACTCAATAGCTTTTGGAAATTTATTACAAATTATTGTTGCGTTGCCATGAAATTTCAACCGCATATATAGTTGGTAAATGGAAAAGCAAAGCAAGAAACAGGAAAGCAAGATTCTTTTTAACATGTCCTGTTAGCCACCCATCTTAATTTAGACTATAAAAACTCATAGGTTGGTGAGTAATTTATAAATATAAATTTTTTATAAAAAAAGTCATAATTTAGAATTAAATTAAAGAATTATGGGTATTATAATTTAAATTATAATTTTAATAAAGTCACTTTTAAAAAATAATTTTATGAATTATTGAGTTAAACATCGAGTTTAATATATAATTACATACTTAAAAATAATTTAGACTAAAAAACCTCATAGATTGGTAAGTAATATATTTTTATTAAAAATCATTATAATTATAGATTTTATTATATTTCATTTTTTAAAAAATAATTTCATGAATTATTGAGTTAAACATAGTTCAATATATAATAGTTACAGATTTCAAAACAATTAGATTGGGACTATGCTCTTTGTGTATTTATACAAAGTTGTTTCTTTCATTCGTCTAATTCTACAAAGCATATTGAAAAAGTAGTAGGAAAATTTTTCTTCCCATAACTAATATTCGTTTATAATTCTTTTGGATCCATGAAATAATCACATGTTTGATTATGAAAAAATTAGATCAAACCAATATCCGATTGAATTTAAACATAAAATCAAACCCTAATTTTTTTTTTTAATAACGAACAATAACTAATAATATAACCCTAAAAATTTTGAAATTAAAAGAAATTATTAGTTATGCTTAAAATTATAAAATTTTCTATGGTTTAGAATTAATATTATGGATGCAGAAATTGATCATATTTTAGGATTGGTAGCAGTAACCTACTTTGTTATTAATTTTTTTGGTGTTATAATGCTATCATGCAATGTAAATCTGATTTGCTGAAGCAAAAGCAAAAGGGTAATCATATATCTTAATAACAATTAAAAAAAAAATTTTGATTGAATTTTAAAAGCATGACAGCTACTCACATTTAATTTTTGGTAGAAAGCATGGCAACTACCCACTTATTCATGCCTTTTGCTTCCTAATTGTTGTTTGGCATTTATCAAATTTTTTTATTTTAAAATTCAATTTTTGCTTTGTTTAAATTTAGATGTAATCTTTTTATTGCATTCTAATCAAAAAAAAGTTTTGAAATTAAAAATTAGATAAATTTTTAAAATGAGTATTTATTTTTTTATTTTATCAATTAAATTTGGTAGAGGTCGGCTTTGTTCCTATTAAAGCAAAGTCAATTATTCAATTCAAACATAACATTTTCTTTTACGAAGAAAATTAATTTGAGTTATTGAGCTTCTGATTTAATCCTCGATTCAACCGTATTTTTTGTATAATAATATTGAATTTATTATATCATCAATTAAATTTAAATATTAATTTTAACAAATTTCATTTAATATAAAATTTTCATTAATTTTTTTTAATTGTAATAATAATAATAATTATAAATATTATTACAATTAATTTCATCATCAATCCAAAAAAATTTAAAAATTTTGAAGCCTCAAATTCAAATCTTATCATGTATGAATTGGTCAAATTTTATTTTGAATATATCTAGTTATATATTAGTTTGTTAAAGGATTAGTTTGTTTTTATTTAAATTTAATGATCTTTAAATAAATTTAATTTAAAATACTAAAAAGCTTATGAATTTTTTTAAACTTTTTATTCTTTTATGATAGTAAAATAAATTATTTATTTTTATTCAAATAAAATTTCAAACTTTAATTTATTTTAAACATAAAGTTAACTTTTGTTATAGTAAATGTTAATTGAATTTTTTTTATCCACATGAAAACTGACATGAGCTAATATCGAAAAAAAAAAAAAGGAATAATTTCTTAAAAAATAAAAAGATAATAATTTTCTCTCCTCTCCTCCGGATTCTCATTCTCCATCCCTTAACCAAAATCTATTTCGGCCATTATCTGGCCGAATCAAAAGCCAATCGAGGTCAAATTCAGGATCAACAAGACTGTAAAGAGTAAACTACCTTAAAACGGACCGTAATAATAAACAATACTAGATCTAGCTCAAGATTTGACCTTTTGAAGTCGTTTTAGCTTGTTTTAAGGTCGTTGTCGATGACGATGGTGTCAGATTCAGCCTCGACTAGTCTGATCTGATTGAGCAGCAACTACAAAAACCCGGGTTTTGTGAGATTGAGAGTGAGAATGGCATGGAAAATGGAGAAATTTTTTTTTTTTTTTTTAATTTTGACTTTTCATATTAAAACCAACTCTTCACATCAATTTTTACGTGAATAAAAAAATTTAATTGACATTACCGATAAAAATCAATATTTAATTTATAAAAAAATTTATTTAGATGCCACTTAAATTATAAAAGCATATTTAAATACAATAAAAACATAAAAAGTTACTTAAAAAATAAAAAAATTTATGAACTTTTTTATTATTTTAATCTATAAATATAAAACTTTATTACCTTGTAACCTTTAAGCTTAAACGAGGATTTTGTAAAAAAATGAAAAATAAAAAATAAAAAAGGTGGAATTTAAAGTTTGACGTAATAATTGTAACAATAAATGTATTTTAATTTTACGTTCTATCAACAATTATTAACATACAAAACAAAATAAAATCAATTATATTATAAAAATATTTACCCAACAACAGCTGCGAAGATAACATCAACAATTTCTTTTTGCTTGTTGTTGAATCCATTGATGAATTAAAAATTCTCAAGAGAACAAAAGAAAAAAAATAAAGAAAGCAAATTAAAATTAATTTTCCTTTTTTTTTTTTTTGCAACATGGGTTTTGCTAATCTTCCCTAGATGGGCACCAAGGCGTCATATCCATTGGGTAACTGCCCAATACCCTCAAGAAAGAGGTGAACTCCTGAACTTCAGCCAACGCGTTTTGGGCCCTGACCTCCGCCATCGACGCTTCGAAATCCACGTAAAACAAATACTCAAAATGCTTGGCGGTTCCCACATTGGCGTCGTCGACCAACCGGATAGGCATATTGCGGTGCGGCCGCGACTCGATTTTCGTCAAACTGATATTTCTAAACGCAAACGCCGAAAGTACTTTAAAGAGCACGCTCGTTCCTTTATCGTGCGCGAAAACGATGCTCGTTTTGAACGGACGGTCCGTGCGCGGGATAATTGGCTCCCGAGCTAACATAACGAAGCGCGTGACGTTACTCGAATCGTCTTGGATTCCATCGGCTAGGATTTGGAGTCCGTAGAGTTCGGCAGCACGTGCGCTTGCTATGGCGGCTGTGTCACGGAGGTTGTTGGTTGCAATGTACTCGGCAGCTCCGGCTGTGTCATCGACGGCTTCGCGCGTGACGTTGAGGCCTAGTTTGGTGATAGTGTGTTCACACTGGGCGAGAGCTTGTGGATGAGAAATGACACGTGTCAGATACTCTTTCCTGACTCCTGGGAGAGCTAAGAGGCAGTGGTGGACTGGTAGTTGGACTTCACCAACGATGTGGAGGCGGTGCCGCAGGAGGAGATCGTAATTCCGATGAATCGAGCCGCCGAGTGAGTTTTCCACTGGTAAGACGGCTCGATCGGCGATCCATAGCTCAACTGCTTGAAACGCGACTTCGAACTGGTCACAAGGGATGGCTTCACAGTTAGGATAAGCTTTTCCCGCCGCAGCTTCGGAGTAAGCCCCAGGGACTCCTTGATAGGCCACACGCAGCTGAGACCCGTGCATCGGAGCGGGGGACAGGTCGGTGATTGTTAACGGCTTCCGTGGAGGCGGTTGGGAAGGTGGTTGAGGCTTGTTGTTCTTGTCGATAGGGACTAAGTCCAGATCAAAGGAGGTTTTATAGCCGTTGACGGTGGCGGCGAGGTGATCAGAGGCGGAGGGAGAGGTGGATTTATCGCCGGAATCTTGGTCCTGTGAAAACACTTTGCTAGAGAGAATAGCACATGAGCTTTGCCAATCCGCACGGCTGGAACCGACTCCATTGGGGAATTGGACCGAGTCAGAGCGATACACACAACTGATCGCGTACCGAGTCAGCTGGTTGAACCGAGGCTTCGACTGGCGAATTATAGAAGAGTTAAGATTTTGCGTCGGAGAAACCCCCTGCATTTTTTTTTTAAAGCTTGGTGTTCTCTCGGAGTAGGGAACGTCAAGCTGGGGAGGAAAAGAAAGGGTAGGGGGGATTTTATATTAAGAAAGGCAAAGAGCAGAGTCTTAGAGAGGATGGTGCGTGTGCTGGTTGGTTCGGTCATTCTCACACCTACCCCCCTTCTGTTTTATTTATTTGCCTATTTTGAAAAAATATATAAATTTATTTTTTTTATATTCACATTTTGATGTACTTCACTCATATGTTGACTAATAAAATATAATTCGGCACGTGTGAAGTTACTTTTTTTTTTCTTTTTTATAAAAAATAACTAAAGCCAAAAACTAATTTCTTTTATATTTTAACATTTTGATTTTGATCAATTTATAGATTTTTTAAAATTTTTAAATTTTATAATTAAATTTATATATATTCAAGACATTCAAAATTTAAATTTAAATTATTAAAATTATCATAATAAAATAACAAAAATGAAAAATTGTCATAATAAAATTATCAAAAGAATATATGAAAAAAGATAAAAAAATAAAAAAAAGTTTATAACATGCTAGCATTTCTAATATTCTTATGATAATATTAATAATGCATTATTATATTCAAATTTGAATTTATATTTGAATATTGACACAGTCAAATCATTTTCTTCAAAGAAATTTTTTTTTTCGATGTAAGTATGCATCTATGTTATTTTTACATTATTCATTTCTTCATACAAATATATATTTTATTTTAGAATTTAAAATTTTTATAATTATAATAAAAAATATACTATTGTTTTATAAAAATAAATGTGATTCATAAAAATAAAAACATAATAATTTGGGGAAAAAAAAAAAAGAGAAAGAGGAAATTTCTTCCAAGGTGCGAGGAGACCGCAAACAAACGATGTTCTAAGGTTTTGTTTTTAGAAAATGTGGACCCATAATTGCCAATAATTAGTTAGTATAGTTTTTGCCAATAATTTGTCCCAAAGATGGGCAAAGTTCACGTGATCACTGCCACATTGCCAAGCCACATGGGGTTGGTCCCAACACTTAAAAAAGGAGGGCCATTTTTTTTTATCTTTCTTAGTAAAAGAATTAAAAAAATAAAAATTTAATTTAAAATTATAGTATTCGATTTGATTTATTTTGAAATAATTTTTTGTTATTTAGTTTGGATCAAATTTTAATATTAAATATATATATTAAATTTGAATCAAATTTTAGATCGAAATATAAAAAATAAAAAAAATTAAATCAAAATTATATATTTTTATTAGTTTTTTATATTTTTTAAAATTTTATAAAATAAAACAATTATTTTTTTTTACATAAATCTATTAAAATATATTAAAAATAAAATAAAATTTAAAAATAAATGAACTGAATTTAATCAATAAAATTTGATTTAAATCAAATTAATTTAAAAAAATTAATTTAAATTTAAATCAAATTTTAAAAATTAATAATATCATTTATTATTTAAAAAAATTAAATTCGATTCAATTTAAATTATTGTCACGAGGATGTTAATTTATTCTACTCTAGTCAAATTGTACCATAAGTATTTCTTTATTAAAAATAAATGGTGGATTTAATCCTTTAAAATTATTTCATAAAAATAAGTTTCTCAAATTTTATGGATTTTAAAATATAATCCAATTATTAATGGTGTTATAATTTTTTTTCGTTAAGTACGATGACGTGATAATGATGTGGCATTGATTTTTACAATACGACATTTTAAAAATAAAAAAAGATTACATGAATTTTTTGATAATTTAAAAATAATAAATAATTGACAGATGGATAATTAATGTACTTGCATTTAATTAACGTCAAATTTTTGTCACCACACATTTAAAACCTAATCTTTCTCACCGTACATTTAAAAACACCATAAATAATCTCATATTCAAGAGTTGTTCTCAAAATTAAGTATATTTTCCTAAGACAACTCTCCTTGTTAATTTAAGGGTTGATTTTGTATAGATATAATAATTTATGTATTTATATTATATAAAATATTAATAATTATATATTTATATTATATTTTATATAAAATTTACATATTATAATTTATGCTAACATAAAAATATAAAATATATTTTTTATTTTATTAAATTTATTTATATTTTTTTAAAAAAATTTAAATCGTATTATTTTTATATTTATTTTTTATATCGTATTGTCGTATTGTGTTTGAAATTATCAAATGTAATTTTGCACCACAAACTTTCAATTTTTTTTTTTCTTAAGATTGCTAGTTGTAGTACGAAATTAATCAAGCACAAGCATGCCTGAATTTTGGTATAGAAAGAGCCAATAATGGAGTGAAAAATATAGTACTTGGTTGTCTGTTTTCATAAAAAAGAGTGAAGGATAACAAGAAGAAAAAAGGGTACATATAATTATATAAATTGGTTATGTTTATTGTAGGACTCAAAAGATTAATTTTAAGACTTAATTAATTATCTATTATAGTACCATTTGGCTCAATTAGGCACATTCTATTAGGATAAGCCATTTGTGTGGCATTAACCTTTTGCTTTTTCAACATGATCATTGATCCCACTAAACTCCCACTAATTTCCAATCTCCCCTACCAACCCACTTTATCACATATAAGAAAAAAAAATCAAGTTTTCTTTTGTTAGATACATTAATTAGTTTGAAATTAAACTTTTGTGTTTTGGGTGGCAATGAGGCACATTTACAATAACACCAAGATTTTTTCATGGATATTCTCTTGAATGGTTTAAATTTGAGAGGCTGTAAAAAATAATTTTTTTATAAATTCATTAAATCCGACATAAATTAATAGAAAATGAAATGTATTAGGTGAAATTAAAAACTTTTTATTGCTCAAGAAAAAAAATTTCCCCCAAACAAAAATAAAACATTATCAGTAAATTAATTTACCAGGGCTTTATGATCCCCTTGATTAATGATTATCATAGTAAAATCTTATGACTAATCAAGTGGATTAAACTGATTAAACAGCCAATTCACTATTAATTATGGAGTTTTAGTTAGGGATAACAGTTCAACCCATGCTTGACAAGTTTCGACCCAACTCAAACTTTTAGGGTTATTTTTTTTTAAATCGAATTTTAGGTCGGCTCGAATAATTGTGAAATAAAATTAGGATAAGGTTTTAGATAAATTCGTCTCAATTCGATCCTATATATATAACTATTTTTTAATTGATTATTTAATGTTATATTTATATATATTTATATATTTATTTAATTTTATATTAATATTTTAAAAATAATATTCTATTAATTACAGATTGAATTGAATTGGATACAATTTTATATAATATCGAATCGAATAGAATTTAAACATAAAAAATAAAAAATTTATTAAGTCAAATTCAAGTATTATAAATATAAAATTTGATCAAGTTCAAGACGAGTAAAAATCTGTCCTACTTCAACCCGTTACCGTTCCTAATCTCAGTTGAAGTAATTAACCAAGTTACATTTCTAGATAGCTTTTGACATAACAACCACGTCACAAAGCTCTTCCAATCTCATAAGTCAAATCCAATAAGCTTATTATATTTCTCTTTAGTCATTCTTCAAGCCTTGCTTTTTTGAAATTGAAGGATTTAATTACCTAAGCTATTCAACCATGAACCATATGAACTAAGTTCAATTAAACTTGATTACTTCAAACGGCGGTCAGATTGAAGTAGGTGAGACGAAAATCGTAGAGACCAATTTTGCCACCTAACAATTTTGCACTTCAAATTTATTTCTCTTATATTATATGAAAATTTATCATATATATAACTCATTCCACTATATTATTATAAAGTAAATTAAGAAATTAATAATATTTTATAAAAATTAAATTAATATATGATAATACTTTAATTTTATTTGTAAACTTTAAAATTTTCATAATTGATATATAAAATAATAATTTAATTCAAATACTTCTTTCCTCAAAATCAAGAAAAATAGAAAATATCTTATAAATTATGATAATGATTTTTTTTTTTTTTATCTAAAAGGTCCAAGCTAAGTCTGATTAATTCCAAACACAAATTGGACCACGGTTACGTGCACATAAAATCAACGAGGCTTACATAGGAACAACATTTAGTCCATGATAATTTGATTGAGTATATTGTAAGTTTCAATGAAAATTTAAATTTAAATTATAGATCGTTTGTCAAAAGATATTGTTAATAATAAAAATTGAATCTAAATTTTATAAAGAAAATATTTAATCTTTACTAACCGACCAACCTCGTTGACAAAAATTTTATCGGTACTAATATTTATAAAGGTTTTAGAAAAATAGCTTTTGTAGATAATATAGATAAGTTCCTAACCCAAATTTAATTCATGATTAGACCTGACGATTTGTATAATTTTATTGTGTAAAATATTAAAATTCATATATTAATATTGTATTTTACACGAAAATTATATGTCATAATTTTTTATGATATAAAAATATAAAATATAAATTTTTTATTTTGTTAAATTCATATATAGTTATTACTAGAATTTTAAATCGTATCAACTTCATATTTTATTTTTGTATCATATTCATATCATATTTTATATTATTAAATTTATTTATGATAGTCTCGTATATAAAATAAAGTGAAATAAAAATTGCATGACAAAAAAATAATAATAAATCTCGAATTGCTGAAAATGTTATATTGAAGATCCAAGGAATCTTGTACTTTGCCAAGAAGGAATCTTGTATTATGCCAAGATGTGGGGCTGATTTTGTTTTTTATTTTTTTTATTTTTTTATTTTTGACACGTCATTTGGCTGGACTTTGATTGTTAAGTGAAGCAGCAGCAGATAGCATGTGTTGAATGTAGGTGTTAGCTGATCATCTTAACTATTTTTCATTTATTACTATTTAAAAACCCCCCAATAATTTAATCAATAATTCACACAATGAAGAGGTGATTTCATGTTGACCTTTTTCAATAAAATTTTTTTGCCAAAAAAAATCAATGTATATTATATATTTATATTATGCAAATTGAATTCAGAACATGTTTCTCTTACCCTTACCCTAATTATAAGGAAAAACATCAACATTTTGCAGATGAATTTTTTTTTTTAATATATTTGAAGGATCGGATTTTCATATCTTTATCTGGTTAAATATACATCAAACATAATTATTTTAAAGAAGATGAAAAATCCGAACAAGCAGCGAATGATATTAAACCTTAACAGGGAGGAAACATTGTCAGTTTGATCACATGCTTTTGTGTTAAGAAATTGGGCATAGCTCTGCCTCAGTGTCATCAAAACCAGTTGGCAACTGCTGCTGAAAAATTATGGCCCGTTAAGTTTTAGTTACTTTGAAGCTATATAAATGGCTGAAAATGAAATGATTTGTACAGAAAAATGTCATCTTTTTGCACCATGTTGGAAACAATAGTTTCACAGTTACCATCCATTCCAACCTTAAAACTACAGTAACCGAACCTTCAAAGGGCAGAAGCACTTTCACTTTTGTGGTGTGGACAATGAAATAGGAGTATAAATGATGTATTGGTATTAGAAAGTTATTCGAATTCGATTTGAATAAAATTTGAATTTGACTCAGTTATTATTGAATTAAGTTTAAATTTGAATAATTCAACTTATTGATTGAGTCGAGTTCAAACTTAAGTAAATTATGAGCCTAATTAAGTTTTTTTATTTTAATATATTTTAATTATTTTAATTAATAATATATCTCAAAATCAAACGCAAATAATTGAATTTTTATCGAGTATAAGAATTGATATTATTTTTACAAATTAATCGAGCTTAATCAAATAAGTTCAAATAATTCGATTTTTATCTTGAATAAAACTCGAGTTAAAAATATAAAACTCAATTGAATTCAAACTGAATTTTGAATCTCAAATTTGAAGTTGAGTTCGAGTTTAATACTGTATCAAACTTGATCAATTATATTTGTAATGTGAAATTGAAAACATTAACAAAATAAAAATAAAATTAGTAATAGTTAAGCATTCAACTTAAATTCTATTGATAATAATTAAAATTTTTTAATTTGAATATAAATTTATAAAATATTTAATATTTAATATATATAAATAACACTACTTTAACATGTTTTCATTACATATAAACGAAAATAAAAGCTTATCAAGTAACAAACCGGAAAAGAATGACAAATAGAAGTAACATACAATAACAAAACAGAACCCTGAGTTAGTTTTGATATTACGTTAAAATCAATTGGTAATAGATAAAAAAAACCAATTTGAAGATAAATTATAAAAAATCTAATATTTAAAAAATGTGAAATAAAAGCAGTAATAGCACTAATATACCAGAAAATCCTAACAAGTTCTTCTGTGAGATCAGCTGGTCAAATTTTCTTTCTAATATCATTTCATTGTTGACCTTCATGCAGGATTGGTCTTTGATATGATGATAGAGGATGTGATGTTTAGATGACTTGGTTGAACAGCCACCCAGAAAATATTTAGATCTCTTCAACTTCCACGTTTTAACTCATCAGAATATAGTAAAATACATAGAACATGGAACAAAGCCATCGGCTTTTGTGATGGAAAAAGCTGCATTAATCATCATTCTAGAAGTGAATTGTCTGTCTTTATGAAATCAAGAAACAATTGGTAAATCAAATCTAGCACAGTTGAAAAGAAGCTAATCAAATAATAATGGGAAAATGTACAAAAAGATGGAAAAAAAAGTCTTCATCAAAAGTGAAATGTCCCTCTGGACAATTTCGGTGACTCAAAAACTAGATACAGTGTTTATAAATTTAGAATTACAACACAACTGGATCCCTCTGGATCCTCAATGTACACAAATAACTTATCTCTATAGCTCCTTTTAGCCCCAAAAAAGTCCCATCGTGTGAGCAAAAAAGAAACAGTTCTGACGGCTATTTACCAATATAAGCCCAAGGGTATGCCTTTAAAATCACAGTGCGGAGCAGTGATCCCCATGAATGTCTTATCTGATGAACTTGATGATGTGAAGATGGCTTAACAGGCCTAGAAAAAATTGTCAAAGCCCAACCCACTTTACCCATCTGAAAATCCGGCAGACCCGGAAGGTCAACTCGTAGTCTTTGACGACTGTAGGTTCCGTTCTTGCAGCCTCTGATTCAGACCACACGTAAATCCCGCGTTCTTGCGGACTTCCAGGTACGGTGTTGTCCAATACAACAGCCACAAGGAATGCCATTACCATGTGAAATGATAGCATCGTATTCATAACATAGTTTACCTGCCAAAAAGACATTAAAAAGCAGATGCTTATTTATAGGTGAAATATTTTATGGCAGCTAGTTTTGAATCAGAACATTCAAAGGCATCCAGTGATAATAATGGAGCATGGCAGAGCCTAACATTTTCTTGGATTCTATTGAAAGGATTCACTAATAACGAATGGTTCCATGATCGTAAAGTTTCCATTGCCCATGTATATCCTTTCCATTTTTCACCAACAATTAAATGTGCATAAGACTACATAGAATTCGTAAACACCGAGTTCGTAGTTAAATGAAAGTTAATGAGAGACATACCCCTCCATATTTACTGCGGAAAGGTCCATGAGATGCCACGATAAATGGTTGAAAATAACTTGCAACAGACAAGTTGGAATTTGGAGAGATGCCATATTGCTGAAAGTAAGCTGGTATTGAGAGGGAGAAAAATAAAGATAATCCAACTATTATGATATTCCGAGAGCTTCCGGCCTCACTATAACATAGATTTGACAAACCCAAAGCTGCAAGCATTGCCCACATGAAGCACAGGAGAGCAGCAACCATGACTTCAGGAATTGAAGCAATAAACCCTCCAACTTTACCTGTGTATGGCAGAAATGTGGAGCGTATAGATTTCGGAAATAATTCGAGAAACAGAAAAAAGAGCGCTTCAACTCTGCAACATTCCGTCTAATTCATTAACATTCCTTTTTTTTTTCCCTATAAAAGCATCATAATAAGAATAATCAACGCATTGCAAATTTATGAGAGAAAATAATTAAATGTATTAATTTAATTGTCAGTTCTATTCATGGGTATATAAAATAAAGTAAAATAAAAACTGCATGAGAAAAAAAAAAAACAAATCTCGATTTGCTGAAAATGTTATATTGAAGATCCAAGGAATCTTGTACTATGCCAAGATGTGGGGCTGATTTTTTTTTTCTTTATAATTTTTGACACCCCATTTGGCTGAACTTTGATTGTTAAGTGAAGCAGCAGCAGATAGCATGTGTTGCATGCAGGTGTTAGTTGATCATCTTAACTATTTTTTACTTATTAGTATTGAAAATCCCCCCAATAATTTGATCAATAATTCACAAAATGAAGAGGTAATTTCATGTTGACCTTTTTCATTATAATTTTTCTGCCAAAAAAATTCAATGTATATTATATGTTTATATCATGCAAATTGAATTCAGAACATGTTTCTCTTACCCTAATTATAAGGAAAAGCATTAACATTTTACTGATGAATTTCCTTTTTTTTATATATTGGGAGGATTGGATTTTCATATCTTCATCTCGTTAGATATGTATCAAACATAATTATTTCAAAGAAAATGAAAAATCCGAACAAGCAGCGAATGATATTAAACCTTAACATGGAGGAAACTTTGTCAATTTGATCACATGCTGTTGTGTTAAGAAATTGGGCATAGCTCTGCCTCAGTGTCGTCAAAACCAGTTGACAACTACTGCTGAAAAATTATGGCCCGTTAAGTTTTAATTACTTTGAAGCTATATAAATGGCTGAAAATGAAATGATTTATACAGAAAAATGTCATCTTTTTGCACCATGTTGGAAACAATAGTTTCACAGTTACCATCTATTCTAACCTTAAAACTACAGTAACCGAACCCTAAAAGGGCAGAAGCACTTACACTTTTGTGGTGTAGAGTAAATGATATAAATGATATATTAGTACTCGTAAGTTATTCAGGTTCGATTTGAATAAAATTTAAATTTGACTCAATTATTATTAAATCAAGCTGAAATTTAAGTAACTCGACTTATCGATTTAAGTCGAGTTTAAATATAAATAGCTCACGAGCTTAATCAAGCTGTTATATTTTAATATAATTTTTATTATTTTAATTAATAAAATATATCGAACTTGAGCTTGAACTCAAGTATAAATAATTAAGTTTTTGTCAAAAATAAAAATTGATTTTATTTTTACATGTTAATCAAGTGAGTTTGAATAACTTGATTTCTTTCTCGAATAGAGCTTAAACTAAAAAATAAATAAAACTTGATGGAATTCGAGTTGAGTTTCGAGTCTCGAATTTTAAGTTAAATTCAAACTCAAACTTAATATTATATTAAACTCGACCGATTACATCATTAATGTAGAGTTGAAAACATTACAAAAAAAATAAAACCAAAATTAATAATAGTTAAGCATAAAACTTAAATTCTATTGATAATAGTTAAAAAATTTAATTTGAATATAAAATTATAAAAAATTTAATATTTAATATATATAAATAACACAACTTTAACACACTTCCATTACATATAAATGAAAATAAAAGCTTGTCAAGTAAAAACTTGAAAAGAATGACAAATAGAAGTAACATACAATAACAAAACAGAACCCTGAGTTAGTTTTGATATTATGTTAAAATCAATTGGTAATAGATAAAAAAACCAATTTGAAGATAAAAGTATAAAAAATCTAATATTTAAAAAATGTGAAATAAAAGCAGTAATAGCATTAATATATCAGAAAATCGTAGCAAGTTTATCTGTGAGATCAGCTGCAGAAATTTTCTTTGTTACATCATTTCATTGTTGACCTTCATGCAGCATTGGTCGTTGACATGATGATAGAGGGTGTGATGTTTAGATTACT